>NW_022589734.1:8621081-9059250 GCF_004348235.1 Phoca vitulina
AAGTGGCTCCATTCCGCTGACGGCAGCTCTTTTCTTCCTTTCGCCCGCTCAGCCCGGAGGAAGGTGACCGGTGGAGGGCCGGAGAGGGCAGGCCGGGAAGCCACAGACAGGAATGCCGGCGTCGGTTAAGCTCAGCCACACACACAAAGACCCCGGGGATTTCGGGCGAAAGGAAGAAAAGAGCTGCCGTCAGCGGAATGGAAGCGTTTGAGCAAAAGTGGGTGGGGTTTGCACCTGAATGAGTCAAATGCTTGGCCAGACCTCAGCTCTGATTCTGGGCCTGTGCTCAGAGGTGTGATGAAACGCGCTTTCCAAGTGAGACCCTGGCCTGTTATCCCCGCCCCGCCTTCACTTGGGGGTGAAAAGGAGAGAAGGTCCAAGTGGCCTCTTTCAAACAAGTCCTGCGGGGTTCATCCTCCAGACACCGGCTGGTGGCCTCCTGCGCACCCCCTGCATTAAGGTAACAAAGACGAGTGAGGACGCCCCTACTCTGGCTGCCCGCCCCCCCCTTGTGGAATGACTGAGAGGTAGCCCCTGGGCTTGGGCACCTCACCGTTCATACCTGCAGACGTGCCTTACTGCATATGGTGATTGCGTTTCGGGCTCTACCCTGGGGATCTGAAGATAAATTAGGGAGCATCAGTGGCTTGCTTCCTGGGATCCTGCTTGGTCCTTGATTATCCTCAATCTGGGAAACTCCAGGCAGTTACACTCGGCCTGACGGCAGCGGAAGCTCCCACTGACTCACCTGTCATTATCCCGCTCCACTCTTGGGGTCAGCAACTACTAAATCTTGAACCATGGTTTGCCAAATACCAAACCGTCAATTTCCCTTCAAAACCTTTCTCCCAACCACTTAAGCTTGAAAAATGGGGCTCACCTTTCACTTGCTCCCTCATTTCCTTTATCTGTAATTCACACCAACCACGTTTCTTGCAATGATCATTTCCTTCCACCATTCTGAGTATTCCTACTCTGACTAGACCTTAATCCTGGCCTACTGCAGTAGTTTTCTAAGGGCCTCCTTTGTTCACATACCTGGACAATTCATTTTCCTAAAGCTTGCCTTTGACCATGATAGTTTGCTGCTCAATACCCTCCCTGCCCCCCACATGCATGGTAAAAAAACACTCAAGGCCCTCCATGAGGAGCTTCCATGTGCTTTGTGTCCTGTGAAACTCACTCACCACTAGAAGTCCAGGGATCCTCTCCAATAATCTGTTATCGCCAGACTTTTATCCCCATGCTCCCCCAAACTTCACCCCCCCAAACTCTTCACCTGTGCTACCAAGAGAGGCCAACACAAGATTAGCACACGTCTTTCCTTAGCTTAAATCAAACAGAAACACAGGAGGCCTCCCACCACAGGAGCCTCTTCTTCTTTCACACCTTGAATCCCTCAGAGCCAGGAAGTAAAGCAGGTGGCTTCCTTGCTCTCCATTGCTCCTTCCAAACCATCTCTTCCCCTTCCTCCTGCAAAACCCCTAGCTGCCATTCAAGCGATGCTGTTGGGTATGCCATCCACTGCTCTTCTGATCCTAGTCACCCACCCACTTCTGTCATCTAACTTCTACCAGGTGGCTCCCCCCGCCCTCTCTCCTGTTCACTGAAGATTTGGTTCCTGGCCACCCCTTTGGTGTCTTCATTCCTGGTGTTTTCAGCATCCAGGTGGATGGCCCACCTCTCTGTCCCTCAGTGACTCCTTCCCAAAGGGAAACCCTTGAACTTGCTATAACCTGAAACTGCACTGTCTCCAAAATCTGAATTGAAGGCGTCACACTCTGCCCAACACCTCTTGTACTTAGAGCCCACTTGCTCAGTGTCCCCTCATCATGACCTCTGAGCTCCTGATCCCATCTGCTCACTACAATCCAGATTGCTGTGTGCTCCTTGCCCCCTGACCAAATTGGATCCCATGAATTCTCATACTTGATGCCTTGCCACGTTCTCTTGCAGTGATACTGGCAAGGCCCGAGCGAGAGTTTGGTTTCCCACTCTGTGCCGTGCTTCCATAGCTCTACCAACAACCCCCCTGCACTCCCCTCTTCACCCTCTCTGCTCAATACCCTCCCTGCCCCCCACATGCATGGTAAAAAAACACTCAAGGCACCACCAAATCTACACAAACCTGCATGAGACCTTTCTCCTTCCTTCTGGTTAAAAGAGTGAAGGAGGGCGCCTGGGTGACTCAGTCGGTTAAATGTCTGCGTTTGGCTCAGATCATGATCCCAGGGTCCTGGGATTGAGCCCTGCATCAGGCTCTCTGCTCAGCAGGAATCTGCTTCTCCCTCTCCCTCTGCCTGCCACTCGCCAGCTTATGCTCTCTCTCTCTCTCTGTCAAATAAATAAATAAAATCTTAAAAAAAAAAAAAAAAAGAGTGAAAGAAGTATCCCCCTCCTAGCAAAGGACAGTCCTCTACAGTGCTCTAGAGCACATCCACGGCTGGCTGAATAATGCACCCCCTCCCCTGCCCCAGATATCCAGGTCCTAATCCCTGGGACCTCTGACCGTTACTATAGAACAAGTGAGACTTTGCAGATGTAATTAGATTAAGGATCTCGAGGTGGGGAGATTATTCTGGAATATCTACATAGGCCTGAAATGTAATCACAGTGTTTTTATAAGGGAAAGGCAGAGGGAAATTTGACTACACGAGGAGTACAGGAGGCAAGCAGAGCAGAGAGAGATTTGAAGATGCTTCACGGCTGGCTTTGAAGATGGACGAAGCAACAATGAGTGGAGGAATGCAGCTCTAGAAACAAAAAAGCAAAGAAATGGCTTCTCCCCTAGGGCTCCAAGAGGGATCTGTGGCCCTACTGACAATGGGTCCAGTGAAACTAATTTTGGACTTCTGACCTCCAGAACTGTAAGAGAATAAATGTGTGCTGTTTAAGCCCCCAAGTTCATGGTGGTTTCTCAGAGCAGCCAGAAGAAATTGACATTATCTCAGCTCATCCTTCCAAGGGCTTTGCTCCTTCCAGGATCTTCTCTCTCTCTCTGGCATGGATTATGAACTGCTCTGTCTCTCCTAGACATTTCCATGCATGTACAAAATACTTTAGATCTCCCAACTTAAACATAAAAAACCTCCCTTAACCTCACAATATCCCAGCTACTATCCCAATTCCTTACTTTTCTTTCGTAGCAAAATCTTTCAAGAAGTATCTGCATTCGGGGCGCCCGGGTCGCTCAGTTGGTTAAGCGTCTGACTTTGGCTCAGGTCATGATCTCAGGCTCCCCACTCAGCAGGGAGTCTCCTTGTCTTTCTCCCTCTACCCCTCCCCCGGCTCATGCTTTCTCTCTCTCTCTCTCTCTCTCTCAAATAAATAAAATCTTTAAAAAAAAGAATTCTCTGCATTTCATGTTCCACTCATTCTTGAGCCTAGGCCACTGTGGCTCCCACACCCACCACACCAAAGTCACCAAAGGTGTCCACATTGGCGAGTCAGAGGAACACTTTGCTCTCCTCATCCTACCGGGCTTCCTACAAGAACATCGGCTGCATCTGGATCCACTCATGATCGAGACTGGTGGCAGCTTCTCTGATTTGCCTCCTACCTTACTCGCCACTCCTCAGGCCCCTCATCTCAACCCCTAAGGTGTTTGTTTCTCAGGGCTTAGCCTCCAGCCCACTTGTCCTCTCGCTACACTCACCCCCCACCCCCAGGTGACCTCACTCAGAGCCATGGCTTTAGACACTATCTCCATGATGACTCCATAGTGCATATACCAGCTGAGACCTTTCTCCAAGCTCTTGCTATCTATTTGATATCACCGCTTGTTTCTCTTACCAGCATGGTCGAAACCAAACTCAGGACTCCCCATAGCTGTCTGCTCATCCTTCAGTGTCTCCACTTGGTAAGTGCTGCTTCCCGGGGGGTTTGCTCACAGGCTGCACACCTTCCTTTCCCTTTTCCTTATGGCTGTGTCTTGGGCCCCACCCCAGCCCCCATCTCACCTGAGTGGGCTCTGTCCCTTCCATTTCTGAAACACATCTCCAACAACGTACTCCCTTCCACTCTCTTGCTATGAGAGCCTCCTGATGTAACTCGCCCTTGAGTCCCTCCAGTCTGGTTTTCATATAGCAGCTAGAATTGAACCATTACACTGTCACTTAACTTCCTTTGGGTGGCTTCCTTTTTTCTTAGGATGCGGTCCCAACTCCTTGCCTTGGCTTCCAAGGGCCTTCAGGAAAGACGTGGTCTCCTCCCATACCCCTGTGCCCTCTGCTCCCCTAGACTCCAGCCCTTCTGGATGATTCTTAACACCTTCCACTTACAGTGCCCCAGGCTTGTTTCCTCTCCCTTCCTGTGACTGGCCTCGTGGCCCCCTCAGCTCTCTCAGCCCCCACATTGCCTCCTCAGGGACACCGTCCCCAAGCATCCCTCTGGCGCAGCCCCTCTCTGCTCACTCCATTGTCACCGTCACTGTGGCGTGGTTTCCGCATGGCCCTTTGCACAATCTGATGTCCTTCTGTTGCAGATGCATATGTTAAGTTAGTTCATTGGCCCTCCTGTCCATCAGTAAGCCCCGTGAAGGATAGCCCTATCTGTCACGGTCACCACTCCCTAGAACCCAAACGCCTGGCACATAGTGGACATTCAGCAAGTGTTGGGTGAAGGAGCCCATCTTTCCACCCAGGTCTCTCTCCCAGGCTCCAGGAAGACTAAATGACTTACTCTTTTCCAAATATCCATCAGGCTATTCCCTGTGTCTGGAAGGACTCTCCCTTATCCAGGCCAATCACAGCCTTGCGTTTCCTGCACGAGCCATCCAGCACCCCTTCCCCCGAGTGGCTCGGCATCACTGGCCCCTTCCTCTGAGCTCCCAGCCCTCATGAAGAACGGAGGTGCTACTTCATAGGGTGGCAGTTGTGAGTGCCCCAGCTTAGAATCCCACTTCTGAGCAGCCTGACTTCCAGCTCAAGGAAGCCTAAGAGTGGGTGGAAACATGGAGTTTTTACACCAGGAAGTGAATACAACTTTCTCAGGGAAGACTTTGCTGAGTGCCAGGGCTCAGCCCTTACCTCGGCTATGCTCTCATCATAACTATCCTTTCTCTCCATTCCCCTGAACAGAACAGTCATTAACAGTCATTATTGGTTTGTGTGACTGTTTGCTTAGGGTCCGGCTTCCCCTGTAGGCTTCACGGGGTACGGGTTGTGAGCATGATGTCTGGTGCAGCCGCTTAGATGTGTTTGTTGAATGAATGCATGAAGGACTAAATGAAAAGTCAGAGTTGTTGGCTCTCAGATGAGGGCGTCCTTCAGGAAGGACCCTTACGATCACAGCCTTGTCCCAAGCAGAGGAGGCTGGAGGTATGGAGGCTAGTATCAAGTATTACCACTGTGAACAAATGGTGGTGTTACACGTCCCTTTTACTGTAAATCTTTAGCCTTCAAAGGCTGTGCCCTCATCCCAACGGGCAGCCCACGCGGTGTGCAAAGCCTCTTGTTTGTAAAGCTGTCCTCATCCCAGTGAGTGCAATCAGAGCTGAAATGGGAGGAGCTGCTGCTGAGGGAAACTACAGCTTGCATTTTCCACCTCCTGAGAGTAAAATGAAACCCCAGTGTGTTGTTACTTTGGGAAGAGGACCCCACAGAACATTCTGTTAATACAGAAACGAAAATGCCACCATTGGAACCACTTTAACAGGTGCATCCTGAGTTATTATTGGGCTGAAAATGATACTTTTAGGCAGGTACTCAAAGCGTTTACATCCTGTTGTTCTGTTGGTCAGAACATTCTGGAAGGTGCATCTAAAGAGGAGAAACCATTTTTCTCAATGAGCCTATGTGACTGTTCAAATGTGATGGTTGAGGAGGAGGGCAGAGCTAGAGGACTGCTTGCATCAGGGAATGTCTACAGAAGCAGTCTAAAGACTGAAGCAATGTCCCAGGCTGGACTCACCCGGAGAAGAAGAGCTATTTTCAGTGTTTGAAAGTGTGATATTTACTCGCTGCCCACATAACCTCCTTGGGCCACACGGCCCACCTCCTCCTGGACAGTCAATGAGCACGGAGAAACACGTTGTAACATAATAGATTCAGATCACAATCCACGTGGGATCCACGCCAGGGGGAACACTGTAAACGTTCTTGAACGGCTCGTGACCACTAAGCGGAAATAACTGTGCCATTGTGCAAGTCCACGGGCATCTGACTCGGGCTCTTCACCATGGCTCCCTTTAGTCCTTGCACCTGCTGCTCCTTCTGCTCCTTTTGACCGGTCATGCTCCCAGCTCCTCATCCGGTGGGTGTGATTGTGGCAGCAATCCTGCCATTCTCCCACATTCTCCCACACACTCCCGGGGTGGAAGGCCGACAGGCTGATGCAGAGACTCGCACGTCAGCGCCTGGGCTTGGGAGCAGGAGAGTGGACTTCTCACCGAGGTCTTCTCAGCAGTTCCACTCTTCTCTTGGTTGGGCTAGCTGGCAGCGGTGGCCTTGGCTGTGGTCTGTGATGTTTCATATGAGCAGGGGGACATACTACACTCATGGTGCTTAGAAAGCAGCTCTTCGAGGCCGCCTGAGTCCCAGAACACGATTCCAAAGTCAGAATCCATGAAAATGGTTTACCTAAACTAGTGGTTCTCGACTCTGGCTGCAAACTGTAATCAGCTGGGTCTTGAAAAGAGTACCGATACCCTGGCCCTGCACCCAGTGTTGAGAAGCCCTGGGATTAGATGATGCACAGTTGGGCTCTCTGGCTCTGGGCTCCTGGAGGGGGTCCTGGTGGACCCCGAGAATACAGGCGGGGAACAGACCACCAAAGGGATTCTGGTATTTGCTGGAAGTTAATAGGGGGGGTTCTTGAGAAAAGGTTTCTAGGGGCACCTGGGTGGCTCAGTGGGTTAAGCGTGCAACTCTTGATTTTGGCTCAGGTCATGATCTCAGGGTCCTGGGATCCAGCCCTGCATCATCGGGCTCTGAGCTCAGCATGGAGTCTGCTTGTCCCTCTTCTTCTACCCCTCCCCCTACTTGCATTCTCTCTCTCACTCTCTCTCAAATAAATAAAATCTTTAAAAAAGAAAGAAAGAAAGAAAAGTGTTCTGACCTTCTGACCCCACCATGTTTGCAGAACACTGGGTTTCAACAAACAACCAGGAACAATGCCCAGATCACACCACAGTACTGCTCAGATGGAGCCGCCCCTGCTACCACCTCTGGGTGCACACTCTGCTTATCCCACCCTGGGTTCAGGACACTGGATTCAACCTCTGCAGCTGCCACCCTGCCATCACCCTTGCAGGAATGGCTTCTGCATGACACCTGCTTCTTCACTAAGCTAGCTTCCTACAGAGGTCTCCCTGCATTAGGGCTGAGTGCCCCGCACTCTCATTCAAACTTGGGGATGTGACTACAAACCCAGGGAAGGTGTGCCAAGAAGCCGGGAAGAGTAAAAGAATGGCCAGACGAAGTGAGAATGGGGAAGAAACGAGAAGATACAAGTGTGCTCACCAAAGGATTTCTCAGCGATCTGAATATGAAAACACATCCTGTGAATCCCCAACAGTATCCAATGCAGTGTTTCCCTAACTTATTTGCTCACAGACTGCTTTTTATTTGTGGTATATCTTGTGCCATTAATGCTTTGCAGAAGTCTTCGTGAACAGCTTTATTAAGGTTAGGTAGTATTTCACGTGCAAAGATAAATGTCTGGTTTCCTTGACTTGCTGTAACAGCTGCATGTCTTCCTCCACGTGGGGTACCCAGTTGCAGGAAAATTCACTCGAACATGTATCAGTGTGTAGTTTGTGTCAGGCACATTTCTATGTGCTGGGGAGTCAGCAATGGCTAAAATAGACAAAAACCCCTGCCTTCATAGAACTTCCAGATCAGGGAGATATAGACTGTTAGTCCGGGGTAAGTGGCAAGGAGCAAACAGAAGGCAGGGAAGGGGGATGTGAAGTGTTAGGGTTCGGTTGGGACTGACATTTTAAGAAGGGTGCACTGGGGAGGTGGTTTTTGAGTAAAGACATCAGGGCAGCGAGGGAGTAACAGAAGTGACTATTTGGAGGAAGAGCATCCCAGCAGAGGGCACGGCAGCAGGGGACTTGGAGCGGAAGGGCTGAAGGGGAGAGTCTCAGCAGAGGCGGTCAGAGAAGTGACAGCCAGAGTCAGGCAGTTCAGAGGGAGAAGGAAGGCTGGCTTTTATGAATGAGAAGGGAAGTCACTGGAGGGTTTCCGCAGCATCGTGAGGAGAACTGTGTTGAGGAACAGGAGGAGGGCAGCGTGGAAGTGATGTGACCGGTTTAGGGCACGGTTACGGGCATCCCAGCTGGTGAGTCACATTTTTTTATGTAAACGCCAATAGGATTTGCTGCTTGAGCCGATGAGGGTTGTATGACAAAGACAGGAGTTAAGGAGGACGTGGAGGTTTGTAGCTCAAGGAACCGGGAGGATCAAGATGTCATTCACTTTGATGGGAAACAGGTCTGGGGGGAAATAGTCACTCAGAACTGAACATGTGAAATTGGAGATGTCTGTAGAGACACGAAGTAGGCAGTTGGATATTCGAGTTCAGGGGAGAGATGGGGCCAGATTGGAATTTGAGGATCATTAGCATGTAGGTGAAATTTAAGGCTATGAGACAGGACGACATCCCTGTGCGAGAGAGTCTAGACAAGAGAAGAGGTTCAAGGGCTGAGCCCTGGGACCCCTCACTGTTGAGAAGACCGGCAGATGAGGAGGATCCTGAAAAAAAGACTGATGGGAGCTGCCAGCACAGTGGGAGGACAGCTGATAACCATTGCCCTGAAGGGCAAGAGTGGAAATGTTTCAACGAGGAAGGGGTGCATAGACGCTGCAAATCTGCTAATATGTCTTCACTTGCCCTGGATAATCCCCGTTTGCACCTGGGGACCAGGTGTAATCATCACGAGAACCCCTTTCCCTCTCAAATATGTGCCAGGGTGGACAGTGCATTCACATGTCATCCGACTGATAGGTCAGGTGTGATGGGCATGAACGCTTGGCTCTGAATGGGGCAATGTTTAGGTCACAGTGACCTTGATCGTGGTAAGTCTGGGTGGAGAGGTGGCAGCAAAAATCAGATTGGGTGCCCTCAAGAGGGGCAGGAAGACAGGAAGCAGAGAAATGAGTATATATAAAGTTTAAGAACTTCTCTTGTAAAAAAAAAAAAGGAACACAACAGGAAGGGAGAGTGTGTTGTTTCTTTAATATGGAAGAAAATTCAGCATGTTTGTAGGCTGGTCCAGAAAAGAAGGAAGCAGTGATGGTGTGGGAGAGAGAGGAGAGGATTTGTGGGGCGCTATTCCCGGGGGTGTGTGGGGGGATGTCACAAGCTGCACAGGGGAGAGGTGGGCTGGCCCAAGGAGCATGGCCAGTTGCCTGTGATAAGAGGAGGCAAGCACAGGGATGAGCAATGGTCCAGAGAGGTGGGGAGCTGTGGTTGTGGTGGGAACCTGCATTTACTCTCTTCCGATTGCTTCTCCTTTGTCATGGTAACGGGAAGCAAGGTCAGGAGCCGAAACCCAAGATGGGGGAAGAAGTACTAGAGGTTTGGGGAGGGAAGAGAAGTCTGAAATAGAGGTCTAGAAAAGGATGGGAAAGTGAGGGACCAGGGCAGGTTGGTATGATTGCCTGGTGGCCTTGAGGACCCATTTGAAGTCAATGTGACATGCCGGAATATTCTCTGGCCACAGCTCCACAGTGAATCTGCTGGGTAGTGCAGCCACAGGGTAGACAAGGTGTTGGATTTGGCCAGGCTGGTGGTTTAGTCACGAGGGAGCAAAGGCAGAGAGAGGTACGGCGTCAGAGTAGGGAGGATATGATAGCACTTGACAATGGAATGGAAGCTGGGTAAACGAAGAGAACAATTATCTTAAGAAGCTGTCATGTTCAGCCATGTATCCATACAGTACGCAAGCTCATTACTTCTTTGACATGTTGATAATTTCCAGTAGGTCACCTGTCAGCTTATGGAGAAGTCTCCTTCCACATGTCTTCCTCTAGTTTTCCTACCACTCTTTGGCTCTGGCCTTCACCACTTCCTGCCCGGATTCTCTCCCCAGGATCTTGGCTATTACTACCAGTTCCATGCACAACAATTTTGGCCACGATAATCTAATTGATGATTAATGGCCAATAAATTAATAATTAATAAATAATAAACATTAATAAAGGGATAGTCTAAAAGAATCTAAGAAGCAGCTTTGTCATGTCACTGCTTTGCCCCCAAATAAAGAACAGCTCTATATTTCCTATGACATGACACCACACATCCTTTGCCTGGGGTTCACAGATCCCTCTGCTTTTGCAAACTTATGTCTTGCCTTGTGTAACTCTGCTCCAGACAGGCTGGTCTCCTTATTGCCTTGCCAGATGTTGCTCATGCTACGCTTTCTGCATGAAGTGCTCTCTCTGCCTTTCGAAATCCTATCTGCTATACATACTAAACTGTGATCCTGGCTGACACAAGGAGAGGGGTGGGATTAGAGTGGGCCGTGTGTGTGTGTGCGTGTGTGTGTGCACATACATACACAGTTAACAGTTTTCATTTGAATTTTTTGCAATGAGACTGTCTTCATATCACTTCTGTAATTTTGTAATTGGAAACAGTTTAAATTTCATTTTAAAAAATGCTTCTTAGTTGTAATTTGTCAATAGATAGTTTAAATCTAAATAAGCACACCCCTTGACTGAGCAATTGGTTGAGGACCTCATCTTTGGGAGAAAACTTCACAAGTTCATTGCAGCATTGTTTACAATAGCAAACAACCCTATATCCCTTAGGAGGGGACTGAGTTAAAAAAAAAAAAAGGTATATTCACACCATTCACAATGTGCATGACAGTACATTTTAGTGGTTAATGGTGCAGCCACTGCATAGGACAATTTAGATTTGAATTTCAGCTCTCACCTTTGTGGCTATGTGACTTTGGGGTAATGAAAATTTTCTGTGCGTCAATTCCTTCATCTGCTAAATGGGGACTACAATAATATCTACCTTATAGATTTGCTGTAAGGCAGTGGTGAGTTGTTACGTGTAAAGCATTCCAAACCATGCCTCGTTCCACCAAGGATGTCAAAAGCAGGAAAAAGTATTTCCCCATCCTAACAACAAAAGAAAACCAGATAAACTGTAACAGTGTAACTTTTCATGAGCTTATCAGAGAGCTGAGGACGCAGGGCCAACAAGTATCCTTCAATCCAACTCAAATCAGGCTCCTCCAAGGAAAGATGGGTCGCAAGCATGGACTCAGCTCTGGCCAGAGCACAGGGGGAAGAAATGCTGGGACTGTACGTGTGGGTAAGAAGAATTCAGCTAGATTTTAAAATGAATTGCAAAGGCCAAGTGTGGGCTAGCATGAGAATACAAACCCCGGAGCAGAGACACGAAGGGGATTTGCACTCACACATGGGATCTTGCACCTGGACCTCAACCAGATGCTCATGAGAAAGTGGTTGGGGCAGGATGGGAAACTGGAGCAGCTAGGGGAAAGGTAAAAGAAAAAGCAACATCCTCTACCCTTGAAGAAGGAGCAGGAAGCAATTCTGGGTCCAGGATCACATACCAGTATGAAGAGAGGTTTCCCACATCCAAAGGAGGGGCAGGGAACTGGCCCATTCGAGATTCACCACAGATACAGGGAAGTTGGGCTCTCCAGAAGAGAAGCAGGGTCACTGAGAAAGCCCCACTCCTGAGACCCAGGCAGATAGGCCGAGCCTAAGACGGATGCTGGACCAGCACAACAGAGAGCTGCTCCTTCCCTCTCCCCACCACCAGGCAAACAGGCACCACGCAATAAGCAAGAACTTCTGGGGAGGGGACAAGAGCACAGTGAGAGCAGGCAAACAAGGAAGACTGAAAGTTGAAGGTGGAGCAGGAACACTGAGAAAAACCCTCTGGAACCCCAGCCCCACCTCAGCACAAGGTAATCCTAGGGTAATTGAAGCCAGTGGGGTATAGAAGGTAACTGTAACAACAGTACAAGTCAAAGCTCCCTGAACTCCTGAGCACACTTCCTCAATATTAATGATCTAACAGAAGAGGCGTGCCCATTTACAGGTATAAATACTATTTGCCTCAGTGTTGACTATTCTATACATGATATTCAAACAAAATGAATTCAATTCAGTTCAATTCAACATTCAACCAAAAATTACAAGACACATGCACAAGATCAAATAATAATAATAATAATAATAATAATAATAATAATAATAAATTCAAAAACCAAAGTCAAGAGACAAAGCAATAAATATAACCAGATTCAGAGGCAACACATATATTGGAGCTATCAGAAAAGGAATTTACAATAGCTATAATTCATATGTTAGATGCTCTAGGGGAAAAAAGTATATGAAATGCATAAAGAGATGGGAAATTTCAGCAGATAAATGGGAACTATTAGGGAAAGTCAAATAGAAATACCAGGGGGAATAAAACCATGGTAATTTGGATGAAAAATACCTTCAAAGAGAAGAGAAAGATAACTGTGTAGAAAAAAATATTTAAAACAAAATTCTCAAAATTAATGAACTACCCCAAACCACAGATCTAAGGGAATCTAACTGTGAAAATACCAAACAAATAACAATAACAAATATACCTACACACATCATATCCAATGGGTAGGTTTAAAAACTACATGCATAGTACTGTCCCATTTCTAAAAACTGAATCGTTTTCTAGAAAGATGATCATCAGAACACTTATAATGATTATTTGTGTATAATGGCACCTCAGGTGAATTTTTGTGTCTGCTTTGTACTTCCCATTTTCTTTGAATTGAAGATAAGCAATAAAACTATTTTCATTGACAAAAATCTGACTAATTCTTTCAATAAGGGAGCTAATCCCATTTACCTTTATTTTCACAAAGAATGTATTCTGGTTCATTCTTCAATTTTTAAATTTTTTATTTTTTCTTTTACATTATGAATTATGAATTTTTCCCTCTCAAATAGTTTGTTACATAGCTACTTTATATTTTGGTCATCATTTATCTTTAAGAGTTTCAAGAACATATTTGAAGACATACTTGTCTACCAATTCAAGGATAAAACGTCCCAAATTAAGAATTCAATTGAATATCTTTGAACCATAAGACACAATAGGCTCATTTTATTTCCTGTCATCTACTCCTTTTCCCTATTTATGTTAAATTTTAGACATTAATTTTCAGGTTATGATTTTATGTTACATAAATGTATGTGTAAACTTTCAATATACATTTATTAAGATTTGAGTCTATGGTTTTTAATTTAAATGTTCACTGCAGTCCTTAGCTGTGACTTTACTGTTTGGAGGGGGGGGGGTTACATTTTGATCAATTACTTGGTTTATTAAAGCAGTACTTCTTGAACTTTAATGTGCATATAAATTACATGGTGATCTTGTTAAAATGCAGATTCTGATTCAGTAGATCTGGGGTAGAGCCTGGTTCTGAGATTCTGCATTCTCAACAAGGTCCCAGGTGACATGATGGTGCCAGACTGTGGACCACATCTGAGTGGTTCCCCCCATGAAAAGTACACAGATTGTATATTTTGAGCCCTGGAATCTCTGAAAATGTTTTTATGTTCTTGAGAGTGACAGACAGCTTGGCTACATAAGGAATTTGGGGTCACAAATTTTCTCCCTCAAAACTCTATAGACATGGATTGTGTCACTGATTTTAGGATCTATATTTAAAAAAAAAAAAAAAAGGAATTCTGGGGGCGCCTGGGTGGCTCAGTCGGTTAAGTGTCTTGACACTTGGTTTCCGCTCAGGTCATGATCTCATGGGTCCTGAGATAGAGCCCCATGTTGGGCTCCACGCTCAGTGGGGAGTCTGCTTGTCCCTCTCTGTCTGCTCCTCCCCTCACTCTGTCTGTCTCTCTCATAAATAAATAAAATCTTAAAAAAATAAAAAGGAACTCTGAGACCAGTTTGCATTTCCTTTCTTTTTTTTTTTTTTTTGTATGTAATCTTCTTTCAGGGCATTAATAGAGTTCTTAATTTTACATACATTTTGGAACTTTCACCAGGGTTTATTAAGAGTTTGAATCTCTTCATTTTGCCTGGTACCCAGTGAGCTATTTTGATTGGGAGATTGAGGTCTTTAGGAAGTTTTATATGTGTTTGAATATTGCTTTGGTCCATTTGTTCTGGTATCTTCTTCAGAAATACAGTTATCCACATATTGGATCTCCATGGTATATCTATGAAATACCGCATATTCTTTTTCCTTTTTTTCATTATTTTTTGCATTACACATATATATATATTTCCTAGGCTATATTCTCTATCACTGAAATAATTTCTGGCATTTTTGGCATAATTCTGCTCTTCATTGCTTTGAATGCATTATGACACTCTGATATTATCTGCTTGGTTTTAAAACATTTATTCAAAACCTCATTTAATTCTCTGTATGGTTCTGTCTATATCTCAGCATAATCTTTCCACTGTCACCTCATTTTACAGTTCATCTAATTTTATGGAGACCATATTTTTTTAATGTTGACAATAAAGAGTAGATGCTGTCTGGAATTCGTATTTTTTGCCTCAAATGTTTTTCAAAAATATACACTTTCTCTGAATCTGACCGGTCAGATTTCATGAGGAAGAATCTTTCCGTGGACGGCCTATTAGTTCTATTCTTGCTTGCTGATTGTTGCTAATCAGTGAGCCAGCCTGAGGGTAGCAGGGAGAGCCCGAGAGCAACAGGCTCTGCTGACGAGGGGGTTTGGTCTCTATCTATAGTGGAACCACTCTGCCTGGCACCGGGATGATGGGGAGGCCTCCTAGCTGGCATCTGCATACTTGCCACTTCAGCCCCATCTCTCTCTATAGCTGTTGCTGTGTCCCCAAAGATGGGCCACCATCCAGGGCCGCTGCTCCCACCACTCCCGGCAGCCTCTTGTTCAGCTTCACCAGGCTGCTTACCACGGTTACAATCACCTTCACACTTACGTCCTCTCCCGAGCTAGAAACCACAGCTCCTCACTCATCCCAGCAGCCTGGGTCTCCGAGTCCTGCGCGGGCACTGTGGCTGGGGGGATCTGCCCAGCCAGACCTCACAGGGCACCTTCCAGGCTAGCCTCACGGCCCACTCTTTCCTCCAGAACTCAGCCCTCCCAGCCCAGAGACACCACCACGGGGGCCAGGACTTGACCATTTACTTCCCGGGAGCCATGCCATGCGTCGGGGGACAAGTTTATTTCTGCCATTTTGAGATTTATTTCCTCAGCGTTCTGTGTACATAGGTGTTTTCCCCAATTTTTCCAAGTTATTAATTTAGGACTTGGTGGGTGATGAGTGTTCAGAAATAAAATGTGTCCAAAAGCCAAGCCTCTTTACCCCAAAGTGCCTGTCTTAGCTCATTCAAGCCGCTCCGACAGAACACCACAGGCTGGATGGCTTATAACCAGCAGATGTTTATCTCGAAGTTCTGGAGGCCGGGGAGCCAAGATCGAGGCGTAGTACATTTGGGGTTTGGTGAGGAGGCCCCACTTCCTGGTTCATAGATGGCCCCCTCTTGCTGTGTCCCCACACAGCAGAAGGGGCGAGGGCACTCCTGGGGGGCACCCCTCCCATTCACAAGGGCTCCACCCTCATGACCTCATCACCTCCCAAAGGCCCCGCCTCCCAACACCACCACCTTGGGGGTTAGGATTTCAACAGATGAAATCTGGGGGGATATGAATATTCAGTGCATAGCAGTCTCAGAACATTTTTTTAAATGAGAGCAGAATTAGCTCAGGCACAGTGATTACAGCAGGGTTTTCTTCCTCTTCCTTTGCTTTGAAACAACACGGCCTTTCCAAAATTGCACATTCTAAACTTGAGAAATTAGAACTTGCATTTCCTTTTTGCATTGTAGATTAAATAGCCTGTAAGTTAGACAGTGCCTTCATGATTAAAGGGAGCCTATGCATGAGTTTGTTTGCTTTGAGTTGAGAAGTTCTAGTGAAAGTGAATGCCCTCACTCTCCAACGGAAGACTCCTCATCCCCTACGGTACTTTATTTTATAAACAGCTAATTTAGAAATATTGTAACACTTATTCTATGTACACTATTTCAGAGTGAATTAGCATTCATCTCTGAAAAAAAAAAAAACAACAAAAACTTAGCGCTGGTATATTCAAGCATTTAAGAAAGCATCAGTGTATGCCTCTTAACTTCCATAGAATGATGCCTCATTCAGTGTCCATTTCATTTAATGAGTATATCCAGATGTCCCTTGTTTGAGTCTAAATTCCTGGCACCTAAGGCAATGAAATTAATTTTAAAGTTGTTTATAAACAGAGACCCTTATGGAAACTTTGAGAGATGTTTTCAAAAAAAAACTTACACCATACATTTTCATCTCTTTTTAAATTGTCAGTAAACGTATGTCTCCATAGAAATAAAAATATCGGTTTAAGGAGTTTTAGTCCAAATCAGTTTTTTTTCTGCCTAAGTCATTACCGTCTATTTTTTCCCTCTTTAAAAAAAAAATAAATCCCATGAGTATAAAGAAGACCGAAGTTGAAAACACTTCAATAACTGATTGCATGAAGGCAACAAAATCAGGTCTTCAGTCTTCATGCTTCGAAATAATGAGACAGCTGTGAAGGCGTGTACCTTTTGACCAACATTAAAAATCAGGTCTTGAATATCTGGTATTTATTCAGTTGTGCCTTCTTGCTCAGTGTTTTTACTAAACATGGAAGAATCTACAGCCTTACACACGTAGGTCAGACATAATATAAAATAAACCAAATGCATTTAATGATGGGCAAGCCTCAGTGATGTAACTATAACTTCTCTGCTCCATTAAAAATCTCTTTGCATTTTTCAGAACACAGCGGTCTTATTCCTTTTGTTCCAGCCAAACCCCTCCACGTGCAGTGGCGTCCTCCCTCTCCTATCACAGGAAGCGGCCCAGGGCCTTCTTAGGTGCGTCTCGTCACTACGTGCAGTCAGGCTGTGCGTGTGGGCACTGCTAACCGCTCACATCTGTCTCACTGAGGCTTGAGGAGTCTGGAATTTCTGAGCTCCAGGGCTGCCTCTGCCAAAGACTTCCTGGCAAAGTGTTTTGTCTGCAAAACAGACACAATAATGAAGACCTCATATGGATTTTAAGAAATGCCCTACACCCTGGAAACTTCTTTTGGATGAAGTAAAGGAAGAAATCCACTCTTTCCCCCCAGAAAAAAATTTCCACAGCAGCTTGAAACTTTGTCCCTTGCATAAGATATGAAGAGCTGTTTTGAAATGCAAAAAAAGGACTAGTGACAGAATTTTACACTAGAGCTCTGAAGCCAGGTCCAAATGGTCCAGGGTTCGAGGTTCTTGAGTGGTCCCCCTGGTTGCACCCCTGCAATTCTGTCTCGTCAGCGCAGTAAGCATGCCTGAATTTAGCTGGGGGGCGCACAGACCCTGAGGGTTCTATGTGTTATGGATGGGCTGAATTGTGTGCCCCCCAAATTCACATGTTGAAGTTGCAACCCCCAGAACCTCAAAATGTGACTGTGTGTAAGTTAACGAGAACTTTACAGAGGTAATTGAGTTAAATGAGATCATGGAGGGTGGGCCCTAATCTAATAGGATGGGTGTCCCTAAAAGAAGAGGAGGTGAGGACACAGACGTGCACAGAGGAAAGACCACGTGAGGACCCAGGGAGAACACAGCCGTCTACGAGCCAAGGAGAGAGGCCTCAGAAGAAACCAGTCCTGCCGACACGTTGATCTTAGACTTCCAGATTCCAGAACTGTCAGAATATAAATTTCTGGTGTTCAAGCTACCCAGTGTGTGGTGCTTGTCACACAGCCCCAGCAAAGTGAAACACCACGCACGTCGTTCCTTCACTGGGTGAGAATGCACCTCAGAACGGCCTTCCATTTTGGGAGGACAGATGCGTCCTGGGAAGAGATGCCCGCTGACCAGACGGCTGCTGCCAGACGCAGCTCTCTGAAGGAGGCACCCTTGTCTGACGACATGGTGACCTTCCTTTCCTTATTGTCCTCTCTGCCCATTTTAACACCGCAAACGACGAGACCAAAGAGCAAGAGAGCAAGCGAAGCTGCTAGGAGAGCTCCCGGCACAATGCTAGCTCTCCGTGAAGCAGGGCAGCCTGCGGCCCCAGCTGCCCACAGCCCAGCCCGCCTGCGGCCGTACAGGTATGTGCCCCCGGTTCTCGGAAGGGGCACTTCACACAGCACGTACGGATGACGTCACTGCCGGGGTCCCCGAAGGACGCAGTTCTGTGAGTTCGCCGGTGTCTGCCGTCTGTGGAATACAGGAAGCGAACCTTCCTTTGGCTGATGTTTCGATCCACATTTAGTCATGCGTCCTCCTCTCCTGTCCCTCAACACCACCTCCTGTCAGCTGAAGCTCCTTCCCAACACCAGGAGCCTTCTGTTGCTTTGCCCCGCCAGCTGACGGTATCTGGTCCTTGTACATTTGGTCTATTTGCTTGTTGATGCTTCTCCAGATTTGGGATCCCAGGTTGTAGCTGGGACTCCACCTTTCAGCTCTGGAGAGCGCTAGGGTCAGTGCTGTGTCCCGAATATGATAGCATCCCTTGATCTGCCCTTGGTCATCCACTGGTGATGACCTGGTTATACAAGCGGCCCCCCACCCCCTGGTCTAAGCGTGACTCAGCAAGGCAGAGGGGCAGTTTCTCCGCGGGCTGTCCGGGGGCACGTTTCCCGAAGCTGCCGTGGAGCCCCCACTTTGCCGCACTGGGGACGCACATGACAGGAGCCCAGCGGCCAGGCCTGATGTCTCACCGCCTCCCGACCTCTTGAATCCTGCTTTCGACTCACTCGCAGTGGCCACGCCTCTGCCATTACATTTTTGACAGTACTTTAAAACGGCAAACTCATTAATATGTGCCTCGAGGATTTACAGAGCTCACGGTAACATCGGTTTTGTTTTCACAGCTGCGCTCACACGCTTCGATGACGCCATTTCAAGGGAGATAGTATGACATAATGTTGGTGACAGCACAATTGTCATCTGCAAAAGGGGACAGTATTGGGATCTCAATGGAAAAGAAAAGTGAGGCTTTCGTCTGTAAGCTCAGATCCCATTTCCTGCAAGAATCTCAACCTCTGAGCAGGGCCGGGAGTGGAAATTACTACAAGCTGCCGAATACAGATGACATCATCTTGCCACCCACAAATCTTACGCGTTTGACAGCCCAGAGGATGGCAGAGGCCTAGAGAGAATACAACTCCAACTCAGTCAACAAGTTCTGTGTGCTGGAGAGGAAATATTTTCATAGAAGTTGTTCTCTTCTTCGTTTTCTGTTTTGGTTTGGCAACCGCCACCGCAGTAAAATGACGACCGTGACAACAGCCATGAGCGTCCCCAGAGCCACGACCAACAGCTCCCCCTGCGTGGAGTTACACGAGTCCAGAGCCCTTTCCCAGAGAGCTTTCGCAACACGGGGCTCCGAGGCTGACTTTGCAGGGGTGTAGGTGCTGCGGTGCTGTTAGCCGTGGTGCAGTTTCCCCGCCCCTAAGGCTGGTACCCGAACCTTCCGGCTTGCCACGCCTACGCTGGGGTTGTCCTCGGTCCCAAAGCGAGTGTTTCCCGCCTGCTCATTTTGCGTCTGCTCTCGTGTGTTTGCTGGACGGCTGGGCACATTCGCACCTATGCTCAAGTTCTCTTCCGTGAAAGGACACACACCTTCTTTACAACACCTGGCGATGCTTCCACCTGCATTATCCCTGGCACCGGCGTTCTGGGTATGGGAAACCCCCATTATGGAACTATGTATGCTGGGAATCATAAACATGGAAATAAAATAAAAGAAAGCGCTTTGAAAGGAACAGATGGCACTAAAGTCATAAGGCGCCCTCGACACAAATGAGGCTTTTGGGGGGAAAAATATCTGTAAGTCTCTCATTTGCTCACTCTCAGGGCTTGGTGTGGCCCGTTTAGGCTTTGTTGGAAAAACTGGTTATAATCATGTTTTATTTATTTATTTATTTTTAAAGATTGTATTTATTTGACAGAGAGAGAGACAGCGAGAGAGGGGACACAAGCAGAGGCAGAGGGAGAAGCAGGCTTCCCGCGGAGCAGGGAGCCCCATGCGGGGCTCGATCCCAGGACCCTGGGATCATGACCTGAGCCGAAGGCAGACGCTTAACTGACTGAGCCACCCAGGCGCCCCTATAATCATGTTTTAATCATCAGTTTCTTTCTTTACTATCTACTACTCTTTCGGCGGCTTTACATCCAATGCGTTTCAATACCAACCACCAAAAACGTGAGGCTGTAGCGTTACCCATTCGGGGACAACGGGAATTCCTGAACCTGGGTGAGACGGCCCCTGTGTTACAGCGCCACCTCTGGTTCGGAAGACTCTTGACTCCTACTCCGCAGAATTCTGAATGACTGGGCCAGCATTCCCCAGTGTTTATGCTTTCAATGGGTTTCATAACTCTGGGGGACGTTTTGGGAATACTGCTTCCATAGGGCCTCTTAGATCTTGCAGAAAGGATGTCAACAACACAACGTGTTACTTAGAAAGAAAAAAGGAATTAAGTTATCAAAATTTTAAACTGTCTTCTCTCTCAGTGTCCCCCAGTCTAGACCCATCCTCTTCCCCCAGGAGTCCTGGGCTCTCACCCATCTTTGCTTTCTGATTATAGTCCTGTTACAGCACTGATTTCGATGTAATTTATATTAAATTTATGTGGAAGTGCACTCTTCACTATAATGCAGATTCCTTGGGGACAACAATCACCTCTTGTTTTCTGGGGGTTTTTTAGCGGGGGAGGGGCAGAGGGAAAGAGAGAGAGAGAATCTTAAGCAGACTCCTCCCCCAGTCCAGAGTCCCATGCAGGCCTGGATCTCACAACCCTGAGATCATGACCTGAGCCAAAATCAAGAGTCAGTCGCTTAACCAATGGAGCCGTTCAGGTGCCCCAACAATCACCTCTTGTTAATCTTGATATTCTCCGCAAAGTACCAACTCAGTAAATGTTTGTTGTACTGAATTATGCCCTCAGGAAAGCTACCAGATCTGAGGCACCTGGATTTCTACTGACTAAATCTCGAGAAAGAGAGCCACTAGAGTATTTGTTCTATTCATGCATTTAATATACATATTCAGGGACACCATTCCTTATATGAAAACTTCAAGATATATCAGAATTTTTTGGATTGTCACAGGTTAAAATGGCTCATGTATTATGTAGCATGATCTCAGTGTGTACACTTACAAAAAGTTTAAGAAAAGGAATAAAGACTAACCTTAGTTCAGGTTATGTTTCACCATCAAATAAGTTTGCTGAAAACTTCTGTTAAAACTCTTTGTCTTTAAAGCTTTCTGGATTTCAGAACAATGAAGGACCAAAGACCTATATTCAAGGAGAAAAACAAATGAATTACTTCTTTCACATTAAATTTCTATAACTGATAAAATATTTCTTTCAAAAAATGCCAGTATTATTTCCATAACTCTCAGTGTTTAAACTTTTACAAATAATCTACTAATACACGTTCTCTCCTTAAAATGCCAATGACAGAGATAAAGCAAAAGCCTGGAGTGACTCCCCTTCTCATCTCAGTTTTACTTTCACAGGAGTCCCTGACTTCGGGAAGCTCTGCAGGCACACACCAAAGCACAGAGCAACACATCACCTTTATAAAGTCCGCTCCCAACATACCCTCATTTCCAGCTTTTCCCTTGACCTTTCCTTGCCACATTTTTGGTGATACATAAGCAATGCTCTCTTGTCCCCATGCCTAGAGATGAGAAAAATCAGAGTGAAAGACATTAAGATATTTGCTGTGTGTGACAAAGAGCCTATGAGTGGAAACAATGGTACTAGAACCCAAATGATCTCACTCTTTTTTTTTAAAGATTTTATTTATTTATTTATTTATTTATTTATTTATTTGAGAGAGACAGAGATAGTGAGAGGGAGCACCAGTGGGGAGGAGAGGGAGAAGCCTCTGGGATCATGACCTGAGCCGAAGGCAAACGCTCAACCGACCGAGCCACATAAAAAAGACCTACTGTTTATATAATTCATTGTGTTTTGGGAAAAAAGTTGTTCTAATTCTAATTCTTTTATTCGATCAACTTTTATAGAACTGAAAAGGCAGATTAAATTGTGATTTAAAAAAACAAAACAAAACAAAAAACCTCCCCAAAGGTCATTAGCCCTTTGCTTAAATCTTCCAGAAATTGAAATTGGCTATTTCCTGGAATGAGTTGTATTTCCTCACCTCTCTGATTGTTCTTCATGCTAATCAGTGCTGACAAGGGTTTCAATGGTAGATGGCAGGGAGCAGGGAGGGATGAAGAAGCAGAGGGAAGCCTCCCTCAGAGTAGCACCAGACAGGGCTTGAGAGGAGCCCGACTGGGAAACTCTCAGTAGCATCCATAAAGTTTGGTGCCTAGGAGGGAGACGGGGTTGTGCGAGAGGGAGAAGGTAAGCGGGAATCTGAAGTTTCTAGATTGCAAGCCACTCTGACAGAATACCTTGGCTTTATTCTGGGAGATGAGGAGAAGGAAGAGAAAGGGTAAGAGGGAAGGGAAGTGGTGAGGCTGAGCTGAGGGACTGAGGGAGGGAGGGAGAGAGGGCGCTCTGGTCCAGGGAGCCACCCATACAGCAGTGAGCCCTTCTCCACAGTTCCACTTTCCATCCAGAAGCAGATGATCCTCAAGTCATCACAATCTGTCAAAGGTTAGTAGTAGCCTGATCCCGGGTCACAAAGCCGGTATCCTTCCCCTCACTTCCTTCCTCTCATCCCGTAGGCATTTTATCACCTCACATCATCACAAGAAGGTGAGTGCGGTCCAGGAAGATATTTTGAGAGAGAGAGAGACCACATTCACATAACTTCGATTACAGTCTACTGTTATAATTGTTCTATTTTATTATTGTTGTTGTTGTTACTCTCTTACTGAATTTATACATGAAGCTTGATCATAGGCACATGTGTATAGGAAAAATATCGTATGTATAGAGCTTGGTACTATCCGTGGTTTCAGGCACCTACTGGGGGTCTTAGCACATACCCCCAGTGGGTCAGAAGGGACCACTGTTTTGCACAAGCAGAGAACACAGTGAACCAGTCTGGCCCAGTCAGCTCCGAGCTCCCCCATCTGACCTCCTCTTTGCTTCTTTTCAGTGTGCTTGCTCTTCTCTCCTGCCCTTTAGCCCAGTACTTCAGTTGGGCCCTTCAGCCTCTGTGGCCTGCTAGTGTTATAGCTGCATGCTTCCCCTCACCAACGTCCCACCATTCAGTCTTGCCCACAGCCAGTCCTTTAAATTCCAGTGCAAATTATAGTGCCTCCCAGCCTCGCTGCAAACTGATGATGGCTAAGGTAAGATCCAAATTCCCGATCCCCAGCCTCCGCCTCGTTCATTTCTTGCTGTTCCTAGCCTCCCAGCCTCATTCCCAAGACACTGAAGGCTCTCAGTCCCTGAGGGTACACGGGTTCTCTCTTTCCTGTCCGGTTCTTTGCCCAGGCTGTGTGCTGCGTCTATAATCCCCCCTTCGGTAAGGCCAGATCCTTCCGTGAGACTCAGGCGTTGACTCCCTCCAGGAACATTCCCTGACTTTCTGACCCCCAAGTCAAGCAGACACTTCTCTGTCCTCTAATTCTACCTCTTCACCCCTCTTGGGGAGCATCCCCCCATCATTATCTGTGGACTGTCTATCCCAGAAGCTCTGCCATGTCAGATTGCTTTCTTCAATCTTGTTTCCCCAAGGCCTAACCCCATCCTGGCACCCTCAATAAAGATCTGCCACAAAGGTGGCATTTCTTCCATTCCAAAGGAGAAAAGGGCTTTTGCTTGAGGGTGGAAAGCCTGCTTCTAGTTTACTGCTTTTCCTTTTCCTTGTGAAGAACAGCAAGGAGGAGCAGGGAGGATGCCCACCCATCTCTCCTGCTTGTGGAATATCACATGGGAGACAAGCAGCTTTTATGTGAATGTGCTACAAGCAAGAGGTGTACTCGGGGAAGAGATGGGGGCCAGGAAGCTAGTCACCCCGGCTCCATTTTAAGTTCCATCTTCTTTCAATTACCCAAATGTTTCTTGGAAGTCCTAGTTTTAATATAGGCAAGCACAAGCATCTTTTAAGGAGAGAACCTAAAAGGAAAATCCATCCAAGAAGGGAGAACTGTCACAAAGAGGTAGCTTGCAACACCACTGGGTATATCAAAGGCATATAATTTCTCATAATCCAACCACACAGTGGGAACTTGAGGGAGAATGAAGGAGCTGAAGGAATGACCACACACACACACACACACACACACACACAATCACACACGTGCGCAGGCAGCCGCAATAATAATCATAAGAGGACATCATTAGCAATTTGGAAATCCTATATTAAGCATTCCCGTGTATCTGGAAAACTGTTAGTAAAGATGTCTTTAAAAATAGAAGCATCCCTAAATAACTAGAGCAGCTTAAGTACTATGTTAAAGTTGAATGCTCAATTGCCCTTGAAAAGGGCATGATGAAGACTTTTCACAGTTACTATCATCTCTAACCAGAAATTATTTGTAAGGACTTGGGATATAATCAGTGTTTGATACATGACTAACAAATGTTCTTGTTGAATGTATGAGTCATGTTTTCTTTAAAAGGTATCATTTCCAATTTTAAGAAGAATTACATATATACATATATATGTATACACACACACACACATAAATATGTATGCCATAAACAACAGTAGTACTAAATTTAGGAGTACTGAATAAAGTAAAAGATATTGCTAAATACTAAATATAACCATTTAATCTACATTACAAGTTGATAGGTTTCACACCAGCCAAGTCATACCTCACTTTATGGAATAGAGATCTTTTGTGAAAGTAAATTTATGCTTATTCTATCACCATTAACTTTCCTTACAAAATTGAAGGTATATTCCAACATGTGATATAGTCAAGCAACAAAAATCATGATGAAGGTGTAGGCAAATTTTTAAAAGTCATGCTTTTAATGGAAAACCTATTTAAAAAGCAACGTCAACATTTATAACTCAATGTATGATATTGAGACTTAAAATATTATACCAGGAATTATATTCCCTGGTGTCTAGCTAAACCTACAGAAGCCAGAAAAGTGTCCTGCTTTAAACTAAATCCATGATTTTATTTCCACCTCAAGGCAAAAAGTTCATTTTTTAAACCACAAGCTTATCAAAGGATATTTATAGCATGTACCATGGATGGTACAAGAAGGTTTTTAGCCTTAAAAATGCTATTACCTTAGAAACTATTCAAGACTGACTCTAAGTGCTTCTCTGAAATGTGTAGGTAGAGTATGAAGTCAGAAAGCCCATTATGAATGACTTGTCGGCAATATAATGAGGGACACAATGAGTTGCTAGAACTCGCAACTAGCACCCACAGCAGACCAAAGTAAATATGCGACTGCTTCCCCACCTTCTAAGCTAACACAGGAAATATGATTGAATGTTTCAAAGTACTGATAAGCCCACCAATGTGCATTAACTCCTTTTCTGTAGAATCCATACATGAGACTTGAGACTCAAGTATGGCTGGAGTTGAGGAGACTCAAATAATTAGTTAGGGTTTTGTTTTGTTTTAACCTCTGTGCTTAGTATTTTTGTGAGAAAATAGTTTTTAAGTTTCCAATTGCATTACACCATCTTCTCTAAGGGGCAAAACAAATGCACAAATATAGGACCAAATGATTCCAGAAAGAAAAGTTTTAGAATAAAATCCAAAGCAATGAGGGAACTGGAAAGATTATGAGTAAGGGAGAGGTTTGAGGTCAAATTTGCCTTGACCACTATCATCATCATCGTCATCATTATTATTATTTTGTCTCCCTAGAGGGAATCTTTACAGTTCTCCAATAGTTAGCCGAGACCGGCATTTTCTTTGGTCTTAAATAACAAATAGAATCTCCTTTTGTGTTATGGGTATATTAGAGTTGACTTCTTTTTTTTTTTTTTTAAGATTTTATTTATTTATTTATTTATTTATTTATTTATTTATTTATTTAACAGAGAGAGAGACACAGAGAGAGAGGGAACACAAGCAGGGGGAGTGGCAGAGGGAGAAGCAGGCTTCCCGCGGAGCAGGGAGCCCGATGCGGGGCGTGATCCCAGGACCCTGGGATCATGACCTGAGCTGAAGGCAGATGCTTAATGACTGAGCCACCCAGGCGACCTAGAGTTGACTTCTTAATGTCCTCACTATTTGATAAGCACATTACATACGATCTTTGTATTTATTTTATCAATAGTTGCAGGACACTGGCAAGGATATTACTTAAATCTCCTAGGTGACAATGTTGAGAGCTTCCAAAACTTTCCAGGGACTTTTCGAGGGCTGATGGTAAATGCTATATGTCTCAAGATGCCCAAGCCCAGAAGGGGGTAAGATCCTCAGATGTGATCTCCAAGTTTAAATATCCCCACATTCCTGGACTAGACTTATTCCTCCTTCTAATTTTTCTTGATAATTCCTCAGTCATATGTCTTAGAACCTAGATGTTATGGTGATAGGAGGGGGCTATGGAAAAAAAAAAAAAAGTTGCAGGGTAGGTTTTAACCTATAAAAACCTTCATTTGGCATTTAAACTTATACAAACTTATTTGAATTCATTTCTTTGAGCTGAAAGAAATGCATCACCTCCCCCAGTGCTATAAGTAGGTACCCTGAGCCCAATAAAGTGTTCCCAGGTTTTGCCAGTTGGGTGAGTTCCTGGCAACTCAAAAGCTGCAGCTGCTAAAGGGACAACCCAAGAGGAGTAGCTGGTTCACTTTGTGTACTAAATGAATGGACTGAAATGGAGAAATATCAGATCGTCATTATGTCCATTATGTTCTGGAAATATAGACACTGAATGCAAAAAGGATATGCTCTCGGCATTTCTATTAAAAGTCGCAAAATTGTTCAAGTACTTGTTTTCAGAACTATTTCTAAGAATTCATCCTAAGGAAATAAACTTGGAGGTTACAAAATATTTTCTTGCTTGTTGGGTTTTGTTTTATTTGCTATTATAAACAACACATGGTCATCATTAGCACTTACATAATAACATAAAAAAGTCCAAAAAATTTAAAAATTTGATTAAATATGTCTATGGTTAAAACACAGTGCATGGGGGTGCCTAGGTGGCGCAGTTGGTTAAGCAGCTGACTCTTGGTTTTGATTCAGGTCCTGTTCTCAGGGTCATGAGGTCAAGTCCTGCCTCGGGCTCTGTGAGCAGCACAGAATCTGCTTAAGACTCTCTCTGCCACTCCCCCCACATGCACACGCTCTCTCTTTCAAATAAATAGATAAATCTTTTTAAAAAATAAATAAATAAATAAAACACCACATAGCCCCTTAAAATGATGCCGTGGTAGAATATTTAATGAAAAGGAAAATGTCACACAATATGTTAAATTAAAAACTGCCATAAAACACATGCAGAGGAAGAGGACACCAACAAAGGGAAAGATATATCATGCTCACAGACTGCAGGAATTAATATTGTTCAAATGTCCACACTACTGAAAGTAATCTACAGATTCAATGCTATCCCTATCAAAATACCAGTAGTATTTTTTTCACAGAACTAGAACAAATAATCTTAAAATTGGTATGGAACCACAAAACAGCCAAAGCAATGTTGAGAAAGAAGAACAAGGCTGGAGGTATCACAGTTCCAGATTTCATGATATACTACCAAGCTATAGTAATCAAAACAATTTGGTACTGGCACAAAAACAGACATATAGATCAATGAAACTGAATAGAGATCCCAGAAATAAACCCACACCTATATGGTCAATTAATCTACGACAGAGGAGGTAAGAATTATACAATGGGGAAAAGACAGTCTTTTCAATAAACGATGTTTGGAAAACTAGACAGCTACATGCAAAAGAATGAAACTAGACCACTTTATTACATCATACACAAAAATAAATTCAAAATGGATTAAAGACCTAAATGTGAGATTTGAAACCATAAAATTCCTAAAAGAAACATTGACAATAATCTCTTGAATATTGCCCTTAGCCACATGTTTATATCTCTTCAGGTAAAGAAAACAAAAGCAAAAATAAACTATTGGGACTATACCAAAATAAAAGGCACAGTGAAGGAAACCAACATGAAAACAAAAAGGCAACCTAATGAATGGGAGAATATACCTGCAAATGATATATCTGATAAGGGGTTAATATCCAAAAAATACAAAGAACTTATACAACTCAACATTAAAAAAACAAACAATGCAATTAAAAAATGGGCACAGGACCTGAATAGACATTTTTCTAAAAAAAAGACATCCAGAGGGCCAACAGACACATGAAAAGATGCTCAACATCACTCATCATCTCAGGGAAATACAAACCAAAACCGCAATGAGATATCATCTCATACCAGTCAGAATGGCTAGTACCAAAAAGACAAAAATATCAAGTGTTGGTGAGGATGTGAAGAAAAGGAGACCCTTGTGCACTGAGGGTGGGAATGTAAATTGATGCAACCACTGGGAAACACAGTATGGAGGCTCTTCAAAAAATTCGAAATAGAACTACTGTATGATCCAGTAATTCCAATACTGGATATTTACCCAAAGGAAAAAAAAACAGTAATTCAAAGATACATGCACCCCTACGTTTACTGCAGCATTATCTACAATAGCCAGGATGTGGAAGCAACCCAAGTGTCCATCAATAGATGAATAAAGAAGATGTGGTATATATAGATATATAATGGAATATTACTCAGCCATAAAAAAGAATGTTGTCTTGCCATTTGTGACAATATGGATGGAGCTAGAGAGTATTTTGCTAAGTAAAATATCAGACAGAGAAAGACAAATACCATATGATTTTTCTTCTGTGTGTAATCCAAAAAATAAAACAAATATACTCTTTAGTACAGAGAAAAACTGGTGGTTGCCAGAGGGGAGATGGGTGGGGATGGACAAAGGGGATTAAGAGGTATAAACTTCCAGTTATGAAGTAAATAAGTCACAGAGATTAAAAGTACAGCATAAGGAATATAGTCAATAATATTGTAATAACATTGAATGGTGACTATACTTACCGTGGTGAGCATTGAGTAATGTATGGAATTGTTGAATCAATATGTTGTACGCCTGAAACTAATATAACACTGTATGTTAATTATACTTCAACTTAAAAAATCAAAAGAAAAAAACCATGCAGAACCTGAAGCTATTTATTACATGAGATACTGCATGTGATAAGATTAGCAGTATGCCAAGATTTAAATTATTGATATATATACAGTAAGTGGTAATTATCATTATATACATAATAAAAGGCTAGAAAACATACTCTGAAACATACATCTGAGTGACATTTGATTGTATCCGAGTGATAGGAGTATGGATGATTTTATTTTCTTCTTTTTGATTTGTGCATTCTAAATTTCCTACAAGAACTATGTAAGAAAAAAAACTAATAAAAATTACTACTCCCCAGAACTGTATTCTTTTTTTTAAGTTCTTATTTAAATTCCAGTTAGTTAACACACAGCATAATATTAGTTTCAGGTGTACAGTATAGTGATTCAACACTTCCATACAACACCTGGTGCTCATCACAAGTGCACTCCTAAATCCCCATCACCTATTCCCCCCATCACCTCCCCACCTCCCTTCTAGTGACCATCAGTTTGTTCTCTAGAGTTAAGAGTCTGTTTCTTGGTTTGCCTCTCTCTCTTTTTCCCTCCTTTGCTCATACGTTTTGTTTCTTAAATACCACATATGAGTGAAATCATATGGGATTTGTCTTTCTCTGACTGACTTACTTCACTTAGCATAATGCTTTCAAGGTCCATCTGTGTTGTTGCAAATGGTAAGATTTCATTCTTTTTTATGGCTGAGTAATAATCCATTGTATATAGATACCACATCTTCTTTATCCACTCATCAGTCGATGGACACCTGGGCTGTTTCCATGATTTGGCTATCGTAGAAAATGCTGCTATAGACATTGGGGTGCATGTATCCCTTTGAATTAGAATTTTTGTATTCTTTGGGTAAATACCTAGTAGTGCAATTGCTGGATCATAGGGTAGTTCTATTTGTAAATTTTTGAGGAACCTCCATACTAGTTTCAAGAGTGGATGCACCAGTTTGCTTTCCTACCAACAGTGCATGAGGGTTCCTCTTTCTCCACATCCTTGCCAATGCCTTTTGTTTCTTTTTTTTTTCTTTTTAAAGATTTTATTTATTTATTCATGAGAGACAGAGAGACAGAGAGGCAGAGGCAGAGGGAAAAGGAGGCTCCCCACAGAGCAGGGAGCCCGACTCAATCCCAGGACCCTGGGATCATGACCTGAGCCAAAGGCAGATGCCCAACCGACTGAGCCACCCAGGTGTCCCACCTTTTGTTTCTTATGTTGCTGATTTTATCCATCTCAGAACTATATTCTTAAATAGAATACTCAATTTAAATTCCTTTTTTAAAGCACCTGAAACTAATTTATGTATGTTAATATATGTATATGTTTATGTATATATAATATATATAAATATATATAATATATAATACGTATATATTATGTTTATCAGAAATACAGTTTTTTAAAAAATATTAACCATTTATTTTGCAACATCAAGAAGAACAGATTTGATATTTTTAATAAGAGGCAAAAAATAAAAAGCTTACTTGTAGAACTGTGTGAGAATATCTGACTTTCATGTGACCTCATATGATTGTTTTCCTCCCCAAAAGTTTGTATATTCCAAATAATCAAAACTGGGTATTAATTATATTGTAAGTTTTTTTTTTTTTAGATTTTATTTATTTATTTGAGAATGAGAAAGAAAGAGAGAATGCACAAGTCGGGGGAAGGGGCAGAGGGAGAAGCAGACTTCCCTCTGAGCAGGGAGCCCAGCCTTGGATCATGACCTGAGCCAAAGGCAGACACTTATCTGACTGAGGCACCCAGGTGCCCCTATTGTAAGTTTTTTGACAACAGGAATTATTTCTTACTAGCTTTGTATTCTTAGAACCTCGTCCTAAACACATACTCTATACTGAATGAATAGGCTAACAAATGTCTAGATATGTTTTGTACAATCCGTATAATTCTCCCATATGTAGCTATTCATTCACATTAAGAAACATTTCTCTAGAAAAAAACTTGGAACATGGACAAACCAAGAGGATAGCATTTAGAAAATGACTTCTACAGGCTGTTTACCATTATCTCCTATAGTAGAACCAAGATCATAATTGTGTAACAGAATTTTAAATGGCTTGGGTTTAGGTGAATAACCAAGGGTAATGTTTATGGCCTCGGGTTAGACTGTCTTCCCCTGAACCAAGCAAATTGACCTGAGAGGAATCAGAGAGGGGGTCCTTGGACACTGTTAGTATCATGCTGTAACCCACTTAACCAACTGAGCAAGCTTGCTAGTGCCTCTCAGCCTGGTACGTGCCGAATCAATGAGATGTCTGCAACTCGTCTACAATGGAAGGACTTTGGGGATCACATGTTCCTTGAATGACCCTTTTCTTATAACCTGCCTGTGCCATTCACTGCCACATGGCTCTGGTTTCCAGCCTCCTTCCATGCATACAAGTTACTCCCTGCCTCTAAGAGTATATACCTCAGTGGAATCCACCCTGGTACAATCTTGATAAGGTTCAAAAGCTTCTCTCAAAGCAAGAAATTATTAACTTCTGAAATTCGCAGGCTAATTTGATGGACTAACCATCAAAAGGAAACTCGTGATGCTGACAAGGGCTCATGTTGTTTTCTCATTGAAAACCTAGTGTTTGGTACATAATCCCAACTACCACGTAAAGAAGAAAAGTGCCACTTTAAAATAAACTCAGATGATTCAAAAGTTTAACTATTGCTTTTAGGAGTTAATCACAAAATGACATATTTCCTTTCCTAAATAAACATTGACTTTTTGACATCTGGTGTTGGATCTCTTATATTTATGGATACGGCTCAGTTCCTGGATAGAGTGGAGCTAGTTACACAGAATGAGTCATCATGCCACACCTCAGTGTGCTCAACACTAGGACACTAATAAAGGGCTCACAATAATTTCATAGATTTCATCTCCGCAAAGAGTGCCATAAGAGGAAAAATGGTTCTTAGACATGAGTGGCAGGGGAATGATGGAAAATGTTCTTATATCAAATACAGATTTGGTTTGTTTACTCTGTGGGAATAATGTAGCACTAAGTGTATTATGTGATAGCATGAAGAATAGACTTGTCTGCTGAGGAGCCTAACTTACAACCAAACTTCCACAGGTCTTACCCTTGACAGGTTATTATAGCTCAATTTCCTTTCAGATCTCATGGTCTCTCACTTTAGGGACTGAAATTCTTCAGAATTTTCTGTGATTTTTTTTTTTTTTTCTAGTGTTAAGGGAAGGAAGGGTTATATAACATATGAAGTTGAATTCTAAAATAAACATAGGTCTTAAGATACAAAGCCAGGAGTGAGAAGAGGTTAAGAATGTATACTGGGCATGACTAATATAGACTATAACTAGTTTCATAAAACAACTGTAACAACTAACTGTCTTTAAAGAGAAAGTTTATTAACTACACTTTAACAGCTAGAATACAGATTTGAGAAATTTTAGGGGAGAAAAACAAAGTTATAACCCTCTTCATGAACTGGAGTGGGTCTCTTTAGGGGGCCTGTGAAACTATGAACTTAGCTTTTAATTCACTCAACAATGAATATCTAATTATATGCCAAAAAAGCACTCCAAGCGATGAAGATGTGGCAGAGAAGAAGACAGACAAGGCCTTTGCTCTTATAGGGTTTACAGTCTCATGAAGGAGAGAGCTCATATACAATAAAGAAATAAAGACACGATCTTTTCAGGTAGTGTTAGATGTTATAAATAAAATAAACCAGGGAAAGGTGATAAAGAGACGGAGAGGGGGTGGGGGAGGCATAACCTCTGTGAGGATGTGGCAATGAGCTGAGACATGAGTGACCAGAAGGAAAGAGCCTGGCGTATTTAAGGAATGGAAAGAAGGACAGAGAGGCTGTAGAGTGAGAGGAACAGAGCAATAGGCAGAGGGGCAGCAGGAGCAGACTCATGCAGGAACTAACAGGCTCTGCTAAGGGACTGGGATTTGAACTATAAAGAGTAGCCTTTGGAAGATTATAAGGATGCAGTGATACAATCTGATTAAAGATTTTTAAAAGGGTGACATGGGTGGGAATGGTCAAGTAAAAACCTCTGAAAATCATCTCCCTCCATAAAAGCAAAGAGAGGACTCAAAATTTGTCCAAATCAACTTTTTTCAAACTCTGGAAATTAACGAAAGGCTTGCAACAATCTGGGGAACAGTTCTTAAAAAAAAAAAAAAAAAGCCTGAATTCTAGTTATAAGAGCAACTTTCAGGTGTTTTTAAACTTGCTTTGTACCCACCCCTCTCTACCAGCCTCTGGGGTAGCCTTGTAACCAACCAGTCCCACAATCTCAGTAAATATTAGAAGACCAGCAGCTGCTATAGGGGGCACATGAGGTTGGAGTACCTCCAAATCCCCATACCTAAAGAATGGCCATTATGTGACCTACTTGGAAGTTCTTTGGAAAACCTCACTCAGAGAACTTGTCTTCATTTGATGTGACTCAGAGATCACTGAATACAAACAGCTTTTCCTCTGAGGGTATTTGTTGAAAAAAAAAAAATCAGTGGCTATTTAATATTACAGCTGCCTGAGGTGGAAATAACAGTTGGGGCCAAAAAACAGGTTGACAAAAACACTTAAGAAAGAAAAGCTGGGAATGAAATGTCCATGTCGGGGTGGGGGGTGGTTGAAAATCTCTAATAAATTCCTGGGGCTCTAGAAGACTGTGTGCATGCTCAGAAAAGACCTGGGAAGGTCCTAGGCTCTACCTCTTGACCTTGAAGCTCCGTGCAAGCAGTAATTGAAGCCTAAGGCAGTTGTCAACTGCCTGACCGAGTGTTGAAGGCATGCCCAACATGCACACAGAGATTCTCAGCAAAGACTGAGAGACTTATTTTTCATGTTTAAGGAAATATTTCTCCAATCATTTAGTTGATCACTAAAATAACTGAAAAGAAACTTCAGTGACCACACACAAGAATATAGACTTTGCAGAATCAGTTCAGAGAAGTCACTAAAAGAACAACCACCACCACCACAACAAACATCAAAAACAACAAACCCTGGGGAGGAGGAGAATTTCCTTTCCAGGTTTGCAATATTATATTATTTAAAATGCCTGATATTCAACAAAAATATTAAAACGTAAAGAGGAAGAAGAAAGTGGCCTATATAGGGAAAAAAGCAATCAATAGAAACTGTCCCTGAAGAAGCCTAGATATTGGACTTACCAGACAAGGACTTTAAGTCAGCTATTTTGAATATATCAAAGAAGAGAAACTAAACAAAAGTATGAGAATGATGTTTCACTGTCTCATCAAATAGAATATATCAATAAAGAGATAGAAATTATTAAAAGAACCAAATAGAAATTCTAAAACTTAAAAGTACATTAAATGAAATTTTTATTTTTTATTTATTTTTTTAATTTTTATTTATTTGACAGAGAGAGACACAGCGAGAGAGGGAACACAAGCAGGGGGAGTGGGAGAGGGAGAACCAGGCCCCCCGCGGAGCCGGGAGCCCAATGCAGGACTCGATCCCAGGACTCCAGGATCATGACCTGAGCCAAAGGCAGATGCTTAATGACTGAGCCACCCAGGCACCCCACATTAAATGAAATTTTTAAAAGTCTAGATGGTTCGACAGGAAATTTGAGCAGGCATAAGAAAGAATTCATGAGGCCAACTTGAGAATTCCAAGGTCAACTGAGTTCCATTGAGATCATCCAGTCTGCTGAACAGAAAAAAAAAAAAAATAAAAGAATGAAAAAAAAAATGAACAGAGTCTCAGAGACTACTAGGACACCATCAAGTACATCAACACATGCATAATGGGAATCCAAGGAGGAAAGAGGGGGGCAGAAAGAGTAACTGAAGAAATAATGGCCCCAAACTTCCCAAATTCAATGAAAGACATTAATACACACATCCAAGAAGCTCAACAAACACTAAGTAAAACGAACACTTACACATTTCATAACAGAGCTGTTGAAATTAAAGCCAGAAGGAGACTTGGAAGTTCCAAGAAAGAAATAACTCATCATGTACAAGTGATCCTCAATAAGATTAAGAGAAGATTTTTTATCAGAAACCATGGAAGCAAAAAGGCAGTGGGATACCATATTCAAGGCATTGAAAGAAAAAGATAGTCAACAAAGAATTCTATATCCAGCAAAACTATCCATTCAAAAGGAAAATGTTAAGACACTCTTAGATAAATGAAAACAGAATTGTCACTAGCAGGACTGCTCTACCAGAAATTAATTAGAAATTCTTTCAGGTTGAAATGAAAAGATTATAGACTGTAACTTGAATCCACATGAAGAAATAGAGTATCAGTAAAAGTACTACATAGATGAACATAAAAGACAGGATAAATGTATTTTTTGCAACCCCCCCCTTTCTTTTCCTCTTAACTACTGTGTGGATGGGCATAAAATGTATAAAGATGAACTTATATGAAAATAATAAAACAAATGGAGTTATGGAGGAGCAAAGTTTTGTATACTACTGAAATTCAATTGGTATTAATTTAAATAAAATTGTTATGTTAAGATGTTAATTGTAACTACCAAAGCAACCACTAAAATGAATGACTAAAATTTATGTAGTAAAAGATGAGGAAAAAGACTACAAATGGTACACTAGAAAACATCTATTTAACAGAAAAGGAGGCAGTAATGGAAGAACAGAGGAACAGAAAAGACATAAGACAAATAGAAAATGGTATACCTAAATTTCACCTTATTGACAATTACATTAAATGAATTAAATTCTTCAATCAAAATACAGAGACTGACAGGATGGATAAGAATTTTTAAAAAATGACGGAACTATGTGCTGTCTATAAGAAACATCCTTTAGATTCAAAGGTATAAATCAGTTGTAAGAAAAAGGGTGGAGAAAGATATATTATGCAAATAGTAAACACAAAAAAACCTGGTATGACTATCCTACTATCACAAAAAAATAGACATTAAGGACAGAGACAAAGAAGGACATATAATAAATATAAAAGGGTCAAGGTATTAAGAAGATATAATAATATAAACATGTATGTACCTAATAACAGAGGCCCAAAATACATGAAGCAAAAACTGACAGAACTAAAGAAAGAGACATTCCAACAATTAATACTTGAAGACTTTGATACCCCACTTTAAATAATGAATAAAATAAAATACATTAACTAGGAAACAGAAGATTTGAACAACACTGTAAACCAACTAGACCTAACGGATAGCTATACCCAATAATAGCAGAATACACTTTCTTCTCGCACATGGAACATTATTCAGGATAAACAATACATTAGGTCATAAAACAAGTCTCAGTAAATTTAAAAGAATTGTTATCAAAGTATGTTCTCTGACCACAGTGAAATAAAAGTAGAAATCGTAACAAAAAAATTAGGAAACTCACAAATATGTGAAAATTAAACATCACACTTCTAAATAAGGAATGAGCCAAAGAAGAAATTACAAGGGAATTTTTTTCTTTCTTCTTTTTTTAAAAATTATTATGTTATGTTAATCACCATACATTACATCATTAGTTTTTGATGTAGTGTTCCATGATTCATTATTTGCGTATAACACCCAGTGCTCCATGCAGAACGTGCCCATCACCCAATGCCCATCACCAGGCCAACCCATCCTCCCACCCCCCCTCCCCTCTAGAACCCTCAGTTTGTTTTTCAGAGTCCATCGTCTCTCATGGTTCATCTCCCCCTCCGATTCCCCCCCTTCATTCTTCCCCTCCTGCTCTCTTCTTCTTCTTCTTCTTCTTCTTTTTAACATATAATGTATTATTTTTTTCAGAGGTACAGATCTGTGATTCAACAGTCTTGCACAATTCACAATGCTCACCATAACACATACCCTCCCCAATGTCTATTACCCAGGAAATTACAAAGGAAATTAAGGGATACTTTGTTATAAATGAAAATGAAGACATACCAAAATTTATGGGATATAGATAGAGCCATGTGTAGAGGGAAATTTATAGTTGTAAGTGTCTCCATTAAAAAAGAAGAAAGATCTCAAAACAATAACTTAAACTTCCACTTTAAGTGACTAGAAAAAGAAGAGCAAATTAAATCTAAGGAAAACAGGAAAAAAAAGGAGCTAATAAAAATGAGAGTAGAAATTAATGAAATAAAGAATAGAAAACATCAGACAAAACTTTTAAAGCCAAAAGTTGTTTCATTGAAAAGATCAACTAAATTGTGAAGCCTTTAGAAAGATTAACCAAAAAAAAAAAAAAAAAAAAAATGAAAAGACAAAAATTATTAAATTAAAAAAAAAAAAAAAAATATAAATATTTAAAAAAAATAAAAAAAAAAAAAAAAAAAAAAAAAAATGAGTAGACTCAAATTATTAAATCAGAAATGAAAGAAGAGACATTACTATTGACCTTACAGTAATAAAAAGGATTATAAGGGAATACTATAAACAATTGTATGCTTAGATGAAATGCACAAATTCCTAGAAAGATACAAACTATTGAAACCAACTCAAGAAGAAATAGAAAATCTGAATAGTTTGATAACAAGTAAAGAGATTGAATTAGTAATCAAAAACTACCATCAAATAAAAGCTCAGGATGAGATGTCTTCACTGGTGAATTCTGCCAAATGTTTAAATAATTAATACCAACCCTTCACAGACACTTCGAAATATAGATGAGAGTTCTTTTCAATTCATTCTAAGAATATGACCTCGATAATAATATCACAAGAAAGGAAAACTACAGACCAATATCTCTTATGAATATGGACACATAAATATTCAAAATACTAGCACACCAAATCCAGTAACATATAAATCATATTATATACCATAATAAGGTGGGATTTATCCCAGTGATGAAAGATGGTTTCAACATATGAATATCAGTCAATGCCGTACACCGTATTAACAGAACAAAGAGCAAAAAACACAGGGGCGCCTGGGTGGCTCAGTGGTTAGGCGACTGCCTTCGGCTCGGGTCATGATCCTGGGGTCCTGGGATCAAGCCCCGCATCCGGCTCCCTGCTCAGCGGGAAGCCTGCTTCTCCCTCTCCCGCTCCCCCTGCTTGTGTTCCCTCTCTCGCTGTGTCTCTGTCAAACAAATAAAATCTTTAAAAAAAACAAAAACAAAAACAAAAACACATGATCATTTTGGCTGATCCAGAAAAGGCACCTGACAAATTCCAACACCTTTTCGTGATAATAACGCTCAACCACCTAGGAACAGATGGAAACTTCTGAAATCTAATAAAGGGCATCTGTGAAAAACCCACAGCAAACATCACACTTAATGGTAAAAGATTGAAAACTTGCCCCTAACATCAGGAACAAAACAAGGATGTCTGCTCTAGCCACGTGTATTCAGTATTGAACTGAAGGTTCTAGACAGGGCAACTAGGCAAGAAAAAGGAATAACAGGCATTTAGACAGAAAGGAAGGAGTAAAACTACTCTACTTGCAGATGGTATGATTGCCCAAATAGAAAATCCTAAATAATATTTTTTAAAAATAGAATAAACAAGTTCAGCAAGGTTGCAGGATACACAATTGATATACAAAAACCTACTGTATTTCTATACACTAGCAATGAAAAAACTGAAAATAAAATTAAGTAGTTTACAAAAGCATAAAAAAAGACTAAAATACTTAGGAATAAATTTTACAAAAGAAGTGCAAGACTTGTACACTGAAAACCACAACACATTGCTGAAAGAAATTTAAAAAGACCTAAATGTATGGACAAACATAGGCATTCATGGATTGGAAAAATTAACATTGGTAAATGGCAATTTTAAATTACCTTAAATTACCTACAAACTCAATGCAATCCCCATTAAAACTGCAGTTGGCTTTTCTGCAGAAATAGACAAGCTGGTCCTAAAATTCATTTGAAACTGGAAGGGACTACAAATAGCCAGAACAATCTTAAAAAAAAAGAAGAAAGTTAGTAGACTAACACTTCCTGATTTCAAAAATTACATAGTTACAGGGGCACCTGGATGGCTCTGTCAGTTAAGTGTCTGCCTTTGGCTCAGGTCATGATCTCAGGGTCCTGGGATCGTGCCCCGCATTGGGCTCCCTGCTCAGTGGAGAGCCTGCTTGACCCTTTCCCTCTGGCCCTCACCCCCGCTCATGCTCTCTCTCTTGCTCTGCTCTGTCTCAAATAAAGAAATAAATAAAATCTTTAAAAATAAATAAATAAATAAATAAATAAATAAATAAATAAATAAATAAAATGTGCAAAATAGACAAATCTATAGATTTAGAAAGTAGATTAGTGGTTGCTTAGGGACAGGGGAGATGAATGTGGTAGCTAAGGGGTATGGGCTTTCTTTCTGAGGTGATGAAAATGTTCTAAAATTGATTGTCATGGACTTCACACATATCTGTGAATATACAACAAGCCACCGAATTGTACACTTTGAAAGTGTGAGTCATCAGGTATATGAATTATATGTCAATAAAACTGTTACTTAAAAAAATAGTCAGGCTGATCTTGCCACAAATTACAAGTCTAGTGGGACTAGACTAGAAAAACAGCCCACACTTCTTACAAATTATGGCAGCCCTACTGTGTTTGGAAAGAGATAGGCCAAAATATCCCCTACCCAACTGTCTGAAACCTGGCACCAAAACCTGGACTCAAACTGGCCATCTATGCTTTGGTTATTCTACCTCAGACAACCAGAATAAAGCCCTCCATCCACATCCCAGGCCACTGCTCTCTTTCTACCATTATTCAGAGACAAGAACAACTGCAAAACTTCTTGGCAAAGAAGAAGTCAAACTCTCTCTCTTCGCAGATGACATGATACTTTATGTGGAAAACCCAAAAGACTCCACCCCCAAATTACTAGAACTCATACAGCAATTCAGTAATGTGGCAGGATACAAAATCAACACGCAGAAATTAGTTGCTTTCTTATACACTAACAATGCAACTGTAGAAAGAGAAATTAGAGAAACGATTCCATTTACAATACTACCAAAAACCATAAGATACCTTGGAATAAACCTAACCAAAGAGGTAAAGGATCTATACTCTAGGAACTACAGAACACTCATGAAAGAAATTGAAGAAGACACAAAAAGATGGAAAAACATTCCATGCTCATGGATCGGAAGAATAAACATTGTTAAAATGTCTATGCTACCCAGAGCAATCTATACCTTCAATGCCATCCCGATCAAAATTCCAATGACATTTTTCAAAGTGCTGGAACAAACAATCCTAAAATTTGTATGGAATCAGAAAAGACCCCAAATCACAAGGAAATGTTGAAAAATAAAAACAAAGCTGGGGGCATCACATTGCCCAATTTCAAACTATATTACAAAGCAGTGATCACCAAGACAGCATGGTACTGGCACAAAAACAGACATATAGACCAATGGAACAGAATACAGAGCCCAGATATGGACCCTCAACTCTATGGTCAAATAATCTTCGACAAAACAGGAAAAAAATATTCAATGGAACAAAGACAGTCTCTTCAATAAATGGTGCTGGGAAAATTGGACAGCTACATACAGAAGAATGAAACTCGACCATTCTCTAACACCATACACAAAGATAAACTCAAAATGGTTGAAAGACCTCAATGTGAGACAGGAATCCAACAAAATCCTAGAGGAGAATATAGGCTGTAATCTCTGACATCGGCCACAGCAACTTCTTTCAAGATACATCTCCAAAGGCTAGTGAAACAAAAGCAAAAATGAACTTTTGGGACTTCATCAAGATAAAAAGCTTCTGCACAGCAAAGGAAACAGTCAACAAAACAAAGAGGCCACCCACAGAATGGGAGAAGATATTTGCAAATGACACTACAGATAAAGGGCTGGTATCCAAGATCTATAAAGAACTTCTCAAACTCAACACCCAAAAAACAAATAATCAAGTCAAAAAATGGGCAGAAGACATGAACAGACACTTCTCCAGAGAAGACATACAAATGGCTAACAGACACATGAAAAAATGTTCATCATCATTAGCCATCAGGGAAATTCAAATCAAAACCACATCAAGATACCACCTTACACCAGTTAGAATGGCAAAAATTGACAAGGCAAGAAACAACAAATGTTGGAGAGGTTGTGGAGAAAGGGGAACCCTCATTCGTACACGGTTGGTGGGAATGCAAGCTGGTACAGCCACTTTGGAAAACAGTGTGGAGGTGCCTTAAAAAATTAAAAATAGAGCTACCCTATGACCCAGCAATTGCACTACTGGGTATTTACCCCAAAGACACAGATGTAGTGAAAAGAAGGGCCATATGCACCCCAATGTTCATAGCAGCAATGTCCGCAATAGCCAAACTGTGGAAAGAGCCGAGATGCCCTTCAACAGACAAATGGATAAAGAAGATGTGGTCCATATATACAATGGAATATTACTCAGCCATCAGAAAGGATGAATACCCAACTTTTACATCAACATGGATGGGACTGGAGGAGATTATGCTCAGTGAAATAAGTCAAGCAGAGAAAGTCAATTATCATATGGTTTCACTTATTTATGGAACATAAGGAATAGCATGGAGGACTTTAGGAGAAGGAAGGGAAAAATGAAGGGGGGCGGAAATCAGAAGGAGAGATGAACCATGAGAGACTATGGACTCTGAGAAACAAACTGAGGGTTTTAGAGGAGAGGGGGGTGGGGGGATGGGTTAGCCCGGTGATCGATATTAAGGAGGGCACGTACTGCATGGAGCACTGTGTGTTAAATGAAAACAATGAATCGTGGACCACTACATCAAAGACTAATGATGTATTGTATGGTGACTAACATAACATTAAAAAAAAAAAAAAAAGAACAACTGCAAGAAAATACCCAGGACAGGAAAGGGGGGGGGGGAGGCATAGTCTAGCAACATTTTTGAATTCTAAGAATAAAAAAAGATCTCACATGAATTTCAGATAGGGTATTTCCTAGAAAGACTTAAAAATCTGATTTTTTTCTTTAAAAAATATTTTATTTATTTATTTGAGAGAAAGAGAGAGAGAGAGCATGAGCTGGGGTGGGGGGTGGGGTGGGCAGAGGGAGAGGGACAGACTCCCTTGCTGAGCAGGGAGCCCAGTGCAGGGCTCGATCCCAGGATCCTGGGATCATGACTTGAGCTGAAGGCAGAAGCTTAACACTGAGCCAGCCAGGCACCCCTAAAAATCTGATTGGTTTTGGACTTTAGCTTGACAAATCTTTCCCATGTGAAAGTAACAGGTGCAAATATTCAGAGGTTGATGAATAAGAATCAAAGGCAGATTTAGCCTTTGAGGATTCTAAAACTAATACAATTGGGGGAACTTCTTTAAAAATATATAGCATTACAAAAAAAAATCTGTAGCATTACAAATGCAGCTCTGGAGATGCTCCAGGGGCCAGGGCACTACAAGGGAGAAGACCTGTGGCTTACCCTTCCGGAGCACATGGTAAAGCCACCTCTGGTCTGAACTGCATTCATTCCCTCTTGAAAAAATTACTTGAAGGTATAGTCTACTTAGTTGACTAAGATAATAAATAAACACGAGGCTGGAAAGTTGGGACTAAAAGCATTAGCTGTGAACACTAGAGGCAGTTAAAGACAGGAAAGAACACTATCACAAATAGGGTTGCCAAACTCAAGGCAAATGTGAGATATAACATTTGAAAATTAACATGCATATATTTACAAAATATAAAATAATAACAATAACCTGAGTTTCAAATTCCTGATTATATTAATGAAGACTGAGATTAGTGCACAGTAATAACAAAGAAGCAGAAACGATTTAAATTTCAGACCTTCCATGGGAGTTGTGGGTAGGAGGGTAGGTCAGAAAGCATCTTTATAATTTTTGAGTCAGAAAATGGAGATTGGAGAATATTTTTGAAAACAGTAAAAGCAACCTCTAATAAAAGACTGGTATCGTTAAAATCGAAGATAGTTTGGGGTTAGAAGTAAAGCTAAGTGACATCACCAAGACGGTGACATGGGCTGTTTCTGAATTCAGATCCCTTCATAAGAACAACAACTATTCAAGAACAAGACAGCACTGTGAGAATCCTAAAGCATGGGTATAAGGCTGAAGCATGCCTGCACCACAGAGACCGAGAAGACTGCATTAGATGGATAAGAGAGGTGGCTACACATTGACCGCATTGCCCCTCCCCCAGGACAGTGCAGCACCATGTGGAGAGGTCTCCCCCGAGCCTCTGGTTCCTCCAGTGGGAAAAGTCAACCAGGGCCACCCCCAACCCCAGCATTGTGGGTTGCTTTGTAGGAGGCCCTATTCTGATCTTGCACTACCAGGACTGTAGGGGAATCTGGGTAGTTCAACCATTGGAAATCTGACGGTGATAGAGAAGTGGGGGAGGGCTGGCAAGAACCAGCACATGAATCATGGCAGACTGAGTTCATGCCTGTAGTGACCAAATAGTAATCCCAACCAGCAGCTTTGCTCATCTGCAGAACCAAGTCAGGGGTACACTCTGACCAGGGAACTCAGTGGGGTCCAGATCTGCTGATTTTGATCCTCAAACAAGGAGTTTTGTCGGCCCTAGAGCATGATTTGTCCACACCCAGGCAAGAAACTGAATCTTACCCCACTCACTGTGGAGACTGTTTTCCAGCCCCATCTGAGCAAAAGGGCTGGCAACAACTCCGGGAGGCTGTGTGGGCCATGATGCCTGAACCAAGAGGTGGGCAGGCAGAGCTGATTGCCCCCAGAGCAAAGCCGATACCAGCTGTGCAGCATTCCCATGGAGGATTCATTCATAGGCAAGGCTGAGGGTAGCCCTTGTCCCCTCCAAACTGGAGATCCCATTTGGGAAACAGAGAGTAGCCTGGAGTGGCCCCTACCCTCTCACCCAGGCCATGGAGCTGAGACACAGCCCCACCCACCGTGGAGGGTGTTTTCAGGCCTCATCTGACCAGAAGGGCTGGAGATAAGTCCTAGAAGCTGCGCAGCCCAATGGTACCTATGCTGAGGGGTGGTAAGCAGAGTTGGTGGTTTGCAGAGAAAAGCCAGTGGCCCTGTTTGGTCGTGGAATTTGTGCTGCAGGTTGGCTTGAGTTAAGGCAATAAACAAACAGCCTTACTGGCTTTAGAGCTATTTTCCCCATTGTGCCCAGATAGGGGATCTTATTAACCATCTTGCTCCTTGTAGAACACAGCCATCAGCCCGTCCACACAGGGAAGCTAAGCAGAGCCCATGAGAAGCTCTGTAGCCCATTCAACATCCCTATGTCCAGTGGCACTTGAACAGAGAGTACAGCCCATGGCTCCCCCCATCTGCAGAGTGAAACTGGTCGCCTCACCTAATCAGGGAATTCAGTGCACACTCTGGCTTGATTCAGATCCCCAAAGCTATATGGGCCCAGGGTCCTATCCTGCTGCCCTGCCAGGGCAGGAAACCTAATTCAGAGCCCCAACTACTACTGAATATAGTACCCAGTCCTGACCATCTAGTAAGCAGGACCAGAAAATCCAAGCAACTGCTGAGCCAATCCAATAGCCTCACTTGGGTAGGGAACCAAGGCAGTAGTTCTACCCCACTATTCTTAGCCAGTAGCACACTCCCTTATCCCTATCCTCAGAGCTCAGAGAGTTGTCTTGCCCCCAGTAGACCATATTAGTAGGTCCCATGTGCCCAAGAACATTACCAGCAGACCCACCCAGAAATCCAAACTGAGCTGACTGGTGAAGAACTACGTCTGCCAAAACAAACCTGTAAAGTCTGGCAGAGGAGCCCTGTTACTCAAATGTGCAGATACTACCAGCGTAAGGAATCAAGGGTCATGAAAAATGAGGTAAATGGGAGACCACCAAAGGAAACTAATAAAGCTCCAATAACTGACTCCAAAGAAACGGAGATCTATGAACTGTCAGAAAAAGAATTCAGAACCATCCTAATAAGGAAGTTTAATGAACTACAAGAAAACACAGACAACTAAATGAAATTAGGAAAATAATACATGAACAAAATGAGAAGTTTGACAAAGAAATAGCAACCACCAAAAACAAACCAGAAAAACTCAACAGAAATCCTTGAGTTGAAAAATACAATAACTGAACTGAAGAATTCAAGAGTTTCAAGAGTAGACTCGATCATGCAGACAAAAGAATCAGTGATCTGGAGGACAGGATGTTGGAAATTACTCAGTCAGGGGAACAAAATGAAAATAAGAATGAAAGAGTAAAGAAAGCCTACAGGAATTATAGGACACAATGAAAAGAAACAATATTCACATTATGAGAATTCCAGAGGGAGAAGAGAAAGAGAAAGGGACAGAAAGTATGTTTAAAATAATAATGGCTGAAAACTTCCCAAACCTAGGGGCGGGCGGGATGGGGGGTGGGGATAAAGACTTTCCTGAATGAACAAAAGTGGAGGGATTTCATTACCACCAACCTGTCTAACAAGAAGTGCTAAAGGGAATTGTTTGAGTGGAAGTAAAAGAATGCTAATTAACATCATAAAAACATACAAAGTTCTCACCCATTCTCTTGAGATTATTTGACTCATGTATCACTTCGGTCTTGGTTGCTCTAGAGACATCGCAGGTGAATGGGAAAGCAATGAAGATCCAATCCCCTGGGAAAATATTTATAAATATGACTTCTGGTTTCCAGTCTGACATGGAAATAGCTGGGAAGTCAATGCTTCCATACTCATTACAAGGGAAAAAAAAAACTGAACAAACTGGAAACCAACAACTTTTCTTAGATCCATCAGGATTGAGGTCAAAGGGCAAACTGCCCTGAACACTCATCTGACAGATGGATACAGATAATCACAGCATATCAGGAGCAAAACAGAGGCAGAAGCCCACAGGTGGGGACAAAAATCAGTAGGAACGTTTTATTTTATTTTTTTTTTAAAGATTTTATTTATTTATTTGACAGAGACAGACACAGTGAGAGAGGGAACACAAGCAGGGGGAATGGGAGAGGGAGAAGCAGGCTTCCCGCGGAGCAGGGAGCCGGATGTGGGGCTCGATCCCAGGACCCTGGGATCATGACCTGAGCCGAAGGCAGATGCTCAACGACTAAACCACCCAGGTGCCCCTGTAGGATCATTTTAAACTACAACTGACTGATAGCTGGAGGCCCACTGTAGACTCTCTAGAGAGTTAAAATCTCCGAGGGGGCCCAGTCTTTGAAGAGCGCCCACATTTTGCCCTATCAGTTCTTACTGTGAAGATAATAGAATAATCCCCTAGTGCTTCCAGCAGAAAGTGAGGAAATATAACCATTTTGAAATATGCCCAGAGCTTTCTGTTCTTTTTAACAAGGCCTGCCTTGAAAGGAAACTATTTTATCAGAGCCTAACCCACTGGGGTTATACCAAAGCCAGACTGCCCTGGGCGGTAGAAAACACCCAACTTCAGCCCCCTCTAGCCTTTCATGTGGGGGAAGGGAGATACTCAATTCAAGTTCACTAAAAGACAGAGACCTAATCATAGGACTATAGAATGCTTCCCCTCCCTCCTCACCTTACCACCACATTGATAGAGTTCCTATAAAAAGTAGGGGATTACAGCTTAAAAACAAACAAGCAAACAAAAACAAAACTGTGAGCTTCAGATCTGACTTGAGAAGTTTTAGGGCCACCCCAAAACAACAAAAGAGACCAAAATAAGGATATGAGAGAGAAGGCTAGCGTCTAAGACCAAGGCTACAGCAGAATAAAAACAGCCTGCCTCCTAATCAGATAAAAATAAAACTTGACACTAAAGCTCTACCAACATCAGTTCTTTTTAACTGATGCTTCATGCCTGGTTTCAACCAAAAATTACAAGGCATGCTAAAAGGCAACAAACAAAATGTGATGAGACAAATCAAGCCTGAGGACTAGATTCATAGATGGAAGAGTTTAGAATTATAAGACCAGTGATTTAAAATAACTATGATTAATATGCTAAGGGCTCTAATGAAAAAGTAGATGACACGCAAAAACAGATAGGTAATAGAAATAGAGCAATGGGAACTCCAATAAAGAAAAGGAAATATTAGAAATAAAAAACACTGTAACATAAATGAAAAAATGTAGTTGATGAGGTCATCAGTAGACTGGATATGGCCAGTGAAAGAATCATTGTTGGTTCAATGATATGTCAGTAGAAACTTCCAAACTTGAAATGTAAAGAGAAAAAAGAATGAAACAGATGGAACAGAATATCCTAAAACTATAATGGGAAGCACAGGAAGAAAAAATAAGAAAAGAACAGAAGAAATATTTGAAGAAATAATGACTGAGAATTTTCCAGAGCTAATGGCAGCCTCTAAACCACAGAGGCAGAAAGCTCAGAAAACGCTAGGCATAATAAACACTAAAAACATCTATACCTAGGCAGATCACACGCAAACTGCAGAGAATCAAAGACTAAGAGAAAACCTTAAAGAAGAAGAATTGTGCCTCTTTGCAGGTATTAAGTATCTTAGACCGGGCACAGGAAAGAATGATAGAATAACAAACTTATAAAATATTTGACATATGAAATACGAAGCAGGTAATAAGGTGTCATAGGATCAGGTGCCCAACAGAAAGCAAGTATATTAGGAGGACAGAGACTCAGAGAAATGTTGTATACAGCCATGGTCTAATGAATTAGGTGAAATATGATATTTCCTTTGGCGGATGCATAGGATTTAGTTAAAGGTTGGTCAGAAATGTGGATATTCTAGGAGGGAGAGCTGCATGATGAATTTGACAACCAACAAGTATGTGTTTGTTTCTCTTGTTTGCAAAGTATTCATCAAAGTGCAGAGAATCATAAAAATGCATCAGACACAGGCCCATTTTTTAGTAACTTAAAATCTGTTGAGAGAGAAATGGGAACCATCATATAAAAAGAGCACCATCTAGTTAGAATCAGAGGTCTGGAATCACTTAAACTCTCTGAAATTCATCAGTTGTGTGGCTTGAGGAAATTATATTCTATCAGGGAAAGTTTATTTCTTTGTAAGTTAAAAATAATCACACATATCTCATGTGTATTAAGTGAGGATGAAATGAAAGTATATGTAAAATTTTGAAAAAAATAGAAACCAACTATCTACTGCTCACAAGAGATACACCTAAAACAGATACACCTAACACAGAACACTTAAAAATAAAAAATTAAAAAAAAAATAGGACAGCACTATGGAAAACAGTTTGGCAGTTCCTCAAAAAGTTAAACATAGAATTATCACAGCAAGTCCATTTCTAGGTACATACTCAAAGAATTGAAAGCAGGGAACTCAAGCACATACTTATAAACCAATATTCATAGCAGTGTTATTCACAACAGTCAAAAGGAGGAAACAATCCAAGGGTCCGCTGACAGATACATGGATAAACAAAACACAAATATACATACAAGGGAATATTATTCAGCAATAAAAATATATGGAATTTTGATATAGGTCACATCATGAATGACCTCTGAAGACAGAACATGACACTAAATGAACTAGACACAAAAGGATAAATATTTCATGATTCCACTTACAGGAGATACCTAGAAAAAGCAAATTCATAGAGACAGAAAGTAGAATAGAGATTACCAGGGGCTGGAGGGAGAGAATAGGGAGCCGTTTAATGGGTATAGACTTTCTGCTTGGGATGATGAAAAAGTTCTAGAAAGGGATAGTGGTAGAGGTTGCATCACACTGTGAATGTACTTAATGCCAACAAACTGTACACTTCTAAATGGCTAAAATGGTAAGTTTTATGTTATGTATATCTTATCACAATAAAAAAAAATAAAACAATAGGGAATGATATTTCAGGCATACTGAAACCAAAAGAAAACAAGTACAACAATATTAATTTGACACCAGGCAGAACTGAAAAATGCATCAAACAGAATAAAAAATTCCATTGATAAAATGCATAAAACACAAAGAACATACAATAACTACTACTAAATGTGCACCTTCCCTTTGTGCAAATTATTTCACTTAGTCCTCCAGTAAATATTACAGAAAATTAAGTCTTACCACCCTAGGTTACAAAAGAGGGAACAGAAGCTCAGAAAATTTAAGCAACTTGCCATGGTCACATAGGTAGAAAACAGCAGAGTGAACTTTTTTTTTTTAAAGTTCTTATTTTTAAGTAACCTCTACACCCAACGTGGGGCTCGAATTTACAACCCCAAGATCAAGAGTCACACACTCCACCGACTGAGACAGCCAGGCACCCCCTAGCGTGAACTTTTGACACATGAATAACACGGTATCAAAACATACAGAGGAAAATCTGTTTTAAAAAATTCACAGAACATTTTATAAAACCAATCACCGTAAGACCATTTTAACCTTCACCGCTCAACGTGTGAAACAGACTAAGTACATAAGAAATGAATAAAATATAAAAATGAATCATATGGTAAAAGTATACATTATTTGATCATAATATAATAAAATTTAAAACTAATAAGAAAAGTTTGGTTAAAAGAAATAAGTACTGAGAAATTCCAAAATAAGTCTCCCAAATAACATGGTTAAACAGAATATAACATCATAATTATAATTATTTGGAAAAAATAGGAAAAAATGTAAGTAAATATTAAGATGCACCAAATTTCTGCTGCAACTTTCAACTAGGTATAAACATGCTTCAGTTTTGCTCATGGTCATATGGAACGTCAAATAGCTGAATTCTATTTCATTTTCAGTCTTCCTTAAGAATGATCGATGACCATGTGACCAAAATTCCTAAGCAGCAAAGACATTCTGAATGCTCACTTAAGGAAACTTAGATGAAACTTTTTATATACCTTACAGCTTGAAATTCTATCAGTCAGTTAAAATATAGATGAATATTTGCAATGCAAGAATAAACGTCTGCAAAAACAATTTATGTACAAAAACAACAGAACTCTCAACAGTTAAATAGCGAACAAGACTGACAATTGAAACAACTGTGTAAGACGGTGTATTAGGTAGATAATTTTAGGAAAAGTGTTAATTCTTGTTTAGCTAACTCATTTTCTAAAATTTTCAGTAACAATATAAGGCAGAATAATGGAGATTAGATCATAAACCTATTTTTTGCAGAATTGTTTGTTGTATTAGTATTGATGATATTAAACTCACAGAGACAGAAAGTAGAATATATATATTTCATTCAGTTTAGGTCATAAGTCGAGAGAAAAACCCTATTTGGCAATTCTTCACATCTTGTGAAGAGCAATTCAAAGCAGAATGTCCACTGTGCCACCTCAAAATTTCACAAGGAGGGAAGACACCTAAATCCTGTAAAATATCATCCATGATAAATCATATTTTAACCAGACATTAAAGAATATAAAAAATGAAAAGAAGAAGGAAGTATTAAACAAAAATGAAGCAACCCCTAACTCTATAGCCCTTCTCTGGCCTCATTTGAAAGTGAGTGCCCATTTTGTAACCAAAATGCACATTACAATGACTCAGGAGCAAACTGGCTGACAAGGCTGAGAAGTAATTGTGTTTCCACTATAATGTCAACATTAAAACACTAAAATACATCATAATAAAGTTGTACTAAATGAAAATCTTAAAATAAAATGGACAGTTCAGGTATTCTTACCTCCCCCCATTGATTACTTGTACACTCCTTCCACTGTCCCCTCCCCTACCCCCAAGACACGGTCCCTTTCTGTGGCTGGTCATCTCTTTTCTTATCTTCTCCTCTATCTTTTCTCCAATGTGGCAATTGGGCAGGAAACTACTGGCTTACCAGAAATGTCCTAGGGCAATGCTAGCTATGGGGGCAAATCCTGTGTCTTCTGGATCACTGGAGTGGGATGATGAGATACTTGCTCCAGTTCAACCCACTCTCAGTTATACAGAAGACCTGGCTGGGCAACACGGACCCAGTGCAGCCTACTGCCATTCAACTCTGCAGTGCCAAGGCAGAGTCCCAGCTGAACCTCAACTTTGCATTCCTTTGTGTCACTTTGCTATTGTTCCCTGTTCTTTTATTTTTCTTGGAGTCCCTTCAGAAAAGAAGACCGGCTGAGCCAAGGCCGGATTTGGAGATTTCTGGATTTCCTGGCTAAATAACATATTAAAACAATCAGAAAAACCAACGCCTTGGTCTTTTCTCAATTTCTAAAAATAACCAGAAAATTCACTAAAATTTTAAGAGGAGTCTATATAAGTGCATGCTTACAGGTTCAACAAACTTGTTGAGATAGGAAAAAATCCTTTTTTAAAAAAAGATTTATTTATTTATTTTAGAGAGAGAGCACGAGCAGGGGCTGGGGCAAAAGGAGAGGGAGAAGCAGGCTCCCCTCTGAGCAGGGAGCCCTATGTGGGGCTTGATCCCAGGACCCTGAGATCATAACCTGAGCTGAAATCAAGAGTTGGACGCTTAACCAACTGAGCCACCCAGGTACCCCAGAGATAGAAAAAAATTCTGGAAGAAATGGTGAACAAAATTGATGAAATTCTGAATAGACTGAATACCAAGAAAAAAAATGTAGAAAGTCATCAAATAATCTTTCCAATAGGTTCTGACATTTCTAGTGGTGGATTTCATCCAACTGTTCTCAAATATGGAAGGCAGAAAGTTATAAAGCATGTTTATGTTTATAAAGCAAATATAAAATTACTGTTATTATGGGAAAATAGTAAAGAAACAGACTGATCTGTCTATTGCTAATGGAATCAACTTCAATTTCCATAAGTTTAGTCCTAAGTAGTAGTTAAGTCATGGGCTCTTTCCTAGATGGCTGTGTTTGCCCATATAAATGCCGGCGGTTTTAAGGTACAAAAGAAGGCATCATGGTCCTTAGAATAAGGGCAGAAGCTGGCTAGCATTGTTTATAAGTAGTAAGGACCCACCTTTGAAGCTCTAGAAAGTCAAGATCTCTCAGCAAGTAGAGGTTTTGACCAGTCATTCTTTTATTTTTTTAAGATTTTATTTATTTATTTGAGAGAGAGAGAATGAGAGATAGAGAGCACAAGAGGGAAGAGGGTCAGAGGGAGAAGCAGACTCCCTGCTGAGCAGGGAGCCCGATGTGGGACTTGATCCCAGGACTCGAGGATCATGACCTGAGCAGTTGCTTAACCAACCGAGCCACCCAGGCGCCCTGACCAGTCATTCTTTTGAGGGAGAAGTCATACTTCTAAGAAAGTTTTAGTTTCAGTATCAGAGTCTATATTCAGAATGTCATACTTAGAGCAATTCTAAGACAGAAGACACTCCAATCCTTTGTAGAATGTTCATGAAAATAAGAAAGTCATGCACCCAAGAAAGAAATCATCTCCTCTTAGATAAAAGAGCAAGGAAAAATTAGGGCACATTAAAATGGAATGCAAACAGAAGAAGTCCCCAGAAAATGAAAGCCTGGTGTTCAGATGTCAGATATCTAACCTCTAGCAAAGGAAACCAGCCATTGCAGAATGCCTGAAGCAATGGAAAACATAGTGTGGGACTGCCTTGGAACCTGGAGCACCAGGAGTCCTGAAGAAGTAACGGTGGCCAGATTCTCAGGTGACCTGTCAGAGCAAAGAGCCACCAGGCCCAAGATCATGAATCAAGATATCAAATGAGCCAAGAATATAAAAGTGAAAAGTCACAAATGTCTCATTCTAGACTGCCATGGAGTCTGGCCTATGGGATACCACCATCCTCCTACTTCCTAAAGAAAGGTTGAAGGCAGGAGCTGGGCTTGAAAGACTGTAATTTATTTCTAGTTTGGCACACTAAGGTAGGTTAATAAAGCTGATTATTTTAAGCAGTGAAGCACTAAAACACATGCCTTAAATTAAAGTACCTATTAATGGTATTGCATTAGTCATTCTGCAAATATTTATAAATATTTATTTATTAAGGACCTTCTGGGTGTTTATTCATCTAGAGACAAATAAGAAATAGTTGCTGTCCACAAGTGGGACAGGCAGAAACAAGATGGACAGACAAGTCTAATTTGCTATCCTGAGTGCTAGGATAGGAACAAACAGAGAGAAGAAAAAGCGGGCCCTGTGATCCAGCCATATGGGTTGGAATAAGTTCTGAAGGAAAAACATAAGTCAAGTGGGAGAAGGAGAAGGAAACATTTGAGGCAAAAAGGGCAGCGTATACCAAACACCCAAGAGTCCAGAGGAACAACCACATCACATCAGCCTCATTGGTGTGTATGTGTGGCAAAGAGTAATGCTAAGTAGCATAGTTTTTCTGAAGCATAGTTTTTCTGCTTGGCAGTGTGGCAACAGAAAAGATTAGATGGATAGGCAGGGTAGACAAGCTGGGTCACAAGAGGCCACAGAGGTTACATATAGAAGTTTGGACATCCTCACTAATAATTTTTGTTTTTATAAACACAAAAAAGGATTTCTATTTCTGGCCCTAATAGAATGCCTAGTATCAGACTAGCCTCCCCACTATAAACAACTGTAAAACTGGACAAAATATATGAAGAAATGTTTTCTGGTAGTGGACACAAGGTAATACAAGATTGTGAACGCTGAAAGAAGGAAAACTCATGGAATGTGTCTTTCGATTAGTCTGGCTGTTTTCCAGGGACAATTTCCTGATCATGTTGCAGGGAGCTGGAGCCCCAACAGTGTATGATAGTCCCCTTGAGCTGAGGAGGCAGAGATCAGAGTTTAGAGCTGTTAAAGTTGCTGGGATTTATGTGGAAGAGTACAAGAGAAGAGGGAGCTGCTTAGGAGTTGGGAGATGGATGTGGGCAAAAATCTGTGTGAAGTTCCCTTCGAGTCCTTTGCCAAATGCTGGGCTGCACATGTATAGGGTTATACTACACAGGACTTAGCAGAGAATAGCTGCTATATGGTTGAACAACACAACTTACCAAAACTGACTCAAGGATAAAACAGAAACTCTAAATAGTCCTATACCTATCAAAGAAATTTAATCATCGCCACCATCACCATCCCATAAAGACAACTTGAGGCCTAGATGTATCACTGGTGGATTCTAGCAAACAATTAAAGGAGAAATAATAATAATCTTAAACAAATTTTTCCAGGAAATACAAAAGGAGGAAAGTTTAGTAGCACATACAAAGATAATACCCACTATCTCTCATAAACAGATGCAAATATTCTCTCAAAAAATTAACAAATAAAATCCAGAAATATATAAAAAGGGTATTGCATCACGATGAAGTGAGGGTTTTTCCAGGGATGCAAGATTTTACATCCAAAAAATCAGTCAATGAAATTCAACACATTATAAAATAAAGGGGAAAAATCATATGATCTCAAGATATACAGAAAAGGCATTTACAAATGTTAACATCCATTAATGATTAAAACAATACACACAAACTCTAAGCAAACAAGGAATTGAAAAAACTTCCTCATTTTTATAAAGGGCATTGGGGAGAAACCTATAGCAAGCATCATATTTAATGGTGAAATATCGAATACATTTCTCCAAATATCAGTTACTGAGCAAGGATGCCCAATATCACCACTTCTCAATATTGGATAGGAGGTACTAGCCAGTGGAAGGCTAAATAAATAAATACATAGGAAGCATACAGATTAGACAGGAAGAAGTAAAACTATCTGTATTTGCAGATGATAAAATTTTTTAAATCCTAACAAATCTAAAAACAATACTAGAATTAATAAGTAAATTTAGCAAGGTCACAAGATACAAGGTCAATATATAAACATGAATTATCTTTCTATACACTAGCAAAAAATAATTAGAAACTGAATTTTTAAACAATACCATTTAAAATTGCATCAAAACCATAAAAATAGGAATAAATTTAACAAAAGGTATGTAAGACCTCTGAAATCCAAAAAACACTACTAAGAGAAATAAAAGATTTAAATAAATAAATGGGAAAGTTTAAATAAATCTACCATGCTCATAGGATATTGTTAAGATGTCAATCCTCCCCCTATTTATCTATAGAGTCAACACAATACCAAACAAAATTCTGGCAGATGGTTTTTTGCAAAATCGATGGGCTAATTCTAAAATTTATGTAGAAATGAAAGAATGAAGAGCTAAAATAATTTTGAAAAAGTTGAGGAATTTACACTAACTGATCTCAAAACATACTATAAAGCTACTGTAGTTAAGACAGTGTGGTATTGCTATCAGGGTAGACATGTAGATCAATGGAATAAAATAGAGAGTCCAGAAATGTGTAGATACACATATATGGTCAATTTTGACAAAGTCACAAAGGTAGTTCAATGGGGGAAAAGACAGCATTTTCGACAAATGGGCATTTGAACAATCAGATATCCACACAGGGAAAAATGAACCTTGAATCCTACTTCTCTATTCACAAAAATTAATCTAAGATGGTTCTTTGACCTAAGTGTATGGGCTAAAAAATACAAATTTCTAGAAGAAAACATGGGCTAGAACTTTTACTCTCTTAGGTAAAAATTTTCACAGATTTTATTAAAAAAATAAGTAAAAAAAAATAAGTAAAATATAAATCACCATAAAAGAAATATTTGATAAACTGAACTGCAAAATTAAAAATTATTGTTCTTCAAAAGAAACTTTTCTTTTAAGGGCTGATGGAAATGTTCATTATTTTGATTGTGATGATGGTTTCAATGGTGTATATATGTCAAAACTCGTCAAATTGTACAGTTTAAACATATGTGGTTTATTTAACATCAATTATACTTCAACACCTATTTTATACCACTCAGAAAAATGAACTCAAAATGGATTAAAAACTTTAGTTTAAGACCTGAAACTGTAGAACTTTATAATATTTGCAAATCATATATCTGGTAGGGGATTAATATCCAAAAAATAAAAAGAATTCATACAACTCAGTAGCAAAAAAATGAACAATTCTTTTTTTTTAAATTTTTAAAAAAGATTTATTTTAGAGAGAGAGAGCATGAGTGAGTGAGCATGAGTAGGGGGAGGGGCAAAGGGAGAGAATCTCAAGCAGAACCCCCTCCCTGAGTGAAGAGTCAGACTCGGTGGGGCTTGATCCCACGAGCCATGAGATCACGATCTGAGCTGAAACCAAGAGTCAGAGGCTTAACTGACCGAGCCACCCAGGCGCCCCTAACAGTTCTTTTTAAAAGGGGGCAGAGGAACTGAGTAGAGTTTCACAAAGAAGATACAAAAGACCATCAGGCACATGAAAAGATGCTCAACATCACCAAATCATCAGGAAAATGCAAATCAAAACCACAATGAGATTATCACCTCACACCTGCTAGAATGGCTATTATCAAACAAAACAAAACAAAACAAGAGATAACAAGTGATGGCAAAGATGTAGAGAAAAGGGAACACTCGTGCACTGTTGGTGAATGTAAATCGGTGCAGCCACTGTGGAAAACAGTATGGACATTCCTCAAAAACAATTAAAAATAAAACCACTATATGGTCTAGCAGTCCCACTCCTGGGTATATATCCAAAGGAAGTGAAATCAGGATCTCATAGAGATCTCTGCACTCCCATGTATATTGTAACATTACTCACAATAGCCAAGATATGGAAACAACCCAAGTGCCTATCAACAGATGACTGGATAATGAAGATACAGTATATATATACACACAATGGAATATTATTCAGCCACGAGAAAGAAGGAAATCCTGCAGTTTATAACAACTTGGATGGAACTTGAGGACACCATGCTAAGTGAAGTTAAGTCAGACAGAAAAAGACAAATACCGTATTGGTATCACTTGTATGTTGGATCTAAAAAAGACAAACTTGAAGAAATCAACAGAATGGTGGTTACCAAGAGTTGGGGGGTGGTGGAAATGGGGAGATATTGGTCAAAGGGTATAAACTTCCAGTTTTAAGATTAACAAGTTTGGGGATCTAATGTACAGCATAGTAATTATAGCTAATAACACTGTATCATATACCTGAATGTTGCTAAGAGAAAAGATCTTAAATGTTCTCATTGCCCCCCAAAACTGGTTACTATGTGACAGAAGTAATACTATAGTGATAATCATTTTACAATTTATAAATGTATCAAATCAGCACTTTGTACACCTTAAACTTATATAATATTAAGTGTTAATTATATCCTAAAGCTGAAAAAAAAACAACAAAAAAACAAACCCTTAAGCTGCTGATTTAAGTTCATTGAATTTACGGAAAATGCCCACCATATAATCCAATCAGCCGAGTCCTATTTATCAAAAAAAAAAAAAAAAAAAAAAAAAAAGGCTTGCCAATGAGGCTTCCTTTGTTTTTAAAAGTCTGACTTTGTTTTTTAATTCAAATAAAAATATGTTAATGCAAAAATTAAATTAAATTAAAAATAAAATACATTGTTGAGAAGATAAAAAGGCAAGCCATGTACTTGTCATGTTGAGCACGGGGTGTCATATGTAAGTGATGAATCACTAAATTCTACTCCTGAAACCAATATTACGTTATATGTTAATTAACTAGAATTTAAATAAAAATTTGAAATAAGCAAAAAAGGCAAGCCACAAACCAAGAGAAAATCATTGTAATAAATGAATCTGACAAAGGACTTATATCTGGGATATATAAAGACCTCTTATTACTCACTAATGAGATAAACCCCACCAAAAACAATGAGCTAAAACTAAAGGAACAGGTACTTCCCAAAAAAGGCATACAAAAATAACCAAAAATGACCCAAAATAACCAGATGGCCAAAAATACATGAAAAGATACTCAACACATTTAGTCATCTGGGAAACGCAACTTAAAACCACAGAGCGATACCAGTACTCACCCCCTAGAAAGGCTAAAAATAAAAAAAAATCTACCAACACCAAGGGTTGGTAAACACGGGGGACAACAGAAACTCTCGTACAACCACTCTTGAGTTAGGTATACATTTCACTTGCAACCTAGGTTTTTACAAAAAGGTAAAGAAATTACATGCCCACATAAGATTTGTCTCTGTTTAAAGCAACTTTATTCGTATTAGCCACAAAATAGAAACAACTCAAATGAGCAAATGGATGAACACTGTGGGATATTCATACAAATACACAAAGCCACTCACTGATACAAAGGAATGAACTACTATACATAGAACAACAGAAATGGTTCTCAAAAACCTCAGGCTGAGTGAAAGAAGCCAGGAATAAAAGAGCTCATGTTGGTATGTAGGATTCTACTTCGTGATGGTGCAGTGATAGAAATCAGATCTAGTGATAAAACGAGATGGCTGGTTGCTTTTGGGTGGGCGGAGGGGAGAGCAATTGCAAAAAGGGGCACAGGGTAACTTTCTGGATTAACAGAAATGTCCTGTACCTTGATTCAGGTGGTATCACGTGGATTTATATATTTGTTAATACTCATCGAACTATTAAGTGTACACAATGTAAACCTCAATAAAGTTTATTTAAAAAAACACACAAAAATGCAGTCATTTGGTTACAGTTGATCTAGTAGGAAAAGACATTTACATAATTTTCATGTGTTTGGGATAGTTATGCTGCAAACCTTGTTAAGAGAACAAGCATGAGGAAATAATCACATGTCCTAAAAGAGCCAAATCCTCAGATCATTATCCAGGGAATGGACTTCAGAATACTTTGAGTGTTTCTTGGGACCCTGGGTGGCTCAATCCGTTAAGGGATTTGCCTTCAGCTCAGGTCACGATCCCAGGCTCCTGGGATCTAGTCCCGAATCCGGCTTCCTGCTCCGCGGGGAGCCTGCTTCTCCCTCTCCCTCTGCTACTCCCTCTGCTTGTGCTCTCTCTCTCTCTCTCTCTCTGTCTGTCTTTCTCTCTGACAAATAAATAAATAAATAAAATCTTTAAAAAAAAAAATGAGTGTTTCTTAAAACTATTTAGATGAACACTCCAGATGGGCAAAATTGGAAGACAAGGTTAGGTTTTGATCAACGGGATCATTAATAAATCAGCAAGTATTTACGTGAGACACCATGACAAAGACCACAGATATGGCTGCAGGATATCACACTGGTTGGGAAGGTGGGCTGTAATCCTGGTTCCACATTAGCTGCAGAGCCACGCACAAGCCCTGAAAACCCTTCCAAGCCTTAGCTTCGTCTACCTTATGAATTTGTGAGAACTAAATTATACGAGAATGCCCATGGAAAGCTCTCAGAACAGTGGTTGTTATCAAATAGCATGTAATATAAAAGAAAGTGCTATTTTCAGTATCCTAGGCCATCGGATGAGTTCTGTCTGGAAAGACAGATTCGCTGATAGTCTGCCTCTCCCAGGCGTAACAGACACAGAGAGAAACGCACCTGAACTACCAATCCCACCAAGAATATGTATTCCTATTTGCACATATCATCTAAGTTTTTAAGTGGTTGTTTTTATAAAAGGAGTAGAGCCATAAAAGCAGACGTTGGGGGGGTGGGTAGCAGCTCGTGGATATCATCCCCGTGTTTCATCAGGAAAAGGGGGCCAAAAAGGTGAAGTGAGAGGTCACTGAAAGAGGAACTTTACAACACGACAGTCTAAGAGGGAGAGGGACTCCTTAGGAAGATTTCGGGAGAAAAAGCAGGCTGTTGAGGGGACTTGAAAAAACACCACATGAAAATTATTCACTTAAATCAAATGTGTTTAACCTAGAGATAAGACAGGACGGTGTTCTCAGCCAAAAGAAAAACTGGGCCTATTCTGTATGCCCCTCCTCCCCACCAGGCGCAGAGCTATTTCCAGGCGGTAGAGAGACATCTCAGCTCAATAAAGAACTGTCTGCTAGTCAGAGTTGGCCGAGACTGGAACGGCATCAGGAGCTAATGAACCCCGGAGGCCCCCAGGTTCTCGGGGGCTTGAGGCAGTGTGGATGGAGAGGTCTTGCTTCTCCTTCTAGCACTGATACGACTTATTCTCTTAAATGTAATCTGCTCTCTGGGCAACTTTTAATTCAATTCTCCATGAGCAGCCTATGCCTGATATTTAATGCAGTCTTTACAAAATCAGCTGCAATATAGCTAGGGCGTGAACTGATTCCTCTGTTGACTTTCTCTTTCTCTGTGGATTCACGCTGGGTGTAAGCATCAGTTTAGCACGAAGCAGAGCAGGGAAGACCCCTGAAAAGAAACCCAGCTTATCCCTAGGAAACACGAGTGAGAAAGCTCTTTGAATTTGTTTCTTCCCATTTCTGTTTCTTCAAGAACGGACTGAGATAGGGAGAAAGGGAGAGGGATTCCCACCAGGCCCTAGAGAGTGATGGTCAGGAAGATGTGGCAGCAGAGTGAGTGTGAGCTGGGTAGAGGGAAAGGAACAGGAAGGCAGAATGAATTTCCAGACCTTCGGGGCACACGCGTGTACAAAAAGTATTTTATAATCTGTTACGTTCATTTGGATTAAACGTAGTGTGGTCCTGATGCAAATCGATGTACCTGTATTTCAAATGAGTTACCATTCAGAACCGCGACAAAAGCGTTATCTTTTAGCCCGATCTTATATTGACTTGAAGCGTGAAACAGAGGTCCTTATAAAATATTCAGAGAAAGTTGCCTTTGGTGTTGAAAGTTCCCATATTTGGTTTCAGTCCAAAAGTGACTTTTTCCCCCTCTGCATGACTTAAGAATAAGGCATTCAGTCACCTTGGGGCTGCCCACCTATGAAAAAGCCCCATATGCCTGCAGAGCGCTCCCCACCCCCCAAACATTCTTCACATTTCACTGTCACTGCCCTGCCTGTTCTTATTAATCCCCAGAGGTGTGCCCCCCCCTCAAAGATTCCTGAATGCAGCAGACCTCAAGGAGGGCCCTGAGGCTGACTGTGACCTTGTGTGTTGTGGACGTAGAGACTCGCTCACCACCCTAAATAAACAGAAGGAAGGTTTATTTATTGAGAGAGGAGCGGGGAGTGGGAGAGCCAGGGAATCTCAGAGTAGAAGCAGAGCGCTGCATTCCTGAGTTCAGTAGGAAACCCATATGTACCCCTCGAGGCTCTTTTGGGGACACTGAGGGGGAGGACGGCAGCAGCTTGATCCTGCGGTTTTATCACACTGAGCTTCCAGGAAAGAATGCTGGGGCTCTCTCAGAGCACAGAGTTTCCCAGACGTGAACTAAGAGCAAACTCAAGCTAAACAAATTTGGGCCCAATTTCTCTAATTTCTGAGTTAAGATCAAAAAGCCCTTTGTGATCCTAAGGCAGGTCTGTTTGTCTCCAAAACCCACGCTCTCAACTACCACAGACCCCGGCTTCCATGCAGCGGGATCCTAGAATGCTCTCTTCCCCTCCCCTTTACATAGGGCTGGCTGCCTCTGGGAAACAGGGGCCAAGAGACAAGGTCTAGGTCATTTGGGTTTTGGCTCAGATGCTGCTCCCTCCAAAAGGTCTTCCCTGAACACCCAGCCTAAGTTACACAGCACCCCCCCCATCAATCTCTATCATCGTAGCCTATTTTAATATTGTTCTTACAGTACTTGTTACACTCTGAAGTTATCTTGTATAACTGTTTACCCACATGTTGCCCCTGCCAGGAGACTGGGACCTCCCGGAGGCCAGGGCTGGGGACTATTAAACGATGCTCTATCCTGATACTAGAACAGTGCCCGGCCTGGCTGTGCTCAGGAGATATCAAATGAATGAATAAATGAAGGATCAAATGGGTGAATGGATGCACTAAGAAAGTAGGTCAGGAAATTTTGATTTGTGGGATGTATAAACTAGAATAACAAGGAAGAGGAAAGGAAAGGAAAAATGAGATTAGTTTCTTTGCAACCTGCAACCACCTACTGTCTGTTGTTCTCCCAGCCACCCTCAAGCTACCCAGCCCTACCCTTATTTAAATCCAAAAAAGTGCTCTGTACGATGGCATGCACTGTATATGACTGTTACGTCCATCTCGTCCACCGGGCATTCAAAGACATTGTTTCCTTATTGATTTTCTGTCTGGATGATCTATCCACTGATGAAGTGCAATGTTAAAGTCCCCTACTATTACTGTACTACTATCAGTTGATACCTAGTGGCAGTGTGTTCAAGGGCACAAGGAACCACGTTCCCTTGAAACATTACTGATGATCTTTGATTTGGAAGGGCTGAAAATGATGAAAGTCATATTTGTGATGCAGCTATCATCCAGCCCGGAAACTCTCAACCAGAGGGGACATGCCAGAATCTCTGGGATAAAGGACACGGTGAAGTGCGTGGAATTTAACATGCTTTGTTTGCTTTTGGATTTTTAACACTTATTATCAGGAGGCCTAGGTTCAAAAAGGTTGGAAAGTGATCTAAATAATGTGATCAGAGAAGATTTGCAGGAAATCTTAATAACAGGAGGGAGTCAAAGATGAATCTGAAATTTGGAGATTTAATATCTAGGAGGACAGCGGTTTCTATTAACCATTACGGGGAATTTGGGACAAGCTGATTTGGGGGTTAAGCGTAACTCTGAGTTTGCTGAGCTAGGTGGCAGCAATGTGACTGCTGTAGCCAGTGAGTAAGCCAGCAGAAAGGTAAGAGTTAGTGACAAAAATGAGAACCTTATACAAAATCTGGATTATACTATCTACTATAACAGAGAATATATATCTGATCCTTGTCCCCTTCTCTTGGCACAGAGCTTCAGAAACCCTTGGAATTCCCAGAGTGCCAGGTGTCACTGATAGGGTAATGTGATGACACAAGGTGGGTCCCCAGGTAGCTTCAAGTCAGGGGCTGGTCCCCAGAAAGACCAACCATGTAACTGGAGAGTTGGAATTTGGACCAGCCCAACCTCCAGGAAGGGGGACTGGAGATTAAGTTCAATCATGGAACCAATGATTTAATCAATCGTGCCTACGTAATGAAACTCCAGTAAAAACCCTGAATGCAGGTTCAATAGAGCTTCCTGGTTGCTGAGCCCATTGATGTGCCAGGAGGGTGATGCACCTAGATTCCACAAGGAGAGGCAGAGGAGCTTGGGACCCTCCCAGACCTTGCATGAGCATGTCTTCCATTTGGCTCCATGGTGATAAAACTATAATCAGAAGTATAGTGCTTTCCTGAGCTCTATGTTATTCCAGTGAATTATTGAACCTGAGGGGCTCATGGGAACCCTTGCATTTATAGCTGGTCAGTCAGAAGCATGGGTGGCCCTGAGACTGTCAACTGTGGTCTGAAGTGAGTGCAGTCTTGTAGGACAGAGCCCCTAAACCTATACAGTGTGCTGCTCACCAGGTAGTTGGTGTGGGAACTGTGTTGTAGGACACCCACTTGGGGTGGAAACAGAGCATTTACACGAGTCGATGCCTGTAGGACGCACACGTGTATCACACAATAGTTGCTAAGGTGCATGGGGATATTTTAGAGGGATTTTTTTTTTAGATTTTTTAGCTCTAAGTGGAAATATTTTGAATGAATTTTGTATCTTATTTCTCACTATTCTTAGTTGCTAACTGACAATAATTAAAGAATTTGAAGTGCTTTGATGGGTGATGATTTTTATCAAAGAAATACAGCGTAGAAGGATCACCCTCATTTGGGGCCCTCCTTTAAGGACACCCACTTAATCAAATAGGAAAATATTTAATCTTTAAACTTAAATATGTAAAATTACAGGCTCTGCAGAAATGTAAGGAACATTTATCTCTGCTTAATTCTTGGCTTCTTTATTTTTTAAAGAATTCTAAGATGCCACTGATGTTTAAGAGGATGAGTTGATGACAGATTTTGGGGGGAGGTAAGGAAGGAAAGTAAGACTGCCACATTAAGTATAGATATTCACTGTAATATACTATTCACTGCAGAAATGGTAACATGTAAAAATAATAAAGCGCATCTTTTATTTGAGAAAATATGATATCATTAAGATCGCCTTTGCTTCTCTTTAAACTATCAGAGGATCTGCCTTACATGTGTTCAATGTAATCACCTTTTCCTTAGTCAGTTTTCTGTTCTAAAATATTACTGTCTCATAGCATAACTGTTTTAATAAAATGTCTAGATTGGGGGTGACGTGGCTAAGACAGGGGTCTATTTCATTCCATAACAAGCATTCTGAAAATCAAACAAATACTTAATTTTCCACATTAACTGCATTTTGGAAAGTAATTCTTCACTAATCACACAATACACTGCACATTAACAGAAACCAGCTTTGTCTCATACACACATATCAACTGCAAGCCTTCCATGGAGTGGGCAGGTATTCTTCCCCTCTAGGTGCTGTTTTTCTATACAGAGAAGATGATTCAGAAGTCAACCCTAGGGCTTCTGGATTGCTATATCCTTTCCCACCTGCCCTCCAGATGGCCAGCCTAAGGGAGGCAGATACACAAAATCCAGAAGTCTATTTTTAGGGCTCTGTGCATTAAAGTCCCTTCATAACAAGTCAATTTTATGCCTTCCTGACCTTGAAATTTGAGTTATCTATATTAAATTAATGAACCACCCAGTGTAAGAAACCAGCTACTACGGAGATCAGATGGCTAATCACAATCTTAATTAGACCAAGAGACTAAGGATAAAATGTTGCCAACAGTGTGTGGTCCTTACTCGCCCCTAAGCTATCTATAGCTAAATCTAGCCTTCACCTGCCAAAATCTTACTGAAAATATGTTGTATGATAGCCAATAAAAAACATGGCTTTTATTGAGGTAAGACTCACACTCTGATGAGCTTCCACTCTTCAGGGGATTTAAATAACCAACATATAAAAACAGACCTATCTATATATTAAAAGAAAGGAGTGCTATAAAATCTGGAGGGATTTTTTTTTTTTTTTTTAGGTAAATACCATGTTAGATGCCTGTTAAATACTCCTGAAGATTGTGCTGATTAGTTTATAATAACTTTAAGAATAGGAGTCAGTGCTAGGCTGTGCTAGGCGAGGGGAAAGAATATACTGTGTTTACATACAATGTAATTAAGTTACTTAACATTGACCTGGGAGCTCTCATGCCGGAATCTTAAATCACTATGTAAATATCAATTAGGTATCAAAATTCCAATAACTCAGCAGGCTCTGACATTTGCTTTGAGTCATTGTTGAAGAATAAGTTCTGTGGCTTTGAATACTGATGAAACAGAACTCATATTCCTTGCTCTCCACTGCCCTCAAATTAATAATGGTTATTAGCACTGACATGCTGCCCCGGACTTGGGTAGCCCTTTGTAGCTTGCTTCATAGTAGAGCACTGAACTTACCACTAAAACAATCATTCCTTTATTGCTGTTTTAGCTATTACCCTAAAAGGTTCTATGAGACAATGAAGGAAATTTTCATCACAAATCTACAGCAGAAACTGCAGTGTGATGCCTATCTGGTGCACCTAATGACTTGAGCTGAAGAAGCCTGCGGAGCAATGTGCGTCGTCCCTATATCTAAAGGTGCATTTGGTGAGTAGGGCGGTTAATACTAGTTTCAGATGCTCTTTGGACGGCTCAGAACAAGGAGGTCCAAGCTCTGAGCTATCTTCAACTGCCTCTCTAGGTTATCAGAACCATGCCTTAAGAATGAAGGCTATGTCTGTTGGTGGGAATGCAAGCTGGTGCAGCCACTCTGGAAAACAGTATGGAGGTTCCTTAGGAAATTAAAAATAGAGCTACCCTAAGACCCAGCAATTGCACTACTAGGTACTCCAAAGATACAGATGTAGTGAAATGAAGGGGCACCCGCACCCCAATGAATACAGCAGCAATGTCCACAATAGCCAAACTGTGGAAAGAGCTGAGATGTCCATCGACAGATAAACGGATAAAGAAGATGTGGTATATATACAATGGAATATCACTCAGCCATCAGAAAGGATGAATAGTTACCATTTACATCGACCTGGATGGAACTGGAGAGCATTATGCTGAGCGAAATAATTTCAATCAGAGAAAGACAATTATCATAAGGTTTCGCTCATATGTGGAATATAAGAAACAGAGGATCATGGGGAAAGGAGGGAAAACTGAATGGGAAGAAATCAGAGAAGGAGAAAAACCATGAGAGACTCTTAACTATGGGAAACAAACAGGATTGCTACAGGGGAGGTGGGTGGGGGGATGGGGTAACTGGGTGATGGGCATTAAGGAGGGCACGTGATGTGATGAGCACTGGGTGTTACACACAAGTGATGAATTGTTAAACACTACATCTGAAACTAATGAGGTACTATGTGTTGGCTAATTGAATTTAAATAAATAAAAAGAATGAAGGATGTGTCACCCATTGAGCAGACAATTTATAAGACAACCAAACCCTCACCTCATCACATGATCATGGATTTTTTAACCAAAGCAACCACAAATGAACAGATTCTCTCTCCAAGATGAGTTGCTTGCATTAATTTTTTTTTTTTTTTAATCACATCTCTGGAAATTCCTCCCTGCAACATAACCCATTAAGTATTTTTCTTTTTACCCGTCCCAGTAATAAAGTCAGTCCTTTGGACTAACTTGAGACTGTTGGCTGGTGCTGACAGCAAGGACCGGGCAACCAGGAAACCATGTGCTCACTGGCTGCTTCATCCCCTTTTCCTTTTCAGCGGCTGCCAGGTGTAGCCCTGACTTCCTGAGGGCTTCTGGCTCTCAGTTGCATCCTGCCTGTTATCTCTGTCTGGCAAACCACCACTCTGGGCTTCCAGAACTTCAGAGCTTTCGGGGCACTGATGATAAGTCATTCTCAGCCCCCGGTGCCAAAAGTGCTTTTGGCGGGCGGACTGAGGAAGACTATTGTTATGGGTGGCGGTTATCTCTCGCCCCGACTCCACTTGGCAAATGTGCAAGCCCATCTCTCCGGCGGGGAAGCCGGGCGCTGGCCTCGAGATGAGTCAGCGCGTTAATAAACAAGCGTCGTGGAGGAAATAGCAACCAGTCTTGAAAACAAACAAAAAAAGAAACGTTTTGAGGTTTGTTGGATGCTGAGCTGTTTGTCCTCGGTAGTGAGCCCCTGCTTTATCTCCCTTCACAGCCTTCCTATCAAAGAAACGGGGAAGTTAGTAGTTTATCAAATGTTCATCGGCTGTAATGTTTACATACTCCTTACATAGCTTGGAAAGTATTTTTTGGTGCGGGTTGGCGGGGTGGGGGGGGGGGGTTCTGTTTTCCTTGACTGCAAGCTTATATCTTTGTCATTCACCTCCCCTTCCATCACACTCCGTATTCTAGGAGGTCCCCAGGCTCCCGAGACATGTGTTGTCTCCTGGACTTAGTCGCCGGCCGCCAGGAATACCATCCTGACCGTGGCCTTGCAGGGAGAGAAGAATGGCGAGCTTTCTCCCCAAGGAGACAGAGAAGCAGCCCTGCAACCCTGCTCCGGGGAGGGAGAGTGGCCAGCCAACACGGCGTGATGCCGGCCCCTCAGCGCTGGCCACGGGGCCCAAGTACCCCTCTCCATGTCCGCCTACACCACATGGGGGCCAAACCCCAGGCTTCGGTGATTGAGCAGGAACCCAGAGGGCCCACGGGAGGCGGGAACTCAACCTTGAACGTGTGGTGTGTCCCCACGGGGATTGTTGAGGAAACGTGGGCGGAGGGCGTCTGCTCCAGTCCCAGGACCACGTTCCTCCCAGAGATCTAGAAACAAGAGTGGTGCTTCGCATACCAGACTCTTTAAGGTCACCTGGGGATGGGAGTCCCTGGGGTGACACGGGCACAGCTTGCAATAATCCTGTTGGCAAGAGAGTCATAAGAGGGGTGACCGTATCTCTTGGTTTCCTCCAGAAGATCCTGGGTTTACCCTGGCATATGTATTTTTTTTTTAATTAAGATTATTTCTTTATTTATTTGAGAGAGAGGACAAGCCCAGAGGGGGGGAGCGGCAGAGGGAGAGAGAGAAGCAGGCTCTACGCTGAGCAGGGAGCCTGCCCGATGCGGGGCTTGATCCAAGGACCCTGGGATCATGACCGGAGCCGAAGGCAGATGCTTGACAGCTGAGCCACAGGTGCCCCTACCCTGGCATATGTATTAATCACACCTTTTTTCAAGGTGAAGTAGGAAGTTACCAGCTTTCTACAAGAAGTAGAAAATTACCAGCACCTCACTTTTTTCACACTCAAAAGTGTCTTATTGGCCTGATAAATGGTCCCGTTGTCAGTCCACACCCTCATGGGGCTAAAGATAAGCAGTCCCGATGCCGCAACTGCACTATTAGGGCCACTCACCACCTGAGCTTTTATTTAACGTGGTTTCAGCAAACATTTGCTCAGCACCCATGGGGTGCCAGCCACTGTGGTAGGCAAAGGGGACTAGAACATGAATATGAGGGTGCCTGGGTGGCTCAGTTGGTTAAGCGACTGCCTTCAGCTCAGGTCATGATCTCAGGGTCCCGGGATCGAGCCCCACATCGGGCTCCCAGCTCCGCAGGAAGCCTGCTTCTCCCTCTCCCACTCCCCCTGCTTGTGTCCCCTCTCTCGCTGTGTATCTCTCTGTCAAATAAATAAATAAAATCTTTAAAAAAAAAAGAACATGAATATGAGAGACAGACTCATGGGCAGATGAGCACAGGGCCCGGCATTAAGTGCACAGTGGATGCACACACAAGATAGGACCTCAGTGTGTCTTCGAAATGTCCATTTAGTGAAGAGCTGCCCGCCCACTTAGAAGATTATCTAGGGTATGTGCTGGCCTACAAGTGGGGATGGCGGTGGTGGAATGAGCAGTATGAGCAGACAGAAAACTGTAAGCCCGTGGAGTAGACGTGTTTCTTGCTGTGCTTCTGGAATTACCAGCATCTGGAGAGCAGAGTGTGAACAGCGCATAGAAGCACTCACATTTTCCCTAAAGACGTGCATAATTTTTAATTTCAATATTTACTCTTATCACTGCTTGGCTACCACCAACTATAAAAAAGTCAATCCACTCTACAGAAGCTAAGATCCATGCATGGAATTTTAGATTAACAAAGAAGACTTCTCCTTCCATTCTATTTTTACTCATGCCTCCTGGCATTAAGACCATTATCTCTTTTATGATCAGCCTTTAGCACTAATACAAAATTTATAAGTACTGGTTTTTCTAATCATTTTTTTTTTTTTTTAAGTGGCTGAGTGAACATGCCTGTGCTTTTAAACTTGGTTTGTGTTCATGAATTTTCTACCTGGACATCCTTAGCCAACTTCATTTGTTCTGAGGCCGATCATACTTTAAGATCCAATTCACATGCTGACTCCTTGGGAAACCAATCCTGATTCCATGAGGCAAGACTGCTCCTATTCTGTATATTGATCCTTGATGGCACTTAGCACATTATTATGTCACAGCGATTTGTCTATAAGTCATTGTCCACAGTGATATTGAATTCCTGGAAGCCAGATACTACCTCTGATTCACCTTTCCAATTCTGGCATTTAGCTCCGAGTTCAGTTAAATAATACATCCTATTTTGAATAAACCTCATCATAGGTTTGTATCTTTACAAAAGAGTGTACAACTCAACGAATCATCCAGAGAATATTCCTGGGTGACTGTCACCTAGGTTGAGAAGTAGAAAGTTACCAGCCCCTCAGAAGTCCCTCCTTGAGCCCCCTCCCAATCACTACTCCCCAAGGATAACCAGATACTAGTTGTACTATTTTGAACATCATATAAATGGAATCATATAGTATATATAATTTTGCATCTAGCTGATTTCACTCAACATCACATTTGTGAGATTCATCCATATTATGGTCTGTAGCTGGGTTAGTTCATTTTGGGCATCTGTAGAGTATTGCATTGTATGAACATACCACAATTTATCCATTCTGCTGCCGATAGATATTTGGGTTCTTTCCAATTTGGGACTCTTACAAATCATGCTCTTATAACTAGTTTTGCATCATTTCTTTAGTCTTCTCAAATACACAACTTTTAGCTCTGTAGGTCCTCTCTATTCCTATTTTCTATTTTATTAATTCCTCTCATCTATTTATTTCTTATTTTTACTCTCTCTCTCTTTTTTTTAAGATTTATTTATTTTTTTTAGAGAGCAAGAGTGAGAAAGAACCAGAGGAGGGGCAGAAGGAGAGGGAGACAAGCAGACTCCCCGCTGAGCAGGGAGCCTGATGCAGGATTCATCCCAGGACCCTGAGATCATGACATGGGCCAAAATCTACAGTTGGCCACCTAATCGACTGAGCCACCCAGCACCCCCGTTATTTCTACTTTCTTTAGGTTTAATCTGCTGTTTTTCTCGAACTTCTAGAGATGGCGTGCTTAGAAAACTGATTTTTAGTATTTCCTTCCCATATATGATTTTTTTATAAATTTAAATTCTTTTGTAAATTTAACATTTTGTATTTTTTTGTAAATTTAAATTCACAGTTTAAAATTTTTAAACTATAAACTTTCCTTCAAGCATGGCTTTTGTTGAATCCCCAAAGCTTCAAAGTCATAAATTCTCTTTCAGTTTACAATATTTTCTGACTTCCACTGTGATTTCCCTTTTGACCCAGGCTTTATTTAGACATAATATTTATTTCTAGTAATATTTTTGTTATTAATTTGTAGCTTTATTCTAAGTTGTCAGAACACAGTGTGTATGATCTTCATATTTTGAAATCTGTTGAAACTTGCTTTATGGCTCAGCATGGGGGTCACTTTTCGTAAATACTCCTGTGTACTTAAGAATAATATATATTTTGCATACTGTGCAGCAATAGGTACCCTAGTCTATGGATGCCAATTTGATCAAGCTTGTTAATTGTCTTGTTCAAATCTTCTATTGTTTCACTGATTTTTCAGTGCCTTTTTTGTCAATTATTAAGGCAGTTACATTATTTGCTGCAAATTTAGAATTTTTATACTTTGTTGGTAAATTAAATATTTTATCATTCTGAAGTATTTCTCTTTATCTCTTGGAATATATTTTGCTCAGTATCCTTTCTCTGATATTAATTTGGTTACTAGTTTCTTTTGGTTAGTGTTTCCACAATATACCTTTTCTTATCTTTTTCTATCCATATCTCTATATATTTGTTTGCTTTCAATCTTTTCTGTGTTCTTATAATTTAATATGTCTCTTGTAAAAGCACAGTTTTTTAAAAATAAACTCAGCTATCAATGTTTATATTTTAAGAAAAGCATTTTGTCACTTACATACATTTAATGTATTTCTTAAGATATATTTGTTTCAAAATCTACCGTCTTCCTATCAGCTTTATGCTCATCTTGACTGTCCTAGGTCCCCTTTTTCCCCCTCTTCTTTTTTGCCTTCTTTAGAATTGACTCAATATTTTAAGATAGTTTTCTTCCATTAACTTGGCAGTTTTCAATCTTTTATTGTTTTAGTAGGAAAGATTACCAAACATGTATTATTGAATGTCAAAAGCTAATATTACAGTGCCTGGCTGGCTCAGTTGGTAGAGCATGAGACTCTTAATCTCAGGGTTGTGAGTTTGAGCCCCACACTGGGACTACAGGTTACATAAATAAATAAATAAATAAATAAATAAATGAAATCTTAAAAAGAAAAGCTAATATCATTAACATTTTTACTTCTAAATGCAAGGGACCTTGGAATAATTTCATTTATACCCTTCCTGATTGTTGCTGAGAGTCTAAAAATCTTTCTATATGTTTTAAAATTTTTTTCAAAGATTTTATTTATTCATTTGAGAGAGAGAACACGAGCAGAGGCAGAGGCAGAGAGACAAGCAGACTCCCCGCTGAGCAGGGAGTCCACCGCGAGGTTCCATCCTAGTACCCTGAAATCATGACCTGAGCCAAAGTCGTATGCTTAACTGACTGAGCCAGACAGGTGCCCCTCTATATTTTTTAAACATCATTTGGTATTTTATTTTATTTATTTTTACATTGTTTTTTAAATTGAAGTATAGTTGATCATACAACCAGCTAGTGATGCAAGTAAATTCTTACATCAGTTACTCACACTTCTTAGAGCTTCTGAGCTCTTTCTTCCATAACACACCGGTTTTGCTGCTTGAGAAAACTTCTACATATGAATTGGGTTTTTTTTTTCTTTTAGATTTTATTTATTTATTTGAGAGAGAGAGTAAGAGAGAGAGCACAAGCGAGGAGTTGGGGGAACAGAGGGAGAGGGACAAGCAGACTCCCGGCTGAGCAGGAAGCCCGACGTGGGATTCAATTCCAGGACCCTGAGATCATGACCTGAGCCAAAGGCAGACCAACTGAGCCACCCAGGCGCCCCACAAGTTGGGGTTTCAAGTATGCTTTGTTACAAAGAAGGAAATAAGGCTAGAGCAGTTGAGATGGTAGGACATACAAGTCATCAGATACAACTTAAAAAAAAAAAAGCCTTAACAGCTGGAATGAGTTATCAAAGAAAGAAACTGATGGATTGTCTGCATGAGAACAATGAAGAAAGCAGACAGGGGATGAGGAAAAGTTGAGGTTATCCCGTGAAAGCATCTTAAAGTAGAAAAGTGAGGCTCCTGTTCTGTTCAGTGCTTTAGTTTACGAAGTGTTTTCACACTCCGGACCATGATGATGGTAAAATGGGGCAGGAGTGAGGGAGGGGAGGCTGCTGACTACGCCGCGTCTCTCAGTGCAAGAGTGGAAAGCAAGTCAAGACGGAAAGGAGTGGCCGGGAGGGGATAAAGGCCGTCGTAAAAACTAAATCCATACAGTAGTAAAAATGTTGTGGGAAATGGAAATTTTTTCTGGATTCACAGATTTCGTAAGTGTAGGATACCATTTATTCTCTACAGAACTCATGCTAGTCATAGATGGGTTTGCAGTGTCTTTATATTAGTTGTCCCATAAGTCCAGATTATTATGAGTTGCCCTGGGTGCTTCGGTAACATATCTGCTAATAAAGGTACCTTCGTCAGTGTTCCGTTACCAGCATTGTTTCTGAGCCATATTAATTTATCCCTTCACATACTATTTCGCTCATTTGAGAAACACTTATTAAAACTTATGCTAGGAACTAAGGAAACAGATAAAAGACATGGTCCCTGCTGCCAAGAAGTTGCTTGGCTTACTGATGGAATTTCCTAGTACCCTGTGTTACTCTTGGTTATGCAAACATTAGATTCCTAGATTTTTCACTCACGGTTATTCCATTTAGAAAAAGAGGCCTCTCCAAGGTTGTTCACTGAGATCGCTATTCAGGTGTTAGGTTGAAGGGCAGGCCTCTTGACGGACTCTGAGTAACAAGCGGAGCCTTTCCACAGTGATGGGACTGTATCGCTTTCGCTAAAACTGTGTGAAAACAGCAAAATGACATCTTAGTATTGCTTTTAAATCCTAATGACAGAAAAGGGAGCCAACGCTCTGCCCAAGAAGGAAGAAAATGGCTATGTCACTTGCTGGGACGCTAATGTCAACATGGGATGGGGGTGTAAGGTTATTGTTCACAAGTTAATTAAAGTTGAATTGTATTAACATTCAGTTCTCATTCCCAGTAGCCACATCCCACGTGCTCAAGAGTCTTACGTGGTAACAGCCACTCCACTGGGCAGCAGAGATACAGCACCTTCCATCGCCACAGAAAGTAAATGCAATGGGTCTCCTAAAAGGTTGCAAATGCCAGTGGGTCTGGATAGCAAAAAAAAGAAATTATAATTATATGTAATGAGAGGGTTTTTTTTAAAACTTCAGTTAGAACTTTCTAGCGTGTTATTAAGTCACACAATAATGATGGAGATACACTTACTCTTGGCTTTGGATGTTTGGATGACCCACTGTTCAAAGCATGTCTGTGGGATACGCAAGATGCTGTCCCCCTGTGTCCAGCTACCAGATGGGCCGGGGGTCACTAACTCTGTTGTCTCCAGCTCATCCAGCTGCTGGTTGATGGAAAAGGCCCATCAAAGCAAAGCACTGAAATAAGGAGGCACATTTGTCCTGCACATTTAACAAACACCCTGTCTGCCTACTACTGGATTCCATAATATGAGAGAAATCCCATTTAACAAGAGGGTCCTCTTATTCATGTGATTAGGCACTTAAATGACCTGATCACATGGGAGGGACAGAATGGAGTCATTCTGCAGTGGATCTTGTTAAGTCTAACTCCTCTTGCTCCCATTGACATGGTCTGCTTTTCTACACTCCATTTACTTGCTCAAATCCAAGTCCATTGGATCCATTCTACTGTTAATCTTTAAACATAAGACAGGTACACGGAAGGGTGCAGTGTTTCTTGAGTCATGTGGATAAACATGAGCAGTAACAACAGCAGACCTGTAACTGGGGCGAAATGAGATGGGTAAGCGCTAGTTTATGTCTTCTGTCTACCCCTGGTGGAGGGATTCATTACAAGTTATAGCCGAAGAAGGAAAGAGGAAGAGAAAAAAGGATGAATTATTTCCTGAATATCTATTCAGTCCCTCCCTCAACAACCTAGTGTTTGTTGTTTACAGGAGATTGCCAGCTCCACAGAAGAACCGAAACCCGTTCTTTCCCTTTGAACATGTACTTTCCCCAGGAATGGCAGGAGCAACTCAGCAGCAGGGGGGCTGCCCTGCCAAAATGCTCACCTCTGAACGCAAGGGGCCATTACTCTGGGTGCAGAAAAAGAGTTATGAGCTTTGCTGCCCTGTCAGGTCTGGAATCCTGCCCTTGGCCATGGATAATACCTAATGATTCAGAGGAAGTACCGTCAATTCTTCAAAGTGATCCTAGCTAATTGCGTGATGTTATTCTGAGCATTGGGAGAAGCCAAAAAAGAAGGGAGGCTGGGGAGAAATTCCTTCCTTTCCAACGATCAGCTTACATCCTGCACTATCAGATTTGATTGTCCTTATCTTTTCTTGCATAACTACAAATGTTATGACTGGACAGAAGTGACCAGACTTCCCAAAAAAAAAAAGAAAGAAAAAAAGCTCCAGCCACAATATTTGACTCCGTAACTGCCTGTGGTGGTAAATTCCTTAGCCTGGCCACATGCTGTGTGAACAGCTATTTCCTTTGATTTATTCATTTATCAGTTCTTAATGCTATCAGGTGCCCCCTCGTTCCCACATTAGAGAATGAGGCCAAAAGAAAAGTCTGTTTATTTTGCATCTTGCCTTTTTTTTTTTTTTTTAAGATTGACATATGTATTTGACAGGGAGAGCACATGAGAGGGGGGAGGGGCAGAGGGAGAGACTCTCCAGCAGACCCCCTGCTGAGCTTGGAGCCTGACCCAATGATGCGCAATCTCACCAACCTGAGATCGTGACCTGAGCCAAAACCAAGATTCAGACACTTAACCGACTGAGCCACCCAGGTGTCCCTTCATCCCTTTTCATTTAGGCAATTTAACCTAAATATACTCTAACCTCTTTTTCTCATACTGCATAGTAATTTTAAAAATTAATTCAATTTTTTAAAGGTACCTTAAAAAAAGGAATTAATTTTTTAAGCTACCTTTAAAAAAACTGAATAAGTAATACAAGGACATAATTAAAATCATTTAGGCAAAAAATAAAAATAAAAATAATAAAAAATAAAATCATTTAGGCACTGCAATAAACCAAAAAAGCAAGTATCTCTCCTGTTGCAGACCCTTGGCTTCCCAGTCCCCACCTCCAAGGCAGTATTACCACCAGCTGCTAGAGTATACTCCAGAGATATCCAAATTCACAGATGTGTGCTTTTCCTTTTTTTAAAAATGCATTTTCACATATCTTGGAGATCATTCCATTTTGTCATAGTGATACTTCAACCTTTTTCATGGCTGCATTGTATACTAATATGAATATACCATAATTTATTTAACTAGTTCCAAACTGATGGATATTTATGTGTTTCTAATCATTTGCTCATATATGAAAAGCCCCAACAAAGATCTCTGTATACATGCCTTAACATACAAATACAAGTATCTGTATTTTAAATGTTGATAGATATTTCCAGATTGCCTTCCAAAGATGCTATGTTAATTGCTATTCTTACCAACTCTACGTAAGAGTCCTTGTTTCCCACAATCTTCCGTCAAATGCTAGTTCTACCTGAAAAACCACACATGGTGTAGGAACCTCCAAATAAACACTGAGTCCTGACACTGAACCTTCTACCCTTGTAAAACCAATCTCACCTGTGTAAGCCCTAATACCTGACAGGGAAAAAGAAGTAAGATGAAACACACAAACAAAATGGGTTACATGAACAAACAACCAGAGCCACCTAGAGGTTCCTGGGTTTTAATATCACCAAGTTTGTGAACTGCTCAATTTATACCAATAATTGTTTGTGTATGTGCTTGTTTAGGGATGGAAGTGAGAGAAAAATCCATAATTTTCATTAGATTCCTAAAATGACCAATTTCTGCCAAAAAGGCTAAGAATCGTAACCTAGATACTAAAAAAAAGAGAAAGACATAGAAGTAAAACTGCACACAAATCCAAGGGCCTGATTTTATGGCCTAATGTGGACATACTAAATAACACTGTGAACTTAAAACCATTAAGACATAAAATAATGAAATCACGCTAGAGTTAGAATCGCTTCTCAAATTTTGTATTAGTTTTTTTTTTTTTTTTAATTTAAATTCAATTTAGTTAACATATAGTGTATTATTAGTTTCAGGGGTAGAATTTAGTGATTCATCAGTTGCATGTAACATCCACTGCTCATTACATCACATGCCCTCCTTAATGCCTATCACCCAGTGACCCCATCCCCCTCTCCAGCAACCCTCAGTTCAGCATCTCTTATGGTTTGCCTCCCTCCCTGTTTTTATCTTATTTTATTTTTAAAGATTTATTTATTTATTTATTTATTTTATTTTAGAGAGAGAGTAAGAGCACAAGAGGGAGGAGTGGGAGAGGGAGAAGCAGACTCCCTGTCGAGCAGGGAGCCTGATGCGGGACTCGATCCCGGGACTCCAGGATCATGACCCGAGCCGAAGGCAGTCACTTAACCAACTGAGCCACCCAGGCGCCCTTATTTTATTTTTTCCTTCCCTTCCCCTATGTTCATCGGTTGTGTTTCTTAAATTCCACATATTAGAAAACAAAATTTGTGGCCCAAGGTGGTTTTGTTTAAGTTCTGTGACACCAGGCAGAGAGGTTAACAAAAAATAACTCACATTCTGCCATCATTTTGTAAGAATATTTTAACATCAAAAAGCAGGAAAGATGTAGCCTTAGAGTAAAAGGCAGAGTCCTTGAAGTTGAATACAATTAACTCTGTTTAAAACTCCCTACACTGGGGCGCCTGGGTGGCTCAGTCTTTAAGCGCCTGCCTTCGGCTCAGGTCATGATCCCAGGGTCCTGGGATCGAGCCCCGCATCGGGCTCCCTGCTCAGCTGGAAGCCTGCTTCTCCCTCTGCCACTCCCCCTGCTTCTGTTCCCTCTCTCGCTGTGTCTCTCTCTGTCAAATAAATAAATAAAAAATCTTCAAAAAAAAACAAAAAAACAAAAACTCCCTACACTGACCCTCATTTTCTCACGCCAATCATCTGGCCCAAGAATCTGAATGGTGCGGACAGGAGAACTCTGTCACGTATTCTCGCTGTCCCCGGACCGGCACTTGGAAACTGCTGCTATCAGGGACTGGCTCTTAAATCCATGAAAGCCAGGGCTCCTTGCACAGCTGAAAAACCCAGAGGAGAGAGCACCAGAGTTTGAGTCCTGGGTTTGCCGTTAATGAACTTTAGTTAAGTTACCTCGCCTCTCTTTGAACTTCAGTTCTCGACATCACATGAGAATAGTAACACCTTTCCTGCTACTGCACAGGACTGACAAGTTCAAATAAAATAATAGGTGAGCAAGGTTTTTTCCATAAAGTATAATGCAGGATCCACTTTAAGTACTAACATTTACGGAGCAAAAACAAAACAAAACAAAGAAACATTTACTGAGCATTGTTAAAGTGCCAGATACTGTTTTTTTTTTTTTTTTAAGATTTACTTTATTATTTACTGGTAGGGGGAGAGGTAGAGGGAAGGGATCTCAAGCAGACTCCCCGCTGAGCACAGAGCCCCATGCAGGGCTCAATCCCAGGACCCTGAGATCATGACCTGAGCAGAAACCAAGAGTCAGTCACAACCAACCGAGCCCCCCAAGCACCCCTTACATGCCAGATATTGTTTTATACAAATATCACCCCCTCTAGCCCTCGGAGGCCCCAGATGAGGGAAGCTGAGGCTGAGGATAAAGTAATGTGCAAGATTTATTTGGCAGGTGAGGAGTAAGGTCAGGACTTGACCCCCGGGCTGCCTGGTTCTAATTCTGTATTCTTAAGCATTTCTACACACTCTTTTTAAATTAATCATATTCTTATTATTATTACAATTCTTGTAGGTTTTAATTCGAGCTTCTGGCTGAACATACATTAATTATTAATCATTTATCAGACTCAGGCTCCTCTGATAGATCAGCAACACCTATGGATGATAGCTTTTAGTTTAATAACAAAGGATTTGCTCAGGGACCATTCAGCTAATACATGTCCCCCGTTTTTTTTAATCTTCGGATATTAACCTTTGTAGCTAGCTATAAGACCGAGCCGGTGTAATCACTAGCCTATATTGCTAAGAAAGAAGATTGAGGCATTACTGTATTGGAGATATGTCACTGGATAGAAATGTAAAAAATGGGGAACGTAGGATATAAAATTCAAAACGTGAAGTCAGCTTGAGAAGTATTGATTTGATTTACTAAATCTTTAGTAAATGATACGTAGGCATTTAAATAGTATGTGGGGCTTGCTGAAGCCAAAGAACTATTAAGAAACTCTGTAATAAACTGTTTTTCTCATTCATTTTTTAAAAAGATTTTATTTATTTATTTATTTATTTAGGGCGAGCATGAGCCGGAGGAGGGGCAGAGAGAGAGAATCCCAAGCAGACTCCCCACTGAGCTCAGAGCCCGACATGGGGCTCAATCCCAGGACCCTGAGATCATGACCTGAGCCGAAATCAGGAATCAATCGCTTAACCGACTGAGCCACCCAGGGGTGCCTCTCATTCATTTTATTTTGTGATTTATCTAGAATAAAACATTATTGAGTTTTCTCTTTTGCTCAAGACAGGGTCATCTTTGGTTAAAGCTGACTGCAGCTTTGGTAGTTCAAGGTCTAGAGCCGAGAAGCGGGGCGGCATGAGTAATGGGCGGCACCCAGGAGCAGCAAGGACAGCACTGAGCGCCCAGCAGTCCTGCTGTCACCTGAGTGAGCAGGTGCCACCAGGGACAGCAGCTCCCATAGGTGTCCTTTCTTTTGGCTTTCTGTTACTTCGCCCCAAGCAGGACCACATTCCCTCATGCTTTACTTGGCAGCTTCCCAAGTAGACTTCCAGCACCCCCCACCCCTACCCCATACACTGTTTAAAGCAACACTCTCACCATGCCGTTCTCCTGTCCATAAACAAGCTGGCTCTTCTGGCCCCTATGGCATCTAGCTCCTAAGGGCCTATATAATTCACTTCCATACGATTTATCCAATCTCTTTTTCCTTCCTCCCTCACCCCAACCCTACTTCAGGCATGAAGGGGACTTCACTTTTCTTTAGCAGATAAAATGCTTGCTCTCTCTCTCTATATATATATTTAAACATTTATTGATTGGTTACAGTACCTCAGAAATGGCTAAATTCTTTGTCTTGTTAAATAGTTTATTCATCACATTAAACCTACGACGCAGCTCTTTTTATCTCCCCCGTTTATAGGTGAAAAAACTGAAGCACTAAGAAATTAAGCACAGCCAGTTAGCAGAGGAGCTGGGATTTAAATCCCAAAGTGCCTGGAACTCAGAGCCCCTGGTCTTACCCATTACTGATCAGCAGCTCACTAGCTATATAAGCTGGAGCAAGTTACTTAACCTGTCCAATCCTTAATACTCTCCAGTGTAAGCAGGGATATAAATGTCTACCCTGCTGGATTAATGAGATTATGTATATGAAGCTACTATCAAAGAGTCTGACAGTCAAGGGGCTCCAAAAATGTTTCTGTCCCTTTTCTTTTCTGTCCAATTATATTCCACTTAGCTTTCACATTCCGCCTCTCCCATGAAGCTTCCTTGGAAGAAAGAATGAACTATTTCAGCCTACGGTGACTTTTGTACAATCCAAGAGTTCTAAAATTCAGTTTTAAATTGTGTTCCAACTATTTCATTTAGGTTAGTCTTTGCTTCTCTACCTAAAATATTATATAGGCAGTAGCTACATATTAAACTTCATTTACATCCCCTGTACTTTGCAAAATACATCATAAAGACCAGATAAATGTTGGTTGGATCAGCAATGCAGCCCCCTGGATACAGTCTAGGATAGACCTTGCTTTAGAACAATTGCATTCTATCTTAGCAAATGCTTATAAAAAGGTATTATGGTAAATACAGATTCATAATTTATCATTTATCCAGCTTGGGTAACAATGAGTTGAAAATGAGGAACAAACTCTAATTTAACTTTCCTTCTTTGCTTACAGCCTGTTATGTACCTGGTTGTTAAAGGCTAAGAAACTCTTGGTATCTGAAAAGCTATACTATATCTTACTGAATCGCTATATTACTGAGGAAACAAGGTCGGTACGAGAAAACATTAAAGCACCCATCCTTAAATATGTATGGCAGCAATTAGGATTTAAGTGCTTCATAGACATGTTAATTATTCATAGCTGGTGATTTCCCTCCGAGGTAATTATAAAGACCATTAAAGTAACTGGAATTTGTAGAATTGCCTAACTATTGTGTTAAGCCAGTCCTGGGAATGAGCCAAGATAAGAAGCCAAAAATGATTCCACTGATACAGACCACAGCCAAAACAACAAAGACAACTGATTTAAGGCTCCAGACACAGTTCATTCTCTTTAAGTTCTTAAATTAGACTGAAGACCACCAAAACCTGGCCCCAGCACACACCACAGAAGGAACAAAGTGCCAAGACCTCATGCCTCGTCCTCTTCCACCCAGAAAGGCTACTTTAGCCACAATCCCAGAACCACACATGAGCTGCTTTCCATCCAGTCCTATGTGATGGCACAGGCCCTACTTTTGCTTTTCGTTGTTGTCATGGACTCTTCTTTAGATGGTCTTAATTTTATCTATTACCTTTTTAATTAAAAAAAAAAATTGACCATTTCCATCTACAGTTTCTCAATTTGAAAAGGGTCAGTGGGAGTCAAAAGACTATGTCAAGTGCTAAGGAATTCTCGAATGTGGACATGTGGCATCAGGAGGAGCTAGATGAAGCTGCCAACTACATTGGTTGGCCAAGTAAGGGCCAGGCTAGATGGAATGATATCTTAAAGGAAGAAAACCTCAATATAGCTATTTCCACTGTTTCCGAAGAACTGGTCAATTTCTAACACAATCAGAAATCATTTTAAATGCAAAATTTCACACCACACTTCTAAAAGTTATATATTTCACTACAGAACATGACCAACAATTTGATTCTGATGTATCATAATGAAAAGACACTAAATCAATACCCACGCTTCCAGACAGGGAGAAGATTTATGAATACCTAAACAAGCCAGACTGAAAACAGTCTACCCTACTGTGAAAAACTTCCGGAGACAGCTTATGCAACCTCCCTAAGTAATGTGACAGTGTCTCGAGTTTCTCTTCATTCTGCTAACTTTCACTCCCTGCGACACCTACACACGATACGTTATACCTCTTATTTCGTAGGGAGGATATGTCAACACAAAGTCCAATATTCAGATGAAATTTCAAACAGGCAATCTTCTGGAAGTTTCCAAAGATATATAGTTGGCATAGTTCAAACTATATAGGCTCAAAGTCCATGGCTGTCCCCAATTTTCTCTCAGGACACAAAGAAGAAAACCCATGATGAAATCATTTATTGTGCCAGTTTTCCTTCAGATGAGAATTCCAGAAGACAATGTCTAAATATTAGAAGTCTTCATTTCTCTTGTTTGCCATGAACATGATTAGGCTACCTCTGTGATGCCCCGATTGTTAAGGATCACAGAGAAGACAGCTCTTATTATGAATATCTACCAAGCTGCACTGAAGATAAAGGACCCACAGGGTTCAAAAAAAGCTCTCACACTACTCAAAAACATGTTTTGATGAAATGGATATTCATGCTCTCTAGAAAGTGCACATTTCTTATCGGAAAGCCTGAAACAGAAGCCCCAAATTCTCTTAGGGAGTAAAAGAAGAACAATGCCATAAGTAAGTATAGTTTCAGAAGCTGCAGGTAATCTCTGGGATGGTTCCCAGAAGTGGACAAAAAAGGACCTAAGGCCACCATCTCACAAGAGGCTATAAGGCAGTGAGAAGTGTTCCCAAAGCAAAGACAAACAACTTACCCAGCCAGAGCCCCTCTGAGTAATGCCAAATGGGTAGTAATTCATTACTGCTGGTCACTGGATTCCAGTGGAGGAAACTGAAATGTCATACCTTCATTCACAACACCGGCTCATGGAATTATTTTTTCCGGATTCCTTGGGAAGTTCAAGTATTTGAGAAGAATATCAGGAACTGTTGTTTCAGCCTGTTTTGTGAGTAGATAATTGCCTTCCAACTCCATTATTTCAGGAAATGATGTGTGCGGCATTGTTCTTGGATGGGGGCAGCACTGTGTTTTAGCAAGATCCATACATGCTTATTAAACAAAACAAAACAAAAGCACGCGGTCTAAGTCACTTCGCTGAATTCAGACTTTTTGAATCTGGGCTCTAGATAAGAGGCTGGCCCCAGACAACCTACCCACATACCAAAAACATTCTTTTGAAAGGGTGTAAGCAAAACTTGTTTTGAGAAATGAGAAATTTCACCCAAATTACTAAATGTGGTAATAAATAACTCTGGTCAATTAAGTGCTGTCAAAATCGGTTCAGCAAAGACCTGTTTGAAAGGCTAGGTTTTTCTCTAATTTGGGTCTGAATCAAAGACCAGCCTGGGAACTAGAAGTAAAACATTTCATCCTGAGAAGTACCTTTGATTCCATGGAATATATTAGCCGATCTTCCTGAAATGTGACATCATTTGTGGTACCAGCTGTTTGGGTGTGCCATCTAAGGATTTACAAAACTAGCATTTCTTTGGCTTTAATACGTATTTTAAGATCATAGAAAGCAGTCTAATCCAGCTAAGTGCTCCAAGGGGAACTGCTATGGACTTCACTTTAAGAAACTTAAACTATTTACAATCATGACCTATCAACCTTTTTATGGATGGGTTGCAAAGAATAAATTCCCAAATGGACATCTAGAATCGATGATGATGATAAAACTGTTAAAAAACAAACATTAAATATGGCGCTCATACGTCAGGCTATGTTGTAAATATATTACATAAGTTAGCTCATATAATCCTCAGAACAAACTTATGAGGTAAGTTTTAGTACTTTTACCACTCCTATTTTACAGATGAGGAAACTGAGGCACAGAGCAGCTAAGTAACTTGCCCATGGTTACCTAATTAATGAGTAGCAGAGGTGGAACCGAACTCACAGTGAATACTCTCACCACCTCAGCTATCCCACCTCTCATGGTTCTCAAACACTCTGTCTGATTCAGTTATGTATGTTACAATTGTCAGATCTCCTCTTGATAGAGGTTATTATTTGTATGGTTTGTTAATGAAATGAGAAGTACTGAAAATTTTCTAGTTAGTCTCTATTATGATTCAACATTAGTTTCCAATAGTTGCTGTGGAGAATTCATTTTCCCCTTGAACAATATATTACTATAGCTAGATATGTAGGTAAAGAGAAAGCCATTTCTATGAAATATCTATGCCTGGCATTATCATTCAAAAATTTAAGGATGTATTATCTTTAAAGGTTTTTAAATAATCTGTTACCAAATGTAGAATTAAGCTATAAAGAAATCCCTCAGTTCTTTCATATTACACCTTAAAAAATCAGGTATGAAGAAATCTAGGTGGAGTGTTAGACTACAGCATAGCCTCCCATCCATGCATCCACCCATCTATCCATCCATCCACCCATCTATCCATCCACCCATCCATCCATCCACCCAACCATCCATCCATCCACCCAACCATCCATCCATCCACCCATCTATCCATCCATCCACCCATCCATCCATCCACCCATCCACCCAACCATCCACCCATCCACCCAACCATCCATCCATCCACCCATCTATCCACCCATCCACCCATCCATCCACCCAACCATCCATCCATCCACCCATCTATCCACCCATCCACCCATCCACCCACCCATCCACCCAACCATCCATCCATCCACCCATCTATCCATCCATCCACCCATCCATCCATCAACCCATCCACCCATCCACCCAACCATCCATCCATCCACCCAACCATCCATCCATCCATCCATCCATCCATCCATCCATCCATCCATCCAATAAGTCCCATATGCCAGGCACTGAGAATACAGAAAGGGTAAGACAGACAAGGGTCCTGCCCCTCATGGAGCTTATATTTTAGTCAGGGGACTTTAAATACAAATGTGAGGGTGCTATTTTAGGTTGAGTGGCCAGGGAAGGCCTCTCTGAGGGGGTGATGTTTGAACAGAGAACTAAAGAAAGTGAGGGAGGGAGTCTTGATTGGATATGGGGAAAAAGCATGTCAGGCAGAGGCTCCTAGGTAGAAATGAGTTTGGGTATGTTTGAAGAACAGCAAGAAAGCTAGCGTAACTAGATGAAATTAAGCAACGTGCATAAGAGCAGGAGATAAACGTGACATAGACAGGACCTCATAGGCCATGCCAAGGGGTGTGGATTTTGTTGAGTGGGAGAGACTGCCATTAGTTGTAAGCAGGTGAATGACAGTGATCTGGTCCGTGCTTTCTAAAAGACACATGGCTGCAGTGAGGGAAATGAATGGGTGGGGAGCAAGAGCAAACGCAAGGAGACTGGTTAAGAAGCAGGAGTCTAGTTGAAAAACCCAGTAGTGGCTTAGACTAGAATTGCAGCAGTGAGTTGGTAAAAACTGGTAGTTAGATTTGGGATATATTATGAAGGCAAAGCCAACTTGGCTAACAGATGGGGTGTGTGACACAAGAATCAAGCAACTGGATAAACAGTAGGGCCTCATACTGAGATTTGGAAGACTAGGGGAGGAACAGTGTGTGAAGAAGGGGAATCAAGAGTTCTGTTTAGACACTGAAGTTGGATACCTGTTAGCTATCTAAGTAGATAAGCTTCTCAGGCAGATTTTTGAATGTGTGAGGGGAAGAGTCAGGGCTGGAGATAGAAATTGGGGCTGGTTAAAGTCATGGCTGTTGGGAAGAGACTAGGTTGGAGGTCTGACCCTGAGGCACATATAAAATTAGAGGCTGGAAAGAAGAGGAATATCCAGAGAGGTGGAAGGCAAACCAGGAATATATGGCGATCAGAGAGCCAAGTGAAGAAAGTGTTTCTAGAAGGAGGGAGTAATCAATTGTGTCAACTGCTGAGGTAGAATAATATGAACTCAGGGCCAATCATTGGATTTGGCTTGATGGAGTTGCTGGTGACCTTGACAAGAGGGGTTTCAGTGGAGGAGTGGTACTGAAAAGCAGGCTGGAAAGGTCTCAAGGAGAATACAAGGTAAGGTAAGTGGAGACAGCAGCAAATTTTCAGGTATTTTACTATAAACGTTAGCAGATAAATGGAGCTAAGGGTAAATGTGGAGCCTCTGGAGGGCATCTTGGGTCTAGATGGTAGTTATAACACATTTGTAATATGTTAAATGATTTTGCATGATCCCTAAATTTTTATCTTTTCATCTGAAAAAACAGAAATAAAAGAAATAAAATTAGTTTAATTGATTATAACTAATGTTTGAAACATGCGTTTTTTTTTTCCTGTACACATTTAATCTAGGTTTTGTTTTGCTGCTTGTTTGAGATACAAGGTGGCATACAAATGGGCATCTAGACGTGGCTCAGCCAGTCAGCTGGCCACAGCAACGATGAGTATTGTCTCTTACTTTTCACTTACTATCATTGTTTTCCTTTCCCTAACACTTAAAAAGGGAACTTGCCTTTTTCTTTACTAAAATCAAATCTAGATGCTCCTAGGTGGATACTGGAGATGAAATCTCCACTGGAAAGCAGTAACCAGGCCTCGTGGGCACAATGCCCACCTGCTCCTTGGAGATCTCTCCCTACTATCACCACCATGTACTTTACGCCAAGGGACACCTCCTTCCCCAATTCCCCCCACACAACTGAGATCATGTAAAAAAGGTTTCACTGAGGATTTGGGGGCTACAAAATGGGAACAGTCATAAAATATAACTAGATAATCTGGTTTATAAAACATAACTCACTCATCTTTGGCTCAAGCACTCCTATCAAGAAGATTCCCTGACTAGCTCCATGTGGCAGGGCTATCTGTAACCCTAAGAAATGCTACCAAGTGTGCCTAGACTTCTGAAAGTCCAGATGAGAAGGGGAGAGGAGGGAGAGGTTCTGAACCCACCTGGTCCTAAGAATCACCACTTTCTCGGGTGATTGACAGTAATGTCCAGGCATTCCAGGACTCAAGTACAGTCTCACTCTGGGTCCTTAAGAAGATACCTACATGAGATTATAAGACAATAAACCCAGGATCAACACAAGACATACACATATATCAGATACAGGAAGGTGTTTTATTATCATCTTATAATTGTAGACACCACTGGGACCTGGGATCTCTACCACCACCCTAACTCACTTCATGGTAACCCAGGTCTGGGACGGCAGGGCCAGTTTGGGCAAGAAAGAAGGGAAAAGAAATGAAAATAAACCCTTGGGAGTTGCTCTCTACAGCCACTTGTCATTTCTCAAGCCCCATTGTAAGTCCTAGGCAGCAACTTCGCAGCCAACTCAGTCACCTCAAAGAACATCCCACACTTAGAGAACCTCACACAAAATGTCTGAAGTTCATTGAATCTGCAAATGAAGATACTTTATCCAGTGATGGGTTTAAAAAAACTATCATTGTCACCTGAGTACATTTACAGATATGTGTTGAGTGTGCATGGTGGTGATAGGGGAGGGTGCTTCTCTTCTGTCGTCTGCTTCTTATTCTCAACAAATCCTATTAAGAATTCCAAAATCTCTTCAGCACCAGATAAGAGAAACCGTGACTTCATCTGGAAACGAGATGGATAACATTCCGTTTTGAGACAGTAAGTATAACAATGGAAAGGCAAGCAGACTGGTGGGAGCCAGGCCTGGGGATAAAGAAGGATTTGGCCTAAACTGTATTAGTCTCTCTTCAGGAACTAAGGGATTCCTGCTTCCTCTGGTCCTACCGGGGAACATTATTTTCAGGCTACAGCAAGAAGGGTTCATTCCAGGTCTCTCAAGTTGAAACTCTAGGTACATTTCTCAAAAAAAAAAAAAAAAAAAAAAAAATTAAATATAGTGGCTTATAGCATTACATACACTATTGGTAGTACTATTGGCCCATGATATTTTGAGACATAATAGTTTTTGTGGGCTAGCTAAGCGCCTAATCACTATGTACATCATTGTTTCCATCTAGAATTCATTCCAAGTTCCAAACAGATGACCTAAATTTTAGAAAAATACCTATACTGGTTAATTGGGAGTAATTATGTGTGTGTGTGTTTCAAAAAGGTAAGATTTCAAGTTTCTACTTTTGCAGTATATAGTTCACCTTAAAAACTTTCCTAAGAGAAATAGCAATATTATAAATTAGGTGACGATAGACCAGAATCCTGATGGTGTAGACTAAAAATAATGGAACATGTTAATCTAGCCTATGTATTTCTTCATATTCAATCACTGGTAAAACACAAATGTAAACAGCAAGGATAATTCAAATCTTCCTTAACCAAACCCATAACTAGCTCTGTAATATGGAGTTTCCCTTGTTTCATACACAGTCAGCACATGTTCTCAGCATGGGATATAAAACACATTCTTTGTCCTTGAACAATTTAGTCTTCTGGGAAAGGAAACAGGAAATCCTTAAAGAGGGGTAGCTGCTTAATAAAACCCCATAGTATTTTCTCACTAATTATATAAAAGCAAAATATCTAAAACGTGAAGAGAAGACCCTTCAATATCTTTTTTACTTTTATAGTGATGATATTCTCAAAAGCAAAACTTTGGTCACTTTGGATAACAATTAAGAATGTATATGAAAAGGAAATATCTCAATCTGAAACTGTGCTAGTAATTGGCATAAGTAATATAAACAGCACATAAACATATCTATATATGGATGTTAAGAATTCCCACTACCTTAAATTCCAAACCAAGATCTTCATCTCTAACTCTGCCCTGTCTAGACTAGGCATTGCTGTTTTCAGCTACGTTCTCAAAATCCATGAGCAGGTTAGTAATTTCCTCTATCAGTCAGTCATACATCTGAGTCTACACAGTAACCTTCCTGTAACTTTCATAGTGCCACTTACTCTAATAGTCTCATTACCTACAGGATAAACACAAAATACTCAAGTTGGAAATGACGTGAACATTTTCTGAGTGATGTGTTTAAGTCCCTGTATAAATTTAGTGATGGAAGCATGACTAAAACCTAAGTCTTTTGGCTCTCAAACCAGTGTGCTTTCCAATTCCTAGTCTTCCCTATCACTGCCTTCAACATCGAAGAATCTATAAATTGTCATTTGAATTTGCCAGGAGTATTTCCGTCTATGTTTTTGGTAAACAAGGGTGGAAACCAAGCTTCATTCACTTCTTTATCTCTGGTATCTATTGAGGAATAGAGTGGCTGGAATATAGGTGTTCCATGTGTTTACTGAACTAAACTGAACCAGAAATATTTTGCCATTCTTTTCATTCTCTAAATCCTAATCAAGTTTTATCTGTATTAATAATAGAATGAGTCTCTGTTTACAATTCACGAAGATAGTTCCTACCTGGAATTCACTTATTTTAATCATAAACTACTTGCTTGTATATAATGGGGTGTGTGTACGTACACACACACACACACATATATACAAAAAATGGTCGTTGATATATTAACATTATGGTCCTTGGTATCATATTGTCTTGGCTTCTCTATTTTATTATCATATATGCACAACTTGATTATTGTGGACTATGTTGACTGTATTTCTCTTGGAATAAAATCCAGACACTACACAATGCTCCAGTGAATAAATACTCATTAAATTCTACTTTGGCTTCTATAGCAGGTGGGGAAAAAAATGCCCTGACAACCAGATCTTCAATTCCCATTATTTTCCACCAATTACATATTTTGGTCTCTAAACATTCATTTAGAAATTATAACTCTACCTCACTTTGGAGGAAAGGACCAAGGGCTTTTCAAAATTCATTTGAAAACATTCCTGGGAATGCTGCTTCTTGATTTGGTTTTGGTTACACAGCTGCAACCTAATCATCTGTGCACTAGTCTATACTTCAGTAGAAAGTCCAAAACATCACCTGGAGTTTTTTACTATATACTTTTACGGCTAATAAAACCCTCACATCAATAATATAATGAAAAATCTGTATGTTTGAGAGATGAAGAAAGGAAAAAAATATAATTCTCAAAAGTACTCCTAACCCTCCAGAAATCCTGTACATACTTTCCTACATTCTAGTATTTTTGTTCAGTAATGTAACTTAAATTATCTCTTACACATCTTTGTTCATAGATGGTATACACCCATCTACACAGAGCTGCTTAGATGGAGGGGGAAAAAAAAAATCTGTTATCACAGTGACACCTGCTGGTTTTAGTTATAAATTTTAGACTCCAAGTGAAGGACAGATTCCTTAGCATCAAAATTTTGCTTAGTACAATTAAACATTAATGTTTTCCATCTTTTTTTTTTTTAAAGATTTTATTTATATGACAGAGAGACACACAGCAAGCGAGGCAACACAAGCAGGGGGAGTGGGAGAGGGAGAAGCAGGCTTCCCGCGGAGCAGGGAGCCCGATGCGGGGCTCGATCCCAGGACCCTGGGATCATGACCCGAGCTGAAGGCAGACGCTTAACGACTGAGCCACCCAGGCGCCCCAATGTTTTCCATCTTAATAAATTATTTATTTGATGTATAATTAATTTTTAAAGCAAATTTAATATACAATTGACCACATTTTAAAAATTCTGCGACAGTGGTCTTACTGTAACTTTATAAACTATTTTCTTAAAAAAGGTAACATTTCCAAAAAAGCTGTTTAAGCCTTTCAGGGTACATTAAGTTTTTTAAAAAGTGATTTGACTTGTGGCTTTCTTTTCAAATTCTCTACAAATATATTTTAAGGGAATGCATTATATTAAACCTTAAAAACACTTAGAACATATTTTCTTTGTAGAATTGTAATTTTTGCAATATAAGCAATTTCATAAAAGTCGAGAATTACATCTATGCAATAGAGAAACTTTTAAACTCAATCTAGCTAACCTCATATATTGACGTTTTTCTCTCGGCTTTATTGATTATATAATTGACATAGAACATTACATTAGTTTCAGGTGTACAACGTGATGTGATATATGTATATATTGCAAAATGGTCACCACAGTAAGTTAACATCCACCATTTCAGTTATAAAATTCTTTTCTTGTGATGAGAACTTTTAAGATCTATTCCCTTAGCAACTTTCAAATACACAATATAGTACTATTAATTACAGTCACCATGCTGTACATCTCATGACCTAATTTATTTTCTAACGGGTTTGTAATTTTTGACCCCCTTTGCCCATTTTACTCACTCCCCACCCCTACCTCCGGCAACCACCAGTCTGTTCAGTTTCTGTGAGTTTGATTTTTTTCTTTAGATTCTACATATAGGTGAGACCATACAGTATTTGTCTTTCTCTAACTATATTATAATAATATAAGCATTATTTTACTTATAATGCTCTTAAGGCCCATGTGAAAACTCGTGTTTTCACAAATGACAAGATTACCTTCTTCTCTATAGCTGCTTAATATTCCATTGTGTATATATAATCGCATTTTCTTTTTCTATCCAACCACTGATGGATTTAGGTCATTTCCAGATCTTGGTTATTGTAAATACTGCAATGAACATAGGGGTGCAGATATCTCTTCCAGACAGTGATAAGGTTTCATTTAAATATATACCCAGATGTGGAACTGCTGGATCCTCTGGTAGTTCAAGTTTTAATTTTTGGAGGAACCACCGTACTGTTTTCCAGAGTGGCTGCACCAATTTACATTCCCACCAAGAGTGCATGAGGGTTCCCTTTTCTCCATTATCTTTGCCAACACTTACTATTTCTTGTCTAGCCACTCTAACAGGTGTGAGGTAATGTCTCATTGTGATTTTGATTTGCATTTCTCTGATAATTAGTGATGTTGAACACCTCTTTAGGCACCTGTGGGCCATTTGTACGACTTTCTTGGGAAGTTTTCTATTCAGTTCCTCTGACCATTTTTTACTGAATTTTTGCTTTTATGCTATTGCGTTGTAGGAGTTCTTTATATATTTTGAGTATCAACCTTTTATCAGATATGATTTGCAAATATTTTCTCCCATTCCAGTTTTCATTTTATTGATGTACAGAAGCTTTTTAAAGTAGTCTCACTTTTTGCTTTTGGTATCAAATACAAAAAAATCATCAAATGTCAAAGAGCTTACCCCTGTGCCATCTTCCAGGGGCTTTATGGTTACAGGTTATCCAACGAAGTCTTTAATCCATTTTAATTTTTGTGTATGGTATAAAATAGTGATCTAGTTTCATTCTTTTTTGGATGTGGCTGTCCAGTTTTCCCAACACCATTTACTTAAGAGACTATCCTTTCCCCATTGTATATTCCTGATTCTTTTGTCATAAATTAAATGACCATATGGCCACATATGGTCACATATACATGCAGGTTTATGTCTGGGCTCTGCTCTCTATTCTGTTCCACTGATGTATGTGTCTGTTTTTATGCCAATCCCATACTGTTTTGATTACTATAGCTTTGTAACATACTTTGAAATAACGAAGTGTGATGCTTCCAGGCTTGTTCTTCTTTTTCAAGATTGCTTTAGCTACTCAGGGTGTTTTGTGGTTCCATACTAATTTTAGGATTATTCTATTTCTGTGAAAAAATGCCATTGGAATTTTGTTAGGGACTAACACAATCTAGCTAACACATATAATCTACAGTAATCATTCTGAATTTGGGTAGTACAGACATTTTTATAAATTGTGTAAGTCTTCCAATCCTTCAGCACGGATTATCCTTCCATTTATTTATGTCTTCTTCAATTTCTTTCAACGATGTCTGGTTTTCAGTGTACAAATCTTTTACATCTGGTTAAATTTATTCCTGGGTATTTTATTCTTTTTGATGCAGTTTTAAGTGGGATTGTTTTAATTTCACTTTCTGATTTCTCTTACTTTCTTGTTGTTAGTGTATAGAAACACAACTGATTTTTGTGATTTTATATCCTGTAACTTTACTGAATTTGTTGATTAGTTCTAATAGTTTTTTGGTGAAATCTTCAGGGATTTTTGACATATCATGAAAGAAATAAAACTATGTATTTGCAGATGACACTGACTTCTTTTATAGTCAAATTTTTCACCCATACATGGTGGATAAATTATTTGCTATGAAGGCTAAACTTCTCCAGGCCTGCCTGGTCTCAATCAAACTTGATTTTTTTTTTTTTTACGTTTAAGGGAGGAAAACAATTATTCCAAAGGAATAATGGGAACCACATATTCTGTATTCACTTCCATTTTTAAAAAGTATTAATACTGCCCATGTTGACTGTGGAGTGGTTTTGCTGGCCAGGAGGGCTAAATGCATTGCAATGGGCTTGTATTCCCTTTATCCTTTAAGTGAAGGCTGGGCCACTCTGGCCTGGTGTGTGTGTTGACAGTTCTCAGCGACCTCAAATCATACAGCAGTCTGTTCCCTAGTGGCATTTATCGGCCTTTTAACCTTGGCCACACTCATATTATTTTCTATTTTTTTTTTTTTTAAGATTTTATTTATTTATTTGACAGAGAAAGAGACAGCGAGAGAGCGAACATAAGCAGGGGGAATGGGAGAGGGAGAAGCAGGCTTCCCGCCGAGCAGGGAGCCCGATGCGGGGCTCGATCCCAGGACTCTGGGATCATGACCTGAGCCGAAGGCAGACGCTTAATGACTGAGCCACCCAGGCGCCCCTATTCCAGTATTTCTTTTTTAACTTCTTTTTATTACACTATACGCATTCATTGAGCTTCCTAAACCTGAAAATTAGTGCTTTTCATGAAGTCTGGAAAATTTTCAACCATTATCTCTTTTAAATATTGCATATCGCTCATTCTCTCTATTCTCTCCTGTAGGAAATCATCACATTCTGTTCTTTGTATCTCTTATATCTGTTTCGTATTTTCTGTCTCTTTTTCTTCAGTGTGTTGAATTCTGGATAGTTTCTTTAAATCTGTTTTCCAGTTCCCTAATTCTTGTGTTCACACCATCTCTAACCTATTTATAACCTATTGAGTTTTTAATTACAGTTGTTTTTTTCATTTCCAAAGAATTGTTTGTTTCTTTCTCAAACATTCCTGGTCATTTGGGATAGTTAACCATTGTTTCCTCTTTCTCTTTTCTTAAAACATATTAAATGTACTTACGTTCTATGTATGATAATTTCATATTTTTCTCCTTTTTTGTGGCTCTAAATCTAAATTTGTATATGTTGTTTTGTCTGAAACAGTTACGGTGATTTGTTTTCTAATAAGATCAGTGATTTTGGTTGAGTTGGTATTCTTCTAAACTTTATTTTGGGGAATTTTTATTTAAAATATGTTCCCATAGAGAAGATACTGTTTTTCTGTTTCTTTTTTTTTCTTTTTTTTTTTTAAAGATTTTATTTATTTATTTGAGAGAGAGAATGAGAGAGCGAGAGAGAGCACATGAGAGGGGGGAGGGCCAGAGGGAGAAGCAGACTCCCTGCCGAGCAGGGAGCCCGATGCGGGACTCGATCCGGAGACTCCAGGATCATGACCTGAGCCGAAGGCAGTCGCTTAACCAACTGAGCCACCCAGGCGCCCTGTTTTTCTGTTTCTTGAAGTTAGTTTCTTGGGGCACGACCAACCCTGGATCACTTCAGTTTTCATCTTGGGTTTCCTTCCTCTGTCTCCCCTGTCCTTCATTGCGTGCACACACACATGCATGTACACTTACTCACAGGTAGTGTGAACTTCATCCTCGAACATAAGTGAGTGTCAGCATTCCTAGAGGAGACTTTTCTCGACAGATCTACTTGGAGTTAAGAAGGGCACACGGAGGTATTTTCTAGTTTACTCCTTGAGAGTGGTACCCTTTGGGGGTTCATCAGTCCTACTCTTCATCCAGCTCAGTCCCTGTTATGAACTGAATTGTGTCCCACCAAATTAATATGTCGAAGCCCAAACCCCCAAAGTGATTGTGTTTGGAGATAAGCGCCTTTAAGGAGGTAATTAAGGTTAAATGAAGTGGAGCCCTAATCCCATAACACGGCGTCCTTCTGAAAAAAAGAAGAGACAACAGAGCACTCACTCTGCACTTGCACACACAGAAAAGTTCATATGAGGACACAGCAAGAATTGGCCATCTGCAAGCCTCACCAGAAATTGAATTTTCTGGAATTGTGATTGTGGCCTTACTGCCTCCAGAACTGTGAGGTAACAGATCACTTTTGTCTAAGCTTCCCCATCTGTAGTATTTTGTCACGGCAGTCAGAGGAGACTAATATAGTCCGGACTGTGTAATTCCTGTCCCCCGTGTAGACGTGGCTCCTTAAAACTGGGGCCCTTCTAGGCTACAGGGGTGGAGAAATGTCGTTAGGACAGTTACCAATTCCCAGTCTAAATTATGGTATGGAATTTCACTCTCCTTATCTGCCTTCAGTTGTTTCCATTTATTTACCATTACTCAGCTATGAAGAAAAAAAAAATAGTTAAATTTTTTCCCCAGTGTTCTTGATATTCAGTAGCTAGTGAGATTTCCCTGTACAGAAATAGCATGTTAAACAAGTATGTGTTGATTTTATTATATTAAAATTTACCTCCAAAAGAAATGTCCATATTCTGGTATAAAAAGCGATACCTTTCCTTTTAATTATTGTGCCAAATATTGTCCATTTGATTATTTATTATCTGCGAACTAATTTGATTATTTCTATTACTTCTGTTGGATTCTTTCTTTTTACTGCTTGTGAGCTACTGAAGACAAGTAAGAATATAGTAGTCTTGTTCTGAACCTGGATCACTTTTATCTGAATACTTCATTTTGGATTATTTTCTTTTTAGGACATTACTGTGTTTTGTGAATATGTAAATAAATATGGATATGTAGTTAGAGGTTAGATCTGTGGTATTAAACCAGAAGTGCCCTAAAAACCTGGAGGAGTCACAGATGCTTCCCAGATACATCGTAGATTCTCTTCTTTGCTCCTGGAACACGTAGGCTTTCCATCTGAACACTTCCATTCACTTCCTGAACTGGTCCTTAATGTACATGTATTTTGATGTATTAGGTTCTGGTTGCCATTGCAAATTAAAAGTAGAGGGTTTTATTGCTTTGGAATTTAGCATAATGACTGCCTTTCCTGAAACTGTACCCTAGAGGCTCCTTTTTTGCCATTTGGTGCTGTAAGTCTGTATCTCAGGATGAAAAATACCAGAAAAATATTTTAAATATTCATTCAGTTAAAATATTTGAAGCTACCATTATAGAACATGTATTTTCTAGTAGTTCTTAGTCCTTCAGAAAAGTTTTAAAATCATTTCATTAATTTTCGACTCCAGTAAATACGGATATTAATAACGTGCAACTCAAGGTCACAGAATGAATGGAAGGTTAAAAATTGGTCATATCACTACCTGCTGTTCCTTCTCATTTTTAAAATTAACTTAAAAACAGTGCTTTCTTGTGATTGATCTGGCAAAATTAACAAAGCAGTATTTCCTCTGATATTTTCATATTTATGTTCCATAAAAAAAAAGAAACTGACATTTTCACATGTGATGCACTGCCCAGAGTGGTGAATTAATAAGTACACTAACATCTGATCCTGACAAAAATTCAAGATTCAAATGGTCTCTGCAGAAATAATCAAAATTGATTTAAGGTAAGTAACCAGTACTCACATTTGTATAACACAGCTTATAGATTACAGTTTACATTGTACTTTTAAGTGCCTTATGTGTAGTTTAATCTTACTTCATCCTTGTAACCAAGACTTATACACTTTGTTCTTTGGAAAAAAAGTAAAGTGGTAGAAATACAGGGAATATAGTGTTTTGCTCACCTAACATTGAGCCAGCAGCATTAGCTAGATAAATAATTCTTTTATGTTTTTTTTTTAAAATCCATAAATGTCATGAAAATCCACAGTATAGATGTGTCCCTCAATTTTTCTTTAAAAAAATTTTTTTTTAAAAAAGAATGCTTCATGTACTACAAAGATTAATAAGTCAACATGTGAAATTTAACCAAAGATTAGTAAGTTTCAATATGTGAAATTTCTGTCTTTTAAAATATTCTGAATTACTAAAGGTATTTACTACTGTTTCAGACTGTGCCACAGGATAGAAAATAATATGGGGCGCCTACGTGGCTCAGTCGTTAAGCGTCTGCCTTCAGCTCAGGTCATGATCCCAGGGTCCTGGGGTCGAGCCCCGCATCGGGCTCCCTGCTTAGCGGGAAGCCTGCATCTCCCTCTCCCATTCCCCCTGCTTATGTTCGCTCTCTCGCTGTCTCTTTCTCTGTCAAATAAATAAATAAAATCTTAAAAAAAAAAAAAAATACCGGAATAAAAAAAAAAAAAGAAATCCACATTGTGTTACAATGACTTTAATTATAAAACACCAAAGATAAAAACTGTAAACAATGTGAGACAGATTAGCTTCAAAGGATTAGCTTCAAAGGAATACTGATCAGACTACAACTATGATTTCAGAAGCAACAATGAAAGCAAGAAGACAATGAAAGAATATCACTAAATACTGAGGGAAAATAACCATCAATCCATCCATCTAGAATTGTAGAGCCAGCTACCTTTCAAGGATAGTAAAATGATAAACTGTGGGTAAGTCTAAATAGATACTGACTGTATACAATAAAATAGCTATTTTTGGAGTTAAACTGAGATAAATTAAAATTCTAGACACTAACTGATTGAGGAATCAAACTCTTCAAAAGTCTCTGGTGTTTAGGAAGACAGTAAAGATACTAACTTTAGATTTTGTTAACTATGCAGATTAAATTTCTTGGTAAGCACTAAAAGTTAAAAATTGAGTTTTACCTTCTAAACTAGTAGAGGGAGGATAAACAGGAAAACAAAATGAAAATTAATCTATAAGAAAGCAAAAACAAAACAAAACAAAACAATGGGCAGTGAGGAAACAGAAAAGGTAGGACAAAAAGCACAAAAGATGATATAAATGAATCCTAATACATTAATAGTTTCAACAAATTTAAATGGATTAGATAGAAAGAAAAAAAATCCAGTTATAATTTTTAAGTTACAAATACTAACCAGCTGATGTGTGTAGCTTATGTAAATTTAAAAAAAAACACAGAATTAAAAGCAATAAAAAATGAAATAAAAACATTACTGGAAATAGAGGCTATGTCAACAAGATTCAATTCTAAGCTTGGAAGATAAAAAATTCCAACGTTGTATCTACCTAATAACAAAGCTTCAAAATACAGAAAACAAAAATTGATAGAATTACAGGAAGAATTAGAAAACTGACTAGAGTATGAAATTTCAAGGCATCTCAGAATCTGAGGGATTACATAGAAGGAAAACAACAGTAAAACAGAGATAATTTGAACAACACAGTAAGTGGTCTAATGGATACCCAACAACTGGAAAACAGCATATGTTCAAGTGCTAATGAAACACAAAAACTAACAATATTTTAGGTCATAAGGCAAATAAAAGAATTTCAACGTATCAGTCTTACACCAAACCATTCTCTAACCATAATCCAATTAAAGAATAAATCAACAACAAGAACAATTTAAAAATCTACAGGTTAAGAAATGAAAAAACACCCATAAATACGTAAGTCAAAAAAAAAAAAGAAATCATAATGAAAAATAGAAAATACTTAGACCTTAAGAATATTTTTATAATACTTTAAAAAGGCAGAATGTTACTTCACTTGATCATTACAAAATAATCCTGTGAGCTATGCAGCACCCATTTTATCTCTGCTCAACAGCATAAACAGAAATGTTGTAAATTATGTAATTATTAAAGTTAATTTTTATATGCAAATAAAATATCTATCAAAAGTGATTTGGAAACTGGGAAATATAAGTGAAAATATTAAGGGGAAGGCAAACCAACCGTCTCTTTTACACACTATGTTGATTAGCTAACAAAGTTACAAAGGAAGAATTTAATATCTTAATGTTGACAGCTCAAAAAGCTTACGAATTCATTTTGGTTTAAGAAGTCCTTTAGATCCTTATATAAAATATACAAACTTATACAGTATTTATTATTCGTATGAGAGGAACAAACACTATCAGAAACCTTTGCTGCACAAGTGGAATAGCCACTTTTGCTAGCACATTTGCTCTCACACACACAGTCCTGATTTCTCGCATCTGTTCAAATGGTGCGCTGGCAATTAATAGCATTCCAAAAACTGCCTAAGTACAAAGGGAATTTTCATTTAAGGTTCCCCTCCCTTTTCATGTGTGGGCTATTTTTGGAAGTATGGTTTTATTTTTTTCCATCCACTGAAAGAGAATTAAGAAAATTCCAACATGCCTTAGTGTCAGCAAGTGCTCTTTTCAGTCCAGGTACCAGAGAATGATTGATGAACCTGTCAAGCCTACAGTAGCGGACAGAGAAAGTTGGCAGAAGTTCAGTGTTATTGAAAGAAATCTCAAATACTTATTTCATCTCCTCTATTAACTTTAATCACATTTTCAACATGCAGCCAAGAATGAAGCTTTACAGTAAGCCATAAATTTACACAAGCAAGCATTGTCACTTTTCTGCAGTAGCAACACTGAGATAACACAAGAGAGTTGGGTATTTTCTTTCTTGTGCCTTTCTTTACTGGAGAGCAATAAAAAATATTTGAAAGATTTATCCATACCTTGAATTCATTCGCCATAAATCTCAGAAATTATTGCATTTAATTTTGCTTGGTTTATGGCAAATAAAAAAATCAACTTAGTTTCTCAATTAGACTGTTAAATGCAGATTTTTTAAAGATCACAGTGATGACAGAATTGGTACATGTTTCATCATAATACACCTGCTTATGAGAACAGACATTAAACACTAAAAAAGGATTTACATTTAACATGGATCATTTGCCATGTGGGCAAACACTTCTGGTTTATTCAGAGCCAGAATCTTTATACGGTTCCAGAGGGACTCCTTGGCAGATTTTGCTGATTACTCATTAAACAGTTGAAACATGTATAGACGTTATTTATCTTACAAAGCTTACCCACAGCAAAACAGACACAAAAATGAGGTAAATACCATGGACAAGATTATGGTTCTTGGAAAGGCTAAACGTCAAATATATTTTTGGTAAGCTTTTCCTTCTAAGTATGTTTTAAAAGCTGAAAATATTAAGTGCTGGAAGGCCACAAAACTTAGCAAGTGTGTTTTGTCATTCAGTGAAACACTTGGCATTATGCCGTACTACAAAATCTGTAACCTTTCCCAATGGGCAGTTCAAAGACCAACGTGGCCATCTTTGTCTCAGCAGAGAAAAGGTTGTGCCTCTCACCTCTCTTAAATATGATCTCTGCTCTAAAGACAGTTGTTTTTGTCCACATTACTCATGGAATAACACTGTATACATTCTTCCAATAACCAAGGACGTTATGACAGTAGCTATTCTATCTGCCTTCTAAGCCACAATAACTAATATTCACCCTGTATGAGAAAGAATTAAATTATTTTTCTAAGAAGTCTATACCTACAGTCCTCCGAGATAATCAATGGAAAAGACACCCAATTCTGATTAACAAAAAGCAAATTTATCCCATTTTTCCTCCTATCCTCCCCATTCAAATAATCATATATAGGCACTTAAAACTGGAAAGATGTAGCACTCTTCTTCTATTAAACAATTAAGACTCCAGTAGCACTTACTTTCTTCCGATATAAGAGTGCCATTGAATATATTGCTAAGCTTGAAGCAGAGGCTAAATGGTTTGGTGGGAACAGTTTTTTTGGGGGAAGTCAATGTTCTCTTATTAAATTGTCACTGTTGTGGTTAAAATTCTTAAAAGGTTGAAAATTTTGCTAGGTCCTTCTCCATGTCGGCATATTGTTCTTTAAGCCTCTCCGTGGCTTTTCTGTGTTCTTCATCCACTTCAGCCTGTCTGCTGTGTTGTTCTTTCATGAAATCTTCCCACTGGATTATATGCTGTTTTTCACTAGCTATTAAATGGTCATTAAGAATCTGAGAAAAGAAATTTGAAAGTCACATGACATTGTCCAGACAATTATTCCTCTATGCAGAAGAGACAAACATAACTTTACCTCTTGGTATGTGGCTACTACAGCTTGAAAGTCACAATGCTAAAACTGCATCACAGTTTTAATGTCCAACAAGAACATGACAAATTAGAAATGTCTAAGGCTTCTTTACTATGACTGAACATGGATGGGTAATCATATTTCTGAAATTTCAATAATGTCTAGTATCTTTAAATGACAAAATCAAATACAACCCAAGTAAATTTTCATGCCTCTATTTCTTCTCAAATTCCATTTAACTGTATTTAATATTTAAATCAAGTTTAAAGAATATATGCCCAAAGAATCATTACTATGAGAAATCAAGATGCATGTCTTACATAAAATATTTTTTCGATGCATTAAAAAAGATTTTAAATTCAAAAAAGATTTTGGGGTGCCTGGGTGGCTCAGTCGGCTAAATGCCTTCGGCTCAGGTCATTATCTCAGGGTCCTGGGATGGAGAGCCCCGCACATCAGGCTCCCTGCTCAGCGGGGAGCCTGCTTCTCCCTCTCCCGCTGCCCCTCCCCCTGCTGTACTCTCTCTCTCTGTCAAATAAATGAATAAAAAATCTTTTAAAGAAAATTTAAAAACAGATTTTAAATCTAAAAAAGATTTAGAGGCATAGATTATTAATCACTGGAAGAGAACTCAAGACATCTCTTCTGGCTCAGTTCCATTCCTTAAAGTAAATAAATACCAAAAGCATCTGTGCAAATATCTTAAGTTCTTGAGATGTCCCTTAATATTTCTATATGAAGATGAAAAAATTTTCTTTTGACTACCATGATAAAGATAAAACAATGTATAAGTGAAAAAGGCGTAAGTTTAGTACAATTTCAATTATCTTTGAATATGTACAACAAAGAGAAGCTAAACAGGAAAAGAGAGTATGAAAAATAGCTTTATATCCCTGCCTTAAATGTTCTACATACATGTCTTTAGAAATCTGGATACAGACTAAGTTCTATTAAACAAACAAACAAACAAAAACTGTGACAGATATAAACCATAAAAAGTTATAAAGCACCTAAAATCATTATAAATTCCAGCACTCTAATGAAAACAGGACACCTGGTATACTCACATACTGGTGCCCAGATGCTTGGTCACACCAAAAAGATAGCTAATAGGAAAAAAATGGGAACTGTTTTCATGCTGTCATCGTGTCCTTGCTGCTCCATTTTCTCTCTCATCTGAGATGATGATAAGCAGGATGAAAAGGTGGATAAATCCATCATTCTCTAAGTATCTCCGAAATGCATGTTTTTGCTACTTGTTTTGCATATCTTATCTACTCCTAAAAACTGCTCTTATAAAATTACATTATTTTCACTTTACAGATGAAGAAATTAAGGTTTAAGGACAGTAAATGTATTTCTCCATGGTCACTCAGCTATTAAGTTGCAGATTCAAACTTAGGTCTTTGTGACACCCAACCTATGCCTTTTTTATCCAAAGTGTGAACTGGATCTTTCCAGAGGAAGGTTTACACAGGTAGGAAAAGTCTCTTTTACAAGACAAAAACAACTATTACAAGAGCTTTTTCCTGCCAACGTGATCTGACCTTCCTCTGCATGGAGGCTTTTCAAGTGAAAAGAGGTTGGAGTGAGTCTGACGTTTGTGTTAAAGTCAAACATTCCCTCCTAAAATATGTGCCACAGACCCCTAGGATCTGCCCAGGCACTACAGTGGTGGGGAGAGAGGGTTAGGGAGGGGTTTGCTGGTGGCAATAAATTTAGGAAACAGGTTAAACAAAATTCAGAACTTTACTTTTTAACTTTTCAGTCTCACGGATTGTAATTCTCCAAAAGATGAACAAAACATGGAGTTCATTAAACTCTTTTCATGGTACTTTAGCAAAAACTATTATATTCTAAGAGAAAAGTCACAGTCAGACTAAAGAGAGAAGAAAATGCAAATAAACTTTCTCAAAATGGGATCCTGCTTTAGCTGTAAATTATTTTTTAATAAATACAGAAAATACTAAACATGCACACTCAGATGTTGTTTAATAGATTTTTCTTTTCTTTTTATTCTTTGAAGATATGCACGATAATTGGCTCAGCCGACCCTGTGATTTGGACCACAGGGCAATGGCCCTGATTCCACTTCCCACCAGAGAGCACTTTTTCCAGTGCTACTCAATGGAAAAATGATGATTTGGGAAGCATATAAACCTCACTTCAAATTCTGGTTCACTTGCTACCAGCTGCATGACCCTGAGCAAGTTAAAGTTTCTTTAATTTTAAAATGAGGAAAATACTTTATACTCATAAATAAATATTTATGAAGACCAGATGTATTACATGTCAAGTTCCTAGCTCACTGCCTGTGGAACTTAATGAAAATTAATATCACTATTATACAAATTATAAGCAAAACATCTAGAAGGAAGATCAAACCACTTTTTATCTTCCCCATTTTTTGACCTTTAATTTTAATAATTTTTTATTTTACTAATTTTAATAATAAATTTAATAAATTAATAATTTACTTTTTAAGATTTTATTTATTTGAGAGAGGGAGAGACCCCGTGTGTGCGCGTGCACGCATGTGTTGGGGGAGGGGGCAGAGGGTGAGGGAGAAGCAGGCACCGGCTGAGCAGGGAGCCCAAGGCGGGGCTCCATCCCAGGACCCCAGGATCATGACCTGGGCTGAAGGCAGACACTTAACTGACTGAGCCACCCAGGCATTCCTAGTTTTAATAATTCAATTTCAGCAATAGATTCTTGTAATAATTTGAACAATACAGGCAACTCAAATAAAAGTGAGTTTCCCCTTCCCATTCCTATTCTCAATTCAATCCTCCTTGATGATTCTACTATTTACCATTTGGCTCTAAGAAAAGAATTTAAGATGTCACTAATTATCAGTATGTCTACTTTGTAGTTTCAGAATATTATGACTAAAAACATATATATCCAACTAGCTTTTTCATGTAAGATAGATCACTTCTTGGTCTCACAGTTCGGGTGAAAAGAAGTTGAATGCTGACTACTCTCTAATCCAGCTGAAAATATAGTCTTGCTTTCTTACCAAGAAGTTCATGAAGTCACTCTTATTTTATCTTAGCTTCTCACTTTTAATAAAAGTAAGTGCTATGAGGGACGCCTGGGTGGCTCAGTCAGCTGAGTGTCTGCCTTCTGCTCATGTCATGATCTCAGGGTCCTGGGATCGAGCCCCACATCCAGCTCCCAGCTCAGCGGGGAGTCTGCTTCTTCCTCTCCCTCTGCCTCTCCCCCTGCTTGTGCTCTCTCTCTTTCAAATGAATAAAAAAAAAAATAAGTGCCATGCAATCTTGCATTCTTAACAATCAGTTTAAAAAAAAAAAAAAAGGGCAGTTTCTACATTCATGTACTGACAATACCATACTCTTTACATAAATAAATAACACTTGACTACCTGGAAATAACATCTATCTGAAATTTAGTTGAGAACTATATGGTAAGTCTTTTAATCCATCAAAAGAAAAAAAACATACCAAAAAGTCCAATTACAAATACTGCAGTATTCATGAAAAGCTCTTTTGATTCTGAATTAACTTACCTTACTTTGCACACAGTTCTAACCATGTTAATTAACTGGTTTCCAAAAGTACACTGTATTAAAAGTCACAAATTAGAAAAGAAATGCTGATAAATGAGGTAGGAAGAAATGATAGGCATCAGCCTTGTGAGGAAGGAGAAGAAAGATACAAAAACTTAGAACACACAGTATTTGATGGCATTTCCTACAGAGAAACACTCTAACACCCTGAGGACACCCCCATATTCACCACAATGTAAAACTGTCTATTCTCAATAATTCCTAATTTGTAAAGAAATTTAGCCTATAATAATTCTTTTTATGAAAACCAGAAAAGTATGAAATACGTTTTTAAAGATGTCCCCCCAAAATAAAGTTATAAAAGTGGTGTGCTTGAAGAAGATAAAACCTCAGCTTTGTGGTAAGCTTGGCTAGATGGAATGTTTCATTTTCTAAGATTCCTAGACCCATAAGGTTTTATTGTATGTAAGAGCAGAAAAATCCCCAATTAGCTGTATCTTACATATCACCTAGGCAAAAAGAAAGTATTGTATGACAGGAGTGAAGGTTATACTAGGGTTATACTAGGGTATATTCAAAATGTAAGGAAATGCAGTCTGGCCAGTTGCAACTTCACTGGAATAGAATGACAAGGAGCTGAGCAGCTGCTTCATCGAAAGCAGCACATAAGGTCCCTCCTAACAGACTGTTACAATACTTCCTCAACTCCACTGAAGCCATTCTGACGTCAGCGTGCACCCCAGTTCATACACGAGGAAGTTACAGAAGCCAAGGACTTGGCCCGACATGCCAATCAATCTGTTCACAACTACAAAGAACTCTCGGAAATAAGGAAAAATCTTTTATAAATACTAAGCTAACTGCAGATGATCATCACCTGTGCACATCACCTTCAGAAACAGCAATTCTGCTTTTATGTTCAAGAAGTGGGGTTCTACGTGAGATTCAGTCTGAAGTAAGTGTTCCTTTAATTAAAACACATTTGAAAACAATGATCTGATCTAACTATAGTTAGAGTCACACAGCTTCATCTGAGTCTGATAGGAAGTGATAGCTCCCCACATACACACCAAATACTTTCTCTAGTATCCTTTTTCCTGGCATTATTAATAGTTCAGTGAGTACTAAAGATTATTTCCTGATGTTTGTACAAACGCATCTCTTTAATAACAACACAATGAAGTCGCATTACACAGGAGGGTCTGCAGTTTTCTCTTTTCAGTAACGACACACCATGTACCAGGGGCACAGCAACAGCAGGAGGGTGGGGGAGCCCTGCCCTGGGTGCAAGCAGTAAGACGGTGTATTGTCGGTAGAGAATTTACATCAAGGACACAAACAAATGAAAGACTGTTTTTTATCATCACCAGCCACTGATGATACTGAAAAATGTCGGTGATAAAATACTCCTACTAAACCAAAAATCTTTCTCTGGTCTAAAGCTCTAAACAATTACTGAAGTTATTGTTGAATTTTAATAATATGTTTCAAATTAACACATTTTTATTGTTTATCCTTTAATAAATTTTGTATTTTACAGTGAAGTTAATTTAGAGGACTTCCAGTTACATAACCAGTCCCGGACAAAGATGAAGTTGGCTATACATGTTTATTTCCAAAGTAAATACCAAACAGTCCAGAATCATTTCAGCTTTCTTTAGACACTAAGCCCCTCCAACCCCCGGGGAATTAAATATTATTGCACTTAAACAATGACAGTAGAGCAAATGCAGATAAAATCTGAATCAGTTCAAATCCATTATTCTATATGACCAATTTTTGGACTTAAATTTGAGTATGTTTTTATTTATACCTAAAATTTTTATACTGTGGGGATACTGGGAGCCATTAGAATGACTGCCAAAGAATAAAGATAGTATTGCAATTTCTGGAATTTATTGTGACACATGATTTTTATGAAGCTCTTCCAGACTTATGCTTAAAACTTTTCTGAACTATGTATCTATTGCTTCATGTCAAAGAAATTTTTCAAAATTATAATAAAAAAGCATTTTTAATCAACTGTGAGTCAAAACATTAATAAATCTGTCTATACTATTTATTTAATTTGAATAGTCAAAGATCAATTCAATGGTTATTAACAAATCTGCATAAGAATCAAAAACAAACTGTAATATTATTATTCATTACCATAACAGACAACATGTAGATGACAGGGTTTTTTTCTTCTTTTTTTTTTTCAAAAAATAATCAATGTACTTAAATTTATTAATCTCTTACCTTTTTTCTTTGGTGTTATAGTACTTTTTAAGTTTTTTATTTTTTTACTGGTGTGACTACATACACGAAGTTAAAAACACCACCACCTGCATTTTTGTTCATCATTATTTTTTAACATCAGGCTTATTATATTAAACATAATTTTGTTGGGAGGAGTGGTAAAAAATGGTCTATTCTAGGTGTCAAATATGGTATGTATGCTGCTCCTATATAGACATGTTTCCATGGACACACACTTAGAACAAGGTAGAATCAAGAGTAAAAATCCAGTTTTCTACTCTTTTTGCTATATAATGCTGTTTAAACCAAATAAATTATTAGTCTCAGGATTGGCACTGTTTTAAAAAATGACAGAAACTAACAAGTATTTCACATTCCAATTTCCAAAAGTATTAAGAGCTTTAAAAAAACTGACTGAATATGCCTGAATAGGCAGAAAAAAGTCTATAGGCACACACTGTGAACCACTCAGGGATTTATATGTGCTAATTTTCAAAACAAAAGTGCAACTAACTTTGAAATAGTTTTTCTTTTTCTAGCAAGAGTTTATGAGAGCATGTGGTATTAAAAATCAAGTCACATCAGAACCAGATGAGTTTACTGGTGAATTCTAGCAAACATTTAAAGAAGAATTAATACCAATCCTTCTCAATCTCTTCAAAAAATTTGAAGAGGAGGGAAGACTTCCCAACTCATTCTATGAGGCCAGCAACGTCCTGAGACCAAAGCCAGATAAAGACACTATAAGAAAAAAGAAGTGCAGATCAATATTCCTGATGAATATTGATACAAAATCCTTAATAAATTACTAGCAAACTGAGTTCAACAGCATATTAAAAGGGTCATACACTATTTTGTTCTTGGAATGTAAGGATGGTTCAAAACACATGAGAATCAATGAATAAAATATACTACATCAACAGAATGAAGGAAAAAAAACACATTAATCACCTCAATCTAATGCAGAAAACGTATTAGTCAAAGTTCAAGACATGAACTTTTTTTACCTTACGTGGTAAAAACACTCCACAAACTAGTGATAGAAGGAAACTATCTCAACATAATAAAGGCCAATATGTGAAAAATCCACAGCTATCATCATATCCAATGGCAAAAAACTGAAAGCTTTCCCTCTAATATCAGGAAGGAGACAACAAAATTTTGCTTTAGCCACTTCTACTCAACATAGTATTAGAAGTCCTAGCCAGGGCAATTAGCAGAGAAAAAAAGAAGGCATCCAAATTGTAAAAGAAGAAGCAAAATTATCTGTGCTTACAGACAGCATAGTCTTATATGTAGAAAACCATAAGGTTCCACAAAAAAACCGACCAGAATGAACAAATTCAGGAAATTTGCTGGATACAAAATCAAAACTCAAAAATCAGTTGCATTTCTATATACTAATAATGAACAATCCAAAAAGGATATTAAGAAAATTCCATTTACAATAGCACTGAAAAGAATATTTGGGAATGAATTTAACCAAGGAGGCAAAAGACTTGTACACTGATAATTTATATATATATATATATATATATATATATATATATATATATATATAAAATGATAATCTCATTAGAGATAAATTTAAAGAGAAGCCAATCCTGAGGCCAAACTATGTCTAGGAATAGGTCTATAAATGAACTCTGGATACATAATAAGAACAAAATTTTGCATATACTATAGTCTAAATCAGTGATTCTTAATGGCGGGGGGTTTAACCACCATTTAATTTTCTCTTGTCCCTCAAATTTTTGGTTATCACAGCACAGATTAGGAGGAAGTGCTATTGGCATGTAGTGGGTAAAAGCCAAAGATGCTTCTAAACATCCTACAAAGCACAGGCCAAGCCACCACAACAAAGAATTATCTGTTCCAAATGTCCACAGTGCAGAGGTTGAGACACCCTGGCCTATGGGAAAACTCTGAATAAGCCAACTAAGGCCTAAAAGGCCCTTTCAAACATCTGTCAGTAATACACTGTCATTAATTTTACCAAAAAATAAAAAAGAATTTACTTCAGTAAGAAGTGTCAGAATAAGAGCTACTCCTTTGCATTTTCAAACTCTGTGACGAACAATGTATATGCTATTTTGTTGCTCTCATGAAAATAATCATGCAGGGGTGTAACTAAATCTAGTAAGTATCTGCAGACAAGATGAATCAAAAGATTTGTATTTACTTTATTATCATCTCTAGTCTGGTCGAATATGGCTTCAAAAGTTGACACGTGTGCATGAACCTAAGTTTAAACTACTGACAGGTATTAACAGCTTGTTTCCCTTGACGGTATATTTTTAAGTCACTGAATTTTCTAAACTAGTTGTATTTTCATTTCATTACTTTTAATGCTAGCTTCCAAAATGCAACTTTGTACTAGAGGGTAGTTTTCAAGACATATGTCAAATAACTGGGGAATGTGCATTTATTGTTCTTCTGAATGTACTTTTGGGTATCAATTGCGGGAAGTGTAATTTGGATGAATGACGTTTATCATAATTTACTTCCCACAGAATTCCACATATTGTCTTGACATAAAAGAATTAAAGATTAATGGCAATAGTCTATTTTATTCCATTACTACTCCCATCTTTCTTTGTTCTGAGAGCCATTCAAATATACAAAATGTAGCCAGCCAGCAGTATAAGCAAGGGCAACAATTAACATGAGACTGTAAAACCCAGCTAAAGGTCAATTTTGCTTTGTACACATTTGCTAGATGAAAATTTAAACTTTATGTCTATATCTCTTATATATATGTAATCCGAAACCTCTGCCATGTCAGTTTTGGCAAAAATCAGATATAGCAGTATAAAAAAAGGGTCGTTAAAGATACATATTTCAAATGTTCTAACTAGACAAGCACTAAAAAAGAAACAAAGACTAAAGCTTTACTGACCTGCAGAATATAAAGAATGTTTACTTTTCTCTGAGCACTGTCTGAGAAATGCATCTTTGTGTAACATTTAGCTGACGAATTTTATTAAATTATCTTGAGAAAAGAAAATAATCAAGAGTGGATTCTTACACACCTAGCCTCGTACATGCCATACCAATTCTTAGTGAAACACATTTCAGTACATTCTAAAATACTAATTTTTAACGTGTATTCCACATTAAGAAATAGTTCAGTAACATTCTCTGACATAATACCTATAAGAAATATATTTAAGACTAATATAATCTAAGAACGTTATTATTTCTTGAGGCCATTTTTATTCAAATCACAGTACAGTAACTTAGTATCTTTTAATTTAAGAAATCGTGAATAGGTGGGATTCTCCAGTGCTTCACCAACTCTAAGAGACCACAGCAGGGTTCTCACCCACCTTAAACAATAATTGAGCTGGCAGGGGAAAAATGGTGCCTTCCACTAGGAGTGGGATACAATCTGCAAAGCTGTTTCACGTAGATTATATAATACAATTTATCTGGTGAGTAGAAAAATCAATCTATCAGATAAGTATAACTGGTGCTTATTTTGCAGATGAGGAGCTTGAAGCTCAAGGACTTGTGTAAGGGGATACAGCTAGCCAACAAAGGAACGACCAGAAGTAGAAGATTCCAGGTATTTTCTCACCAAAGCTGGTCGTTTTCCTACTTATATACAGTTAATGCACCAAATGTGAGAAAGTTCCAAGTGACAAGAGGAACTATTCCAATTATAATTTAATTTTAGGTTAGTTCTGCTCAAGAGTGACAAGAATTGACATTTCATCACAATCCTAACTGTTCTGACAATGTCTTAGGAAGAAAGGCCAATAATGTATGAGTGCATATTGATGTGCATGTGCTTAAATCACATAGTAACACGCTACACAGAACACTTTTTTAAATTTTTATTCTGAAAACCAAGAGAACTGCTTATTTACAGTAACAGCCAGTACAGCCAGTGTTCTATCAAATAGCGTTTGTTTCTCAAAACCAGAAATGCTCCTGGTGCCCTCAACCACAAATTGTTTAATATAGCATTCAAGATTCTCCACAATCATCTCCAGAAATATCCGTTTATATCCTCTACATAGCAGCTGCGTGGGACTACTGACTTCACAGCCTTTTGTCTTTGCTTACACTGTACCCCTCACCCCACAGTATCTTTCTTCCCATCCTCCATCAACTGAATTCCTACTCACTGATCAAGGTTGGGCTTGAATGCCACCATCTTCCTAATACATTACTCCTTTTGCCAAGATCCTACAAAGTTCTTTGTAACTTGACCACAGTTCTTACTTTATCCTACATCATACTTGTGTTAGTAGTTTGGGACACCTCTTCTGGACTGTTAGTTCCTGAGTGTATGAACTGCATTCAACTTAACAAACTAAAATCTTTCGTCCCCAGTGGCACCTCGCAAAGTAGAGAACTAAAAAATACCTCCTGTCCAGCCTGGCATGGCCCACACGAGCTCCAGTGCCTGCCTTTACAGTGCTCTCTGGACACTGCAAGCACTACTCTGACAGATTTCCCAGCATGGCTTCGCCTTGCCATTTTATCAACATGCTCAGGGGCCCTGCTTCCTGACACAGCCTGCTAGGACCCTACTCCTCCTGGGCAGTCTTCCCACCTGCCTGAAGTGTCAAGTGCTTTCAGTAAGGCCCAATTCACCAAATTGTTGAATTTTTAAACTCTGTTATCGATATTTAGAGTTGAACAGAGGGTGTAGAAACTTAAACTCTGGCAAGGTTTATTTCACTGCATTTTTATACAGTGCAGATCTGAACTATTATTGTGGATTAACCACAATCCATTCCAGAGAAACGGAGATAGTAACACTTGTTGATACATAAAAGGCATTATATTCACAGTGATTTAGTATTTTCAGTATTTCTTAAAAAGTATATCTTTATTAGTTTAGAACAATGATTAAGTTATAAAAATACTTTATGGAAACTGTAAGTGAAAACAGCAAATTATCACAGGAACTTAAATTCTTGTGTTGTTTTTCCATATCTGAATTTATTTAAGATATACTTTCAATAAGCAAAGCACTACCTAGCAAGTGATTCACATACTCTTAGGACTATTCATTAAATAACCCATCCACAGGTATGAATGCTTCCTTTTCTAGAAGAAATATACTCATCAGTACTTCAAGCTTAAATAAAAGAATTATATTTCCAATCCGGTGGGTATTTTTTGTTCTATGTAAAAGTCTTAGTCTCTGTTCTCAATCAGACAAATACCACTTCCAGGGAAAACATGGAAATGTTGAAAAAGGAAAAAAAGAGGTCTGCAATTTGAATTAGAAAAGTATGGATGGGGCAATCATGTGCTCATACCTCAACATTATCTTCAATGAATTAGCCATTTTTAAATCACTGCATAAAGAAAATAAATTTGGAGATTTTTTTAATCAAAAGCAACTGCTAACAATATGATGATATTAAGAGTTATAGGCCCCATTAGCCAAATGATCTACTTTTACCTTCTTTCGTTCCTGCTCCCTCTGTTGGAGTCTACAGACTGAGTCAGAAGCTGCTTGCACTGAAATAAAACAGACAATGAGTTTCAATCAGCAGCCCTTGTTCAAGACTTACCTGAAAAAAAACAAAACAAAACAAAACACACCAAAACTTGGATTGTTTTAGATCTCATGATAAAAGAATTGATACTATTTTGGTCGTGGTGAGGTGGCTAGAAGGGAAAAAAGAAGTTCTGCCAGTATATTCAGGATACCATAATTAGAACCACCATCATTCTTGAGCCTTGAGGTATGCTTGAGGTACAAGCCAAGGGCATTTTAAGTACTAATTCCAATGACAAGTTGTCAACAATGACTTCAGAATTCTCCAAAAAGATATAAAATGCCTGATAGATTTACCATTACATTCTGATTATGTCTTTACAGTGTCTCTTTGATTCGTTCACCCTCCCCCCCCTTTTCTCATTCATCCAAACTTCTCTCTTGCAGATAGTGCCTGATACCTACAAGGCTTCCACAGCTTCCTATTCTTGTTTCTCCTCCCTTACCTGTTAATTCATCCTGGCTGCCACTGCCAGATTCAGATGTCTCTGGGCTGTTTTCATGGAGTGATTTCCCTTTCTAATGGACCACAACTACTAGTAATAATTATTAGAGTTATTTATTATTACTAGTGCCCAGACTCATGCTAAGTACTTCCCATGTATTATTCGTCTTAATCCCACTTTCCTATTAGGAGAGGATCACTGTCCCATTTCACAGATTTTTGGCATCTGTAAAAAACTGAGGTACAAAGAGAAGGTAATACAACTAGTAAGTAGAGAAAGAAGGATTTAAAATCAGACCCCTGCCTCTAAGGACTTGGCTCATACCCTCAACACTCTACTCCTCTTATGATCTCATCAATGAAACTGGTCTTCATCCATCAGTTTTTCAGACCCTTTCACTTACTGGACCCATCGTATTTCTGTACACAAATGTTTTCACTTATTTCACTGTTCTGCATGCAGGTTAACAGTGAGCCAGGGTCAAATCTAGAGTTGAGCACTTAGTTGCGTAACTTGGCACGTTTGCTTGTGCGTTCATTCACTTGTTTAACACTGAATGAGCACCTACTATGTGCCAGGCGCTGTGACTACTGCGGCTCCTGGTCCCTTAGCACCTTAGTTCCTCATCTGTAGAATGAGCATAAGAATTAATACGAGCACTTGAGAACTGACATTAAATGAGATAATATGGCAGAAGCTACTATGCTTACAAATAACTGCAATATTAATGCCACTGAGAACAGTTCTTCACAAAGTGAAAGCAGTCAAGGAGTTAAGTTATTATTACTATTATTCTTCTTACTGTACTATCCCTATGGAAAATGCTCTCCTGTATTCCTTTCTTCTAATAAAAATGTTTTACTTGTCTTCAAAGAACAGTTCGAGGTTGACTGCCTTCATAATAAAGCCCTCCCAGATTAATCCTTTCTCTGTAAGGATTTTCTCTTACTTGAAATTCCTTTATCAGGTAGGTGTGTATCACACCACTTTATCCTGTAATTGCTTAAACAGAGGTTTGCCTAGTGTTTTACAATTCTGCCTTCCTATCCTACCCAAACCTAGCTCCAAATAGCTCACAAGTTCCATAACAGGGCAGGGACTGTGATTTCCCTTTCAGAAAAATGTTAGGTCCCTCCCTGTGAGAATATGGTAAAAGAGGAGGATTCTGCTTTTCAAAAGTAATGTTTTTATCAGTAAACATTTATTTTAGTTATATCAAAGATAATATTTTAGGACTGAAAATTATGTTCCCAATCATTGTTTGTTCTAACAGAAAAGATGAAAACAAAACAAAATGGGAGCTGATTAGATCTGCCTTCTTTCTGTGGCATATTAATATTACATCATTTTTCCCAAGCAGTGGTTCCATCATTTCCTGATTGGATTTTTTCCCCCTGACTCCAAATGTAACTTAAAAAAAAAATCCATTTTGTGGTCTTTGGGTGCTTCTTCATTTTCAAATCATTCTGGGCTTAATCTAAAAGAAGAGTTACAAGACTATGACATTATTTTGTCATTTGTTATGTCCTTTAAAATTTTAATTAGAACACATCTGACAGAGGCGTCAGAGGCAAACTTTTGTTCCTTATATTTGTGCTCAGACAGAATGACCATTTTTAGAAATTTCAGTCCCTTAGAAGTAACTGATTTTTTAATTCTTTAGCCACACAATAATAAAGGCTTACTTTCTAGATTTCATGAAATCTGCTTTTCTAAAATACAAGAAAAATCATGTGACTATACCAAACATTCCTTCTTCATGATTAGAGACCCCAAGGGAAAAGGCCCATTATGCAAACCTACCCATCACTTCCACATCACTTACTGCAGTGTTATTCCTAATTCAGTAGGAAGCCGTCTCCCCTGTTGTCTCAGTGTTTTAGGAGACTGTACTGATTTTAAAGCATCAAGAATTTGTCAAATTATTTTCTCTCAATCAAAAGATTTTTTTAAATTAGCACCACATACGGTAATTGTGCCACAGACGACAATTAACAACATCCTGACTGTCCTCACAGAAGAGAAGCAAATACATTCTATCACGGTGTGTATATGTAAACCTCAAATACATAAGCAAATAATTTTGGTTTGGTAGCAGAAGATGTTGGCTGAATTCTCATTCACTCATTTCAATGAATGCATAATTACTTCATGACTACAATGTGTCACTGTTTTAGGTGTCAGGGGTACTGCAGAGAACAATCAAGAGTCTCTGAGCTCATGGAACTTATGTTTTAGTTGGGGAAACAGACAACATATAAATATTGAGCACGTCAGGTGGTGGTGGATATTCCAGAGAAAAACAAAGCATGGTAAAGAGGCCAGAGAATGCCAGAGTGAGGGGCAACGATTATTATAGCATAGCTAGAAGGGTCTCACTGTGGACACTTGAGCGGAGATCTATAGGAAATGAAGTTGTACAAAAACCTGACAAAAGAGTATTCCAGAGGGATCCCTGAAGTGGGAGCACATTTGGCACATACTAGAAGAAGAATAAGGAGGCCAGAGTAGCTAGAATGAAGTGCGGGAAAAGAAAATGGAAGAAAATTAAAAAGTCAGAGCGGGGGCCACCGTGTAGAAATGTCCAGGCCACTGTGAAGATTTTGGCTTTTCTCTAAGCAAGGTGAGGAGATCCTGATATAGTAATGATAAGAGCCAAGTCACATTTCAAAAAGATCATTCCGGCTCCTATGTGGAGAACAGACTACAGGGAGGAAAGACATGAGTTATGTGGCTACTAGAACAATCTAGGTGAGAGGTCATTGTGGCTTAGACCAGGCTGGTAGCAGTTAGGAACGTGATGAGGGTGCTCAGAGTCTGGTCACAGTCTCAAAGTGGAGCCAAGAAAATATGTTAGTAAGATACATGTGAGGGAATAACCAGGGGGAGAATGGAAAAGGGAGGAGAGGAAGGAGATGGGTAGAGGAAATCAGTGAAGAAGAAAATTCTAACTGGTAAAGTGCTATAAAATATTGGTTAGTATTTTAAACTGTTGAAGTCCTAAAGATTTCTAGGTAGAGAGAGAGTGAAGCAAAACCAGGCAAACTCAGTCCCTTAAAATAACTCACAAAATAAATAAAAAGTTAAGAAAAACAAAAGGTAAAAAATTCCATCATTCACTGAATAAGGATGAATTATAGTTGTATATTATAAACTTTGAAATGTGGCAGCCAAGAACTGAGACTCCTAACCCCACTGTAATTACTTCATCCCCCAAAAGTTAGAAAGAGAAAATGAGTTGACAAAATTCTTAGAACTCTAATATGCTTAAATTTGTACAGAAATAGATTTGGGGGGTGGAGAAAGTACATAACATGTGAGAGACAGATAAGACAAAACACTTATTCTGAAAGAAAACCTAATATAATTTTCCATAGGTACTTTGTTATACAAAATAACAATATGAACTTATTAAAAGAGAGCAAACACATTGCATGAAATGAAAAATGAAATTGCAGTGCTAAGGAAACAAACTGAGAACTATGACAATATCATTACAGATCTAATAAATAAATCAGAAGGAACTGAACAGTCCAAGACTAAATAAACAATTGGCAGCACTAGAACTGCAGGACAGAAAGCAAATACTGCAAACCTTGATAAAGTTAAAATTTTCAAGTGAGGGGTTGGGGAAGAGAGGAAGGAGGGGAAAGTTGCCTATACCTCTCAAGGCATTAATTAATGCAGAAATAATAACATGACTCTAACTTCTGAATGTTTTTTTGTAATTTTTTTGTTTTTCTAATTATTTTTCTTTGATCTTTTAGTAACTATTATCTCTTATAGTATACAGAAACACTTATTTAAGGTATTCCCTTCAGTTTTAAGTGTTTGTTCTGTTAAATTCAAATAAAATTTAAAATTAATACCTAAGCTTAAAAAGTGTATGACCCCATTCTTATCAAACACTCTCTCTCTCCCCCTCGTACCTTCCCAGCTAGTCATTCAGCCATCATTTCTCTATCCGTTCTTCTATTTGGAGATACACAGAGATGTCTGAAATGATGTTCCCCAAAGTTAAAAAGCAATGGTTATCTTCAGGTGGTTACTAAGGTGATTTATTGCTTTCTTCTCTTTTTTTCCTTATTACTTAAACATATATCCTTCTGTTTAAGTAATTAAAAAAAAAACAGTCATGTTCTCAAAAAGAGAGAGCGAGGCAGGAAAGAAGAAAAACTATCTTCCCATGACCATGCTAGTTAATGTGAATAAGGAATAACCCAGAGAGGCTCTGCCCTTTTTACTCTCAAATCAAGGTCGTGGTCCTCAATACCACAGTGAGATCTCCAGACAACAAAGTTGGTGAAGCCCAAGAGTCTGTGAAATAATTTGAAAGCAGGGCACAGACACTACTATTGTTATCAGGATGAAAATAACATAAAGGCTGCATCTTGATGACTTTATAGGCTGCTTTTTTCGTATTCTCCTAGAGCTCTCATTTACTTTTTTTGATTTTTAAGGACCCACAGGTCAGTTTTTGTTCTAAAGCTTCTGGTCACCAAATCCGGAGACACGCTGCAAGGTGGGTGGCTGCCCAGCCCAAAGCGGAAACAGTTCCAAGCTGAGGATTTCGTCATAGTTCTACATTCCAGTAATTCAAGACGTCTGCACCTTACTGCTCCACAGTTACCTAGTTCTGCACAACACGTGGGACCACCAGCTTAAGGCCACTCCTGCAGAGTTCTGAGCACACAGCTCTCTCACAGGAAGAGATAAATGTGGCAGTTGTGTTAAGAGGCACAAAACAAAACTCAACTCATCCCTAGGCTTGTAAAGCACTACTTAGGTCAAAATATATTCCAGTATATTCCATATAAACTTGCTTGCATGATTTTGTACAAGTCCCTGATCAATTACCATTGAAAATAAACAAGCCAGCACTCTGACTTAAAATGGCAGATTTTTAAATGTGAAATTCCCCAGGAACGACAGCTGGGCCCAGGCAAATCTTTAAAATTAAAGCAGATAATCATCTCCATTCTACGCATGCTCATAATACTTACCAGAATATACCTGGGCAGAAGCCTACTGAAGAAGCCTTTCCTGCTTCTGGCAGGGAAACACCTCCAAAAGCCGTTTCTTAGGTTCATAGAGCTAATTACACCCAGGGTAGTCCACAGATTTTGAAACCTTAACTATCAACTTTGTATTTTATGTGTTTCAATTCTTTTCAGGACATGTGTACAGTCTGAATCCCATTTTACCAGCAATACTTTTGTATTTCATTATGAAGACTCTACTTTTAAGAGGCTAGTCCTCAAATCAGAAGTAACATTAGCCCAAGAATGAAGTAAGCCAAAATAGTCATTCATAGATTATTATCAAGTTTTACCCAACTTATTTTTATATACTCAAAGTGTAGAAAAGGAAGGTTATAGGCACATCTCAAATGCACTCATAAGAATTGTTATTAGTAATACTGTTAGTATAACATCTAGAATGTTTGTCAGGGTTAAGGAAGCCACTCTACAAACAAACAAGGGATGTCTGTAGTAAAATGCAAAAGCCCACAGTCAATTTTAGACTTTTTACTATTCTACTCAAAGAAACCAAACGTAATCTTGGGGCATTCATTCTATCCAAGCTCCTAAAGGCATTAGACTACACAGGACTAACTTGGACTTGAATACAAAGACTGGCTTAACTCAGTTATTAACCAAATCTCCCTGTTGCTTTCCTTCATAGATCATTATATTACTGGCTAGTTTTGTTTTTTTTTCCCCCCAGAAAGATATTTTTTCAGTTACCAGCATTATCTATCCTTGGACAAGCTGAATACTGTCGATATAGATCTAAGGAGAAGCCCTGAGTAAAATCAGTTATTAATAAAATTTTTATTTTTTATTATTATTTGATATGTTTAATAAGGATTCTTTTTTAATATCCTTCCACATTACAATATTTTGCTTAATGAAAAAAGTTTTAAGATACAAATGTTTATGACAGGATTATGTTTTTAAAAAGTTAAAAACTCTAGTATCCTGTCTGAAAAAGAAGTTTCATTTCATATCCTAACTCCTAGTTACCAAACTTCTTCTTATGGATAATTAAAAAAACAAAAAAGGTAAAAAGTGTTGCAATTTTCTCACATCCTAAAAGGACTCCAGATGCACACATCTCACTTTGGAGATTAATGCTCTCAACATCAATGGCAACATACATTAATCACGAGATAGTCAATGTTCTCTGTGGCAGGGCTTCCAATTTATATGTTTCGGTTAAGAATTCTCTCTCCACCTACTACCAAAATACTGAAGGAAATACATTTTGGCATAGCATTCATTTGAAATAGAACAATATATATATAAAAAAACAACAATGCAGGCTTACATCTCTGGAGAACTTGGTTTAAGTTGTCCTGCATGATTTCTCTACATTTGGGAAGAGTATGTTCATTTGTTTCATGGATCATATTCTTCAAATTTTCAAGAACTCGCATTTCTCGAAGACCACGTTTTTCCTGTTAAAAGAAAGTAAATTACTAATACATACTGTGTCTTAATCTCAGTAATTACTTTCTGGGATTTCCAGCCAGGTTTCGGTTGTTACGCTATTACTTATTAATGAAATTTACACAGCTTTCTTCCAATTATTTGGCAATAAATGAGGTCACAACCTGGAGGCATTCTTTTTATTATGGAATGCTTCAAAAGTTGCAATATGAGTAATATTTTTATAGCAATGTTTAAAAGTGGGCATGAGAAACACTAAATGAACAAAAAGTCCTAGAATGCCACATATTTTATTCTGTACAGCAAAGAAATTAGACACCCTTGATCTAATTTTAATTTTGTTGTTCTTACATCAAACACATAATAGCTCCCATTATTATGCTGTTTTTAAATCTAATTCCATTTTTCTCAAAAATGTGCCGTAAAGGTAACAACATGTAGATAATTCCCTATACAGAAAAGAGTTAACACTGACCCCTCCCCTTAGAAAGGCCCGCTTGCAAGGCTGGCCTTTGGCCAGGGGCTGGAAACTTGCCCAGTAAATAGTTCCCTACACTGGTATAAAACTTTCCATAAATGATAATGCGCATCTCTTCTTCTGGGAGTCTAGAATTTTGATACATGCCAGGCACAGACTGCCTACCTGACCAATTGCCAATAAAATCCCTGGACTCCTAGACTCAGGTGAGCTTTTCTCGTAGGCATTTCACCTGTGTTGTCACAGCTCATTGCTGGGGAAATGTAGCACGTCCTGTGTGACTCCACTGAAGACTCTTGGAGGCTTCTGCCTGGTTTCCTCCAAAATCTTCATCATGCACCTGTCCCTTTGCTGATTTTGCTCTGTATCCTGATGTAATAAAGCCTACCCACCAGTATGACCATATGCTAAGGCCTGTTAGTCAGTCACTGAACCTGGATGTGGTCTTGAGGACCCCTGATACACCCCCCCTTCAGAAAACAGACTTTAACACTACCCTTCCACCACCACTTGAGGGTAGGCCAGATTTAGTGACTTGCTTCCAAAGAACAGAGTAGAGAAAGCAAAAAATACTGACTTCACAGTGAAGACAATGAAGGTTGACATCATCAGTGATGTCATGGTGATAACACATACCCTCTGATGTAATGTGACAAGGGCACTTCCCCAAAACCCATAACCCCAGTCTAATCTTAAGAAAAACATCAGACAAACACAGATTGGGGGGACATTCTACAGGCTACTGGCCAGTATTCAAGACTGTAAAGGTCATGAAAAAAAAGGAAGAAAGATAACTGTCACAGGCCAAAGACGACTAGAAAGACAGACTAGAAACACAAGTAAATGCAGTGTGGTACCCTGGATTAGGTCCCAGAACAAAAAGAGGACTGTGATGGAAAAACTGGTGAAACCCAAATAAAGTCTGGTATTTCATCAATAGTAATGTATCAATGTTTTACCCATTATATAAGATATTAATAGGGAGAGAAATTGAGTGAGGGGTACACGAGAACTATTTATACTACCTTAGCAACTTTACTGTCAGTCTAAAATTAATACAAAATAAGAAGTTTATTTAAAAAAGAAGGGTAGTAAACTTGATTGTAGGGAAATAAATTAGTTGTATTACTGAGGTTTTTATTTTGTTCTGAGCCATTCTTATGGAGCAGCTATGGCCAGATTTTTACTATACTGTTCTTAGATTTTTTTAGATTTTTACTAAAATTTTTTCCAAAGAATCTTTCTCAAAGAATCAAAAGCGAATACTGTACTTACCACCAATCAACAATTCTCAACTCCTGGCTTATTTTGTTCCCTCTGTAACACTGCATACATTCTCCTGCCCACAATCCTAGATTCTTTTGAAGCAAATCCCAAACAGCGCATCATTTCAACTGTAAATATTTCAACATCTTTAAAAGACAAAGGCTCCTCTTAAAAAAAAAATACAGTAAGACCACCTCTCTGTCCCCTTCTCTCCTCACACACACTCTCTCTCTCTCTCTCACACGTACATGCACACTCAATAATAATGCTTTAGTACTATTAAATAACAAGGTAGTATTCCCAATTCCTCAAATGTCCTATTAATGTTCTTTTTTATCCCCATTTAAACCAAAACTGAACTAAAACTTATATATTGCAACTGGTTAATATGTTTCTTAAATCTTTTTTAATCTATAGATTTCCCCTCCATCACTTTTTTCTTTGCAATTTGTTGAAAAAATGTGAGTCATCTGTTCTGCAGTTTCCCACAGTCTGTTATGTGGCTGAATGAATCCCCGTGGTGTAATTTAACATATCCCTTTGTCTGTTCTCTTTCCTGTAAATTAGTAGTTAGAACTAGAGGCTTGATCAGATTCAGGGTTTTGTTTTTTTGTTTGCAAGAATATTTCAGAGGTGGGCTGTGTACTTTCAGCAGGATGTTGGTAGCATTCCGTCTTCATTTATCAGCAGAAATACCTCTGTAAAGAGAAATTTCCCCTCAACTATTTGGTTATTCTGAGGAATGCTTACATGTGAAAGGCAAAATAAAACACTTGATTATTTCCTCTTATTTAACAGATTTAAAAATAATGATTTGGTTCCCTAGTATTCTCTAAAGGTTTCTGTTTGTTTCTACGCATTCCTATGACTCACAGAATTAACATATTTGAAGTTTTCAAGCCATTACAGTATTTTTCCTTACTGGTGTTCGAACTGTCCTATCTTTGTCCAGTGGGAGCCCAGTCAGGTCGGCTCTGCAATGCTTTAGACAAAATTCTATGTTCTTTAGTAGCCTCTTTGCTTTCTGATATAACTGGGTGCACCAGGCTCACCTCGTACATTTCTGGACTCAGACTTGGAATCAGCAGGTCTCTAAACACCACTAATATTTAGAAATGGTATTTGAGAATGATCACTAGGGGTGTTCACTGCTACTGGGTCAGTCATTATTTCTAGGCCTTTCAGGGGATAAGGCTACAAAATAGGTTATGTGCTTTTTAAAAGACACATTTTAAGTTCATACTCAAAAAAGGTTTTTAATTACTGTTCTGTCTTACCCATTTCTTTGCAGTTGTCAAAACACCAAGAGAACTACTCATTTGCTTTATCACCACTTCACTCAAATGACAATGACGACACTAGCATCAACAACACGAGCATAAACTACGCGATCACTGAAAACAGCTTAAGGGTTTGTTTGCTTGTTGTTGCGGCTGCTGTGAAGAAGGGATATTCCACTAGGAACATACGTCAAACTGCCCTGTTTTAACGTTACTTGGAACACTTTCTCTCTGCATGGCAATGCCACCATCCAGAAACACAGGTTTGCTTTTTTTACATTTTACTTGATTTTTAGGGATTGTTCCTTAAAACTTAATTATCTTTTACGTAAAATATTTACATGTCTCCAAAATTACATCTATAAACAATATATATACATTCAAAAAAGTCTAGCTTTTATCCATGTCCTTTGCATTGTATTCCTTCCTAACTCTCTCTTTAGGTAATTATTTTAAAACTTTATCCTACCCCTGTCTTAAGTATAAGAATATACATCCACATACATACGTATACACACACACACACACACACACATACACACACGCACGCACGCATATATAAATGTGGATGTGGATGTATTTGATGTGAAAATGTTGGGGTTCGGAGTGAATGGTCAAGAAAGAATTCTTGAGGTGTCTCCAGTGCAAAAGGGTGGTTTTATTAAAGCCCGGGGACAGGACCCGTGGGCAGAAAGAACTGCACGGGGGTTGTGAGGGTTGACTGATTATATACTTTTAAGTTGGGAGGAGGTTAGGGAGAGCACAAGCCTCTAAGGAATTTGAGATCAGGCGCATTCAGAGTGGTATGGCCATAGACATCTTCCTCTAAGGAATGTGGAAGCAAGGTTTCCAGGACCTTGAGGGGCTTGCTCTTATGAGGAAAAGGTGATTTACTACTACCTAGTAAACCCTTAGTCATGAGACCCTTCAAATGTTTATCAGGGGACCACATGTTTGGAGGATGACTGCTAACGTACAAAGTGATATGGGGGTAGAGAAAAGGAAGTTTCCAAAGGAATTTTTATGTTAAAGGAGACTTACAGGATCCCGGAGGTTGGGCTAATATTAAGCTAAGGCTGCCTTTTGCCCTTAGCAAAGTATTAGCATGGAGGCAGCTGAGTTCCGAGAAGAAGGTCACTCTGCCTGTCTCAAAGATTTGTCAATGGGCTGCAAGTTGTAAGGAAATTTAATTTTTTCCCTTTTGCCTTTGTTCTCCCCATCATATTTATTCATATGTATGTGTTAAGTATATATGTATGTTTCCAATTCCTTCCTTCTTAAATGGAAACATGATATACAGACTATTCTTATTTCATAAATAAACGCACACACATAATGTATATAACATTTTCAGGTGTGGTCATGTGGTCTATTTGTTCTCTCTCTTTTGGTATCTCTTTCAGTATTGAGAAGAATTTGGTGTTTTTGTTCTCATGGTTATATTTATATTAATACTTTATATAATACCCTTGGTCTCCACTTTTTTGGTTACTGTCTACTGGTTCCCTACTATAAGCAATATTAGTATTAGGATCATCTCCTCTAGCTTTCTCACTCCTTCAGGATCCAATGTGAAACAGTATCCTTTTACTCCCAGTTAATACTTATAAGGCAACAAGAGCCGGACGATATTCTCCTTTTCATACACATTTCCCTCAGCCTCCACCTTCTGGTAGACCGAGTCTGCACGGTCAGAAAGCAGTCACTGCATGTTATACTCTCTCCCTTAACAACTGCCATTCAGTCTTAGTTCTGTAAGTAAATAGATATTTAATGCTTACCAACTCTTGTTACGCAGAAGTCTTGCCAATCATTTTAGTCATCTGAAACTCACTCTGTGGATTATATAATAGGTTCCTCAGGAAAGGCTCATTTGAACAATACTTGCAGAGTCCTGCATGACCCAGCAACAGTGGATTATATAGCTGCGGGTCAGTTAGGCTAGACATAAAATCCCTGGCTGTTCAAATCCATTGTCTTCTGGCATAAGACAGATAAGTCTGTTAACAATCAGGTTTTCTGGGGCGCCTGGGTGGCTCAGTCGGTTAAGCGGCTGTCTTCGGCTCAGGTCATGATCCCAGGGCCCTGGGATCAAGCCCCACATCGGGCTCCCTGCTCAGCGGAGAGCCTGCTTCTCCCTCTCCCTCTGCCTGCCGCTCTGTCTATTTGTGCTCTCTTTTTCTGTCAAATAAATAAATAAAATCTTAAAACAAAAAAAAATCAGGTTTTCTTCCCCTAATAAAAGACACCCATTTTGTCTATATGCCCAAAGAAAAAAATTTTTTTTCTATAAAAACCAATAGATTAAAAAATTTCTCAGTGTAGGCTCTTCTGGGTTAATTTTCCCTGACAGCAGTGTGCCCTTCCATAAAATTTCACTAGTACTTTCTTTCAGGAAAGTTTTCTTGAATTTTAGTTTTCACATTTGTTCTATTACACTGCTTTGGCTTTCTTCTCTAGGGGCCGATTATCAGGCATATATTGTACTGCATCTTCTGTATTTACTATCAATAACTACTCCTTTCTCTTCAATTCTTTTTATCTCTTTCACTCCGTCTTTTAAATTTCACATAAGGGCTATCCATTGTGTTTATTCACTCTTAGGTTCCTTCGAGTTTAGTTTTCATTCCTGAAATAATTTTTAAAATTCCTTTTTCCTGAATTTTTCATCTTAGCTTTTATTTTTTCCATTTCTGTTTTAGCCAATTAATTTTGAGTTTTTCTGATTCTGATTTATACCATTTTTTTCCTCACTTCTAATAATTTTCTTATGCTTCCCAAGCTCATTTTAAATATTAGGTTACAGTTTTTATCTTTTTTTGTGGTCATACTTACACTTATTGCCTTAAAGGACATTACTGTTATGGGATTTGACTCCTGCTTACTTTTAAGTGAAATTAGTTTTCCTCTATTTCTAGAAGGGAGGGGTGGTCAGGACAGTCTTTCTAACTTCAAAGTTCTAGAACTCCCTTTTCCTGCTGTTTCACAAAGTATTCAATCTCCTTTAGTTTCTCTAAGGTGCAGGGCCTTATTCTAGAAGGGTGTTCTGGTTTGTGAGTTTCAAACTCACAGGTGGCTTCAGCCCATTAGACTTTTCTGTGGTCTGCTATCACTCACTCAGAAATTAGAGCCTGTGAAGTCCCCTCCGAAGGTTCTGCTTTCTCCTTAGAATGGCCCTTCAAGCATTCCTGATGGTAATTTTGAGGTTTTCTAGCATTCAAGGCTTCACAAGACCCTCAGCCATTCTTCCATGTCTTCCTCCAGTTTCTGATTCCACAGAAGCCTTTTTTGGTGATTTGGTCATTTGGTATTTGGGGGATACGTTGTCCCCTGGTTTTATTACAGATGTTGCCTGGTTTTGCTATTCTTTCCTCTATCTCTGTAGCCAGATTGAAGTGAAAAAACAAACCAACTATGTCATAGTTGCTGTCACCTTCCCCCCACGGCACTGGAATCTGAATGAATCAAGACTATAGAGATTATTGCATTCCTTATGGTACATTTTTTCTTTATCAAGATGCAAAGGAGTGGTCTCTCAATTCAAATACAAAGACAATGAAGAACAGAAAGGGGAGTTCTGCAGTTCTACTCAAAGTATAGGTCTTACTCTAGGGTCCACGGATGGGCTTTGGGATTCCAGAATGCCCCTGAAATTGTACTCAAATTGAATATATATGTCCTCTACACATTTTCCTGGGAGAAAAAAATTCTCCAAGGAGACCATGACCTACTAAAGTTAAGAAACACTATCAAAGTTGAAATAAAATATAAAGTTAAGAATCCCTATCAAAACACCAATAGCATATTTCAGAAATAGAACAAATAATACTGAAATGTGCATGGAACCACAAAAGACCCCGAATAGCCAAAGCAGTCTTGAGAAAGAAAAACAAAGCTGGAGGTATCATAATCCCAGGTTTCAAGATATACTACGAAGTTGTAGTAATCAAAACAGTATGGGGTACTGGTACAAAAATACATACATAGATCAATGGAACAGAATAAAGAGCCCAGAAATAAACCCATGCTTATATGCTCAATTAAGCTATGACAAAAGAGGCAAGAATATGCAATGACAAAAAGACAGTCTTCAATAAATGGTGCTGGGAAAACTGGACAGACACATGCAAAAGAATAAAACTGGACCACTTTCTGACACTGTACACAAAAATAAACTCAAAATGGATTGAAGACCTAAATGTGAGACCTGAAACCATAAAAATCCTAGCAGAAAACATAGGCAGTGATCTCTTTAATACTGGCCTTAGGCAAAAGCAACAAAAGCAAAAATAAGCTATGGGACTACACCAAAGTAAAAAGCTTCTGCACAGCAAAGGAAACTTATCAACAAAACAAAAAGACAGCCTACTGAATGGGAGAAGATATTTGCAAATGCTATATCTGATAAGGGGTTAATATCCAAAATACATAAAGAACTTATAAAATTCAACACCAAAAACCAAATAATCCAATTAAAACATGGGCAGAGGACCTGAATAGCCTTTTTTTTTTTTTTTCAGAAGACATACAGACGGCCAAGAGACATATGAAAAGATGCTCAACATCACTCATCATCAGGGAAATGCAAATCAAAACCACAATGAGATATCACCTCACATCTGTCAGAATGGCTAGAATCAAGAAGAAACACCAAGTGTTGGCAAGGACGTGGAAAAAAGGAAACCTTGTGTACTGTTGGTGGAAATGCAAATTGGTACAACCACTGTGGAAAACAGTACGGAGGTTCCTCAAAAAATTAAAAATAGAAATAACATATAATTCAGTAATTCCACTACTGGGCATTTACCCCAAGAAAATGAAAACACTATTTTTGAAAAGATACAGGCACCCTTATGTTTACTACAGCATTATTTACAATAGTTAAGATACAGAAGCAACAGAAATCTCCATTAATAGATGAATAGATACAGAAGATATGAAATGTGTATACACACACACACACACACACACACACACACACACACACAGGAATATTACTCAGCCATAAAAAAGGGGATGAGATCTTGGCATCTGCAACACATGGATGAACCTAGCAGGTACTATGCTAAGTGAAATAAGTCAGACAGAAAAGGACAGGGGCACATGGGTGGTTCAGTTGGTTTAGCATCTGACTCTTGATTTCGGCTCAGGTCATGATCTCAAGGTCGTGAGACTGAGCCTGGCATAGGGCTCCATGCTCACTGAGGAGACTGCTTGAGGATTCTCTCCTTCTCCCTCTGCCCCTCCCCCCCACCAAATCAATCAATCAATCAAAAAAAGGACAAATACCGTATGATTTCACTTATATGTAGAATCTAAAAAAACCAAAACAAACAAAAGCAGAAATAAACCCATAAATACAGAAAACAGATGGTTGCCAGAGGCGAGTGTGAGGAGGGATGGGCAAAATGAGCGAAGGGGTTCCAAGTACAGGCTTTCACTTATGGAATGAATAAGTCTCAAGGTTTAATAAAGGGCACAGCATAGGGAATATAGTCAATGGTATTTAAAGCACTGTATGGTGACAAATGGTAGCTATGCTTGTGGTGAGCATAGTACAACATATAGACTTGTTGAATTACAATGTGTAATTCAATGTGCCTGAAACTAGTGTAACATGTGTCAATTATACCTCAATAAAAATAAAAATTAAAAAAGAACCACTTATTTAGAGGGTTATTTCTTCTAGCAGGCAAACTGGTAGTCTTATATTGTAGAAAGGGAATTTGTAGCCTCATTCATTTAAACAACAAATAGGCCCAATGATAGTGTTATATAAGACAGGATGTTAGAAACAGTCTCTGCCCTTAAACTTAACCCGCTGGTATGTGCTTGTTTTTATGCTGATATTTTTTTTTAATTTTTAATTGTTATGTTAATCCCCATACATTACATCATTAGTTTTAGATGTAGTGTTCCATGATTCATTGTTTGTGCATAACACCCAGTGCTCCATGCAGAACGTGCCCTCTTTAATACCCATCACCAGGCTAACCCATCCTCCCACCCCCCTCCCCTCTAGAACCCTCAGTTTGTTTTTCAGAGTCCATCATCTCTCATGGTTCGTCTCCCCCTCCGATTTCCCCCCTTCATTCTTCCCCTCCTGCTATCTTCTTCCTTTTTTTTTTTTTCTTAACATATATTGCATTATTTGTTTCAGAGGTACAGATCTGTGATTTAACAGTCTTGCACAATTCACATTTATGCTGATATTTTTTTTTTTTTTTTTTTTAAGATTTTATTTATTTATTTGAGAGAGAGAGAGAGCACAAGAGGGAGGAGCGGGAGAGGGAGAAGCAGACTCCCCGCCGAGCAGGTAGCCCGATATGGGACTCGATCCCTGGACTCTAGGATCATGACCTGAGCTGAAGGCAGTCGCTCAACCAACTGAGCCACCCAGGCGCCCCTTATGCTGATATTTTTGACCACAGTGTACTGTTGACACTTACTACAAAAGGAAGATTATAAATTAACATCCATTTATTTTTTTTTTAAAGATTTTATTTATTTATTTGAGAGAGAGAGAATGAGAGACAGAGAGCATGAGAGGGAGGAGGGTCAGAGGGAGAAGCAGACTCCCTGCTGAGCAGGGAGCCCGATGCGGGACTCGATCCAGGGACTCCAGGATCATGACCTGAGCCGAAGGCAGTCGCTTAACCAACTGAGCCACCCAGGCGCCCAACATCCATTTATTTTTTTTAAAGATTTATTTATTTGAGAGGGAGACAGAGCACGCAGGAGGAGTAGAGGGAGAGGGAGGAGGAGAGAAGCGGACTCCCCGCTGAGTGGGAAGCCCGATGCGGGGCTCAATTCCAGGACCCTGAGATCATGACCTCAGCTGAAGAGTTAGCTGCTTAACCGACTGAGCCCCCAGGCACCCCTCCATTTAATTGTGTATATATATACATTCTGGGGCATAAATTCTCAGAACAAAGCTTAGCACTAATGAAGCTTGGTTTCTGATGTGTAACACCCCATAAAATTACATATACAGTTAATTTTTAAGTTGAAATTAATAACATGTCGCTCGGGTAATGTACTTAAAACAGTACCTGCCACTATCTGCTTAAAAATGCTACCGATGGGGACACCTGGGTGGCTAAAGTTGGTTAAGCGTTCAACTCTTGATTTCGGCTCAGGGTCTTGAAACTAAGCTCCTTGCCGGGCTCTGCACCAAGCGTAGAGCCTGTGTGAGATTCCCTCTCCCCCTCTCTCCCTGCCCCTCCCCCCCACCCAACTTGCACTCACTCACTCCCTCTAAACAAACAAAAATGCTACCAGTTATTAATAATATTAGTACAGTTACTAAATATTTATATTTAAGATATAATTTGATACTATTAGAAAGGAAATGAGAGACCAATACCATAATTTAAAATTTTCTTTCAATCACTAAACTGGTCAGTCCCACAAGATTTAAATAAAACCGTAGTGTGTGTGTGTGTGTGTGTGTGTGTCTATCACATGCTCTATGGGACAGACTTTATCCTGATATTTAATAATCTGACAGTTACCCTAATAATCTACCATCCAAGTACTAACCAGGCCCGACCCCGCTTAGCTTCCGAGATCAGATGAGATCGGGCATGTTCCGGGTGGTACAGCTGTAGACAATTACTCTAATAATCTAACCAAAAATGAGAGATTAGGATGTCAAGCGAAATTCTAGTTTGTCCTGCCTTTTAAGGAATTTTCTCTTCACCAATTCAACCCACATTCAAACTCATGGACACAATCCCTTCCGACTCTGTAATTACTGTACTTATTTGAATCCTTTTTTTTTTTTTGGCCTCTACTTTTAATCATTGTCTCCATTTTTGTTTTTCCTACTGGCCAACATCCATTTTTCTTTCTTAGCTCAAACACCACCCCCTCTATGAAAATTTTCCTCCCAGTTCTATGGGGAGTTGCTTCTGGAGTTGTTTCCTCTTGAGATCTCAAGTGCTTTGTGCTTATTTTATCATAATTCCATCATTAAAATTCACTGTTTCTATGTCTTTTTTCCCCTAGACTGTTAACTTCCTGGAGGTAGACTGTTTCTTATTTATTTTTATATATCTCCTTGACATTAGTTCTGGATTCATTCTCCTGTCTTCCCATCAATCCCCAAATATTATCTGGAGCCGCAAATGTGCCTCTACAGAGACTGCTTGCTATTTCCCATCTGCCTTCTTTCTTGTTACATGAAATGCAGATGTCATTGGTAGAACTTCCAAAGCCACCTTGAAAGCATAAGAATAGGAGCAACACTCCAGGGAGGTAGAAGGCAAAGTTAGAAGAAAAAGCTAACTCCAGCCCTAGGCTCTGGGTTTTGAGAGAAAAATAAATACTTGTTAAAAAGTCACTATTTTTCAGGTATCTGTTACTAGTAACTAAACACATTCCTTACTGATATACCTAGGTAATCAGTAACTATTCAATAAAGCATTCAAAGAATAAAATTTGCTAAAAATGAAATAAGCAACCAGAGGGGAAAAGGTGGTGGGATGGGCATAATGGGTGAAGGGGAGTAGGAGACACAAGCTTTCAGTTAATGAAATGAATAAACAGGTCATGGGGATAAAAGGTACAGCCCAGGGAATATAATTAATGGTCCTGTAATAGCACTGTATGGTGACAGACGGTAGCTACACCTGTGGGGGGCACAGCATAGCGTATAGATTTGCTAATTACTATGTTGTACACCTGAAATGAATGTTAACATTGTGTTTCAACTATGATTCAATAACAAAAGTTTTTCCATCAAAAAAGAGACTTATGCAACTAAAAAAAAAGAAAAAAATGAAATAAGGAACTTGTATAGGACCATAGACCCCAAAGCACTCCAGAAAAGCTCACTAACTGTTCCACATGGTGAGGCCATAACATCTCCTCTGTGGCTAGAAAGATAATGGTCCCGCAGACAATGCCACACCCACAGACGCTACTGAACTGATGCTCACCGAAAGGGCCTACTGGGATCTCTGTGCACTGGAATCAACGATATAAAGGATCTGCATAAAGTCAGGAGAAAGACAGTCAACTGTCCAGAAATACTAACAAACACAAAAAGAGAGCTTAAATATAATAGAACTTCAATAATTTAAGTAATGCTGCCACCATGTGGCACTTACTCCCCTCTTCTAGAAATAAAATTTTGTAAAGAAAAAGATGATTGTTCCCCTGTGCATTAACTTTTTGAAACATAAAAACTATAAACAACTTTAGTTTGAAATACTAGCCAGGTTTTCTTAGGGTGAACTACATTTAAATGCGAGAGAGATGAAAGTTCTAGGAAGTCCTAATAACTCTGCTTCACCATTCCTCTCTGCCCAACCATGCCATCTGGGGACGAGAATCAGAGGATGTTATTGTTTGGACCAAGATACAAAAGAGCTGTAAATAATGCAGATATATATTCAAATCAAAAGCCTCTAAAATGCTTTCAGCTTTTTTCTTCTAATTTGAGGCAAAATGTCAGCACAGAGTACACAGAAAAGGTAGATGAACCTGATACACAGGAAGTTTTCCACGCTACTCTAAACCCTCAGGAAGACCAACTAGGGAGGTTATCATGTAAAGAGCCTGGATCAGGTATGTGGCAAGAAAAGGAGTGGGGGGGCCTGGGTGGCTCAGACGGTTGTGCATCCCACTCTTTGTTTCAGCTCAGGTCATGATTTCAGGGTCCTGAGATCAGCGCCCCCATCAGGCCCCCGCAGAGGGCACTGCGCTTAGCGCAGAGTCTGCTTGTCCCCCTCCCTCTCCTGCTCCCCCCACTCCCTGCTCACTTGCGCACTCTCTCTCAAATAAATTTAAAAAAAAACAAAAACATTGAAAACATAAAGGAGTTATGTTACACTTAGTTGAAGATAAACACTTAAACTTAGCTGACAAGATATTTTTGAGTCCTTCAGAGGCCAGTCTTTAAGGACAATAAGAGAATGCTTCATGGGTGGGTCTGTGCTTATCTTCTTCACCAGGACAGCACTGGTTCCTGACATTATGTCTCACACAAAATAAGTGCTCGAGACACTTACAAAATAAGCTTGTTCCTATCACACCTGGTGTGATCATTTTATTCTCTAGTAAACATTTTTCTAATATAATGCTCATGTCATTTGCTTAGCAAATCGCTATCTTCCCTAAAATGGAACCCAATCTCATTCACATTATTGCAAATTCTGAATTAAAACATTTTTATCACACTGTACTTGCTACCATCTTTCTCTTAATAGTAACAGTTAACATTCATCTAACACCTGCATGTCAGGGATTTTTTAAAATAACATACCATTTAATCCTCACAAAAACTGTACAGTATATATTATTGCTCCCATTATTAAGTAGGCACCTTAAGCCTTAATAAAGCAGGTAATCATAGCTGATAAGGGGGGGAGCAGGATTTGAACCCAGGGATGTCAAGCTCCAAGGCCCATGTTCTTTTTCCACTCAACATCGCCTCCTTTCCAAAAAGACCTTGGAAGGCTTCACGATGTGGAGTGCAAGTAATTCCTCTCCTCTCAGACACAAGCCCGTCTTCTCTTGGCAACTATCTTCTATCCCAGTTAAAAAAGGTATTGGCTTCTACAGGAAGTGAGCTCTTGAACATAAGATATTCAACCGCATAAATGTAACGCTTCTTTCATTTCCCACTCAACACTCAGCTTCATTTGTATAGATGGCCCTTTCATAGAAACCATCGACATTATTTAAAGAACACTGGTGTAAGTACAATGACACATATTCTAGGGATATCTCAGCCTCTATTTAGCAATGTGTAACTTTTCACACTTATGAAAAAGATGACTTATGACATCAATAGACATCAGAAAACTCAAGTTTTAGTCAAGGCTCTGCTGCTTGTTCTTGTGAATCATATTAAGCACCTACAATGCATCAGACATTGGTTTAGGCATTTTTTAAATTTATTTATTTATTTATTTTAGAGAGAGAGTGTGTATGTGTGTGTGGGCGGGGAAACAGAGGCAGAGTGGGGGAGACAGAGAATCCCAAGCAGACTCCCCACTGAGTGCAGAGCCTAACACAGGGCTCAATCTCACAACCCTGAGATCATGACCTGAGTCAAAATCAAGAGTCAGACACTTAACTGACTGAGCCACCCAGGCGCCCCTGGTTTAGGCATTTTTAATACAATGGAGAAGAAGGCATTTTTATACAATGAAGAGTCCTGACTTTTATGGTATGTCTATTCTAATGAAGGAAGACAGGCAATAAACAAACAAGAAAAATATCAGGTAGTTACAAGAGCTTATGGTAGGCAAAATTCTAAGATGGCCCTTAAGACCCCCACCCCTAGTGTACACACACCTTCTCTTAGTTATTCAATCAAACCATAATCTAAGTGTTACTGTATACATAGTCTACAGATTTATTAAGGTCCCAAATCAGCTGACTTTAAGAAAGGGAGATTATCTTCAGTGGCCCTGGCTTAATCAGGTGAGTCCTTTAGAGTCTAGGCTCTTCCTGGCAAGCATGAGAGGGAGGGACTCCACGTGAGCGAGGTTGACTTATGGTTTTCTTTTTGTTTTTCTGGTTTAAGTAATCTGTACACCCAACGTGGGGCTAGAACTTAAAACCCCCAGATCAAGAGTTGCATGCCCTACCAACTGAGCCAACCAGGTGCCCCCAATTTCTGGCTTTGAAGATGGAAGGGGCCACCCGCCAAGGAATGTGAGTGGCCTCTAGGAATTCAGAGGGGCCCCTGGCTGACAGCAAATAAAAGAAAGGGGAACTTCACTGTACCATGGAAAAGAACTGGACTCTGAGCTTCAAATAAGAACAATGTCTGACCAACACCTTGATTTTAGCCTTGAGAGACTCTTAAGCATAGAATCCAGCCATGCCACGCCCAGACTTTATTCTCACTAAGGAATTGGTAATAATCTTCATATAGCATGATAAGGGAATCATCTCTGGATAATATTCTGTGTGTCCCAGATTATCCGTATCCCACCAAACAGTAATGATGACAAAGAGAGCTAACAGTTACTTATTCCTAGATACCAGATCACATTCTAAGATATACACATACAGACACATGCATTGTGTGCACATGCCTATCTTCAATCTTTACAATCACGCTGTCAATTAGGTATTATGCAGATTTTAAGTAAGAGTCTGTTGAATCCAGAAATGGTATCTGATGCTGCAGCTCCGTCCCTCATCTTGAGGGCTCTGTGCCACAGGCTTTCTGTAGTTTTAAAAAGGATTTATGAAAAGGTTCTTTCCTTTTGGCAGGTTTAGACTTCCTGTTTGGTTGGAGTCTTATTTGAAAACAGCACCCCAACTTACACAGAATCATGAAATTTTTGTGTGCAACACCACATACCATCTACCTGACAGTAGCTCGGGCGCTACTGTTTAGGCACGATGAAGCGATGACACACGTGTGAGACACCAGGAATATGAAGCAGGACGGCAGGCTGCTGCCTCAGTGTTGCTGCAGCATGGCACGAAACACTGGGTGGCAGATGGTAAAGCCAGCAAGGTAGGGGCCTACAGAAGGATGCTTGGATTTCATCCTGGACACAGCAAATATTATTTCAGGGTTTTAAAAAGTAAAATAACATCAGAGCACTCTGGCAGCACAGTAAAGACTGGATTTGACTGGGGTGATGAAGCAGGCACACAAATTAGAAGGGATGGAGATTTATGAGTAATATCCAAAAGAAATGGTCACTGAAAGTGGGCATTAACCGGGTAAGAACAGTCAAGGATGAGTCTCCTATTTTAACCTGAGTACTCTGGGTGGGTGCTAATGCTCCAACTGAGAAAAAAATATAGAAAATGGATCTGGACGACCTACACCCATCAGTCTTTAAAATCTTTTTTTCACTATACTCATTTTACTGATGAAGAAAACTGAGATCAACAGATATTAAGTACTCCAGAGTAGGCACCAGCACTTGAGCCCAAGACTCCTGCTGCCTAGTCTTAAGCTCCTTCCATGAATGGTAATGCCTCTTAATGAGTTTTACTTTGCCTATTTTATGAACACATGAATGGAAATCAGAGATTTTAAAACCAGAGAAGTCCCCTTCTGTATATTAACATACTAACAACTAGGGCAGTATTTTTACAAAATAAGTTTTAAATACTCACTTCAAATTCTTTCACAAAATAACGGGTTTCACCTTGAATAACTGGTCTGTGATCTAAAAGCCTTGAATGAATTTCTCCAAGGTCTATAAAGACAAAATGAAATTCAGAGTTAATCCACGCTGGGTGGTACAATCTCTAGTATCTCTAGTTTGTTTTACTCTTCCCAATTCTCATGAATAGATGTAGGTTAAAATCTAGTTTAAACTTGGACCGAGAGGAAATCTCATCCACTGCCAGTAAAACAATATAAGTACTTCTGAGAGCAATTTGGCAATATCTGATAAAGCTCAAGACATGTATACCCAGCAATTTCATGCCTATGTGTCCCAGAAAAACTCTTACACAAATGAAAGACATTTATAAATGTTTACTACAGCATGAGTGTAATGTCAAAAGAAGAAAAAAAGGAAACAATCTAAATACACTTAGACAATGGAATACTATAAATCAGCAGGTAAAAATGAATACACTAGGGTTACATTTACTAACATGGATAAATCCCACAAATATAATTATGCTCAACAAAAAAGCAAGTTTCAGAAGGATAAAGCCATTTTATTTATTTATTTTTTTAAAGATTTTATTTATTATTTGACAGAGAGAACACAAGTAGAGGGAGAAGCAGACTCCCGCGGAGCAGGGAGCCCGATGTGGGACTTGATCCCAGGACCCTGGGGTCATGACCTGAGCTGAAGGCAGACGCTCAACCGACCGAGCCACCCAGGCGTCCCAGGATAAAGCCATTTTATATAAACTTAAAAAATATGCAAAAGACACTTCCTGTTGGGACACATACCAAAAGCAATAAAACTAGAAAGAAATGCATGAGAACAATAAATAGCAAAACCAAGACAGTGGTTACCTTTAAAGGGGAGGGAGAGCAATGCAATTACAGCAAGGTACCCAGTGGGCTTTGAACGTTTATTTATTAAGATGCGTGGTGAGAGTGCATTACAGGTCTCTGTACTTTTTTTTTTTTTTAAGACTTTATTTATTTATTCGACAGAGAGACACAGCTAGAAAGGGAACACAATCAGGGGGAGTGGGAGAGGGAGAAGCAGGCTTCCCACTGAGCAGGGAGCCAGATGCGGGGCTCGATCCCAGGACCCTGGGATCATGACCTGAGCCGAAGGCAGACGCTTAATGACTGAGCCACCCAGGCGCCCCACAGGTCTCTGTACTTTTTGGTAAGTCTGAAAAAGTTAAAGATAAGGGGAAAAGTGGTGAATTTTAAACTGTTTTTGTTAAGTCATTCTATTCATCCTACTTTGTAACAACTATATAGCTTAAGAGGTAAACCTCAAAACTCCTGGAGGAAATTAAATCTCCAAATAAGAACATGTACCATTCATGTTCATTTACTAGCATAACCTGTTCCTCTAATTTTTTTATTTTTGCAGACATGCAATGGGGCAATATTTCCATTCTCTAAGGAGTTTTAATAGGATACATATTGGGACATATGCTAAGTAAAAAAATATAAAAAGAAGTATTACTTCTGCTTAAGTTCTTCAATGACTCATTACCCAGAACACTTCTGTAATTCTGTAAGAAAATAATAGGAGTTCATTAAAAAAAAAAAAAAAGTTCTATTCTGAGTTAAGTTTGGGAATCAGATAAAATCAAGTTAGACAGGTTCCTTCACCTCAGATCTGCTGGGAGTCTATAGTTTACTTATATGAACTATTAATGCCCAAGTGAGGGCTACAATATGCAGAAATGTGTGGACCTTATTTGATAAGAGAACCTATGTGGCAAAGAGTATCTGTTCACATTTCAGTAAACACCAGTGTCTCTGAAACACAACTAGCCAACAGGCTGAAGTTCAAGCCTCCTAGTGCCCCGCTTGCCCGCCCCCCCCCCCCCGCCCCACAGTCCTCCATGTCTGACTCCAGCCACCCTTCCCCCCATATTGGCAATTCTGAACTACTTGCAGTTTTCCAAAAACATCATGCTCCTCACGTGTCCTTGCCATAGTTCATGCTCTGGAACCCCTCCCCAATCCCTGCTCTTCCTTCAAAACTGCTCAGACATCACACTTCCTTGAAATTTTCATTCATTCTATTCAGCTTTCTCCTAGGTTTCAAGGAGTGCCCCCACTTTATGCTCCCAAAGCACCAGGGGCAATTACTTCTATCATACTACTTACTATGTTGTCCTTAAATTGTATCTCTCTTCCAGGGAGTATCTCAGACACCAAATTATTTATATCATCCACAGAAGACATACGAGTTAACATGTATTTTTCTATGTGATGGAGAAGCCATTAAGCCTTGTTGACTTGGGGAGCCTGATATAAGGAGAACTTATTTGACCTTTGGAGAGAGAATTCAATTCTGTTTAGAAGTGGATAATGATCGGGCGCCTGGGTGGCTCAGTTGGTTAAGCGACTGCCTTCGGCTCAGGTCATGATCCTGGAGTCCCAGGATCGAGTCCCGCATCGGGCTCCCTGCTCGGCAGGGAGTCTGCTTCTCCCTCTGACCCTCCTCCCTCTCATGCTCTCTGTCTCTCAAATAAATAAATAAAAAAAAAAATCTTAAAAAAAAAAAAAAAAAAAGAAGTGGATAATGATCACCTCTAAAACCCTGACTGTGCCCCCAATTTTTTTTTTTTTTTTAAGATTTTATTTATTTATTTGACAGAGAGAGAGACAGCGAGAGAGGGAACACAAGCAGGGGGAGCGGGAGAAGCAGGCTTCCCACCAAGCAGGGAGCCCGATGTGGGGCTCGATCCCAGGACCCTGGGATCATGACCTGAGCCGAAGGCAGACGCTTAACGACTGAGCCACCCAGGCGCCCCATGTGCCCCAAAATTTAAGAGAGTAAAGATCTAGGGAGAAAATACACATGACCACAGAAATTAAGCCACTAACTAGTTTTGTTATAACATTATAACAACAAAGCAAGCACATTACAACACAGGAGTCACAAGGACTAAAATTCTCCAAGTCTGATAGTGTAAATATAAGTTACAGATTTTCACATAAGTTCCACCCTAACCTTGTTACACGCAAAGCATTCTTTCGTTGTTTGATATAATCTTTTGTCCTCCAAAAATTCATACTCTAATGTGGGAGATGGACAAAAATCCCTTCACACAAAAGATAGAGATGAGCACTTTAATGGAAGATCAATATGCTGCTCTGTGGCTATGGAACAAGGAGAAACGGTCAATTGAAGTTTCTCCTCTGGCCCTGAATTTCCAGGCCTTTAATGTAATATCATATGGAACAATTTACTGCAATTTTTCTGATAACGTCCCTTGCATCACCAAACGGATGTTACTCTTCTCACTACTTCTCAGATCCATTACCTCGTTTTCATCCCTGCTTGTCTCACGAGGGCTATTCGAACAGTCACCCCTCTCTGTAACCCATTCTACAGAGCTCTTGTCATTTGCAGTAGTCATGTTTATAAAGTTGCCTCGAACACTGAACTAGCAAGTACGGAACTACTGTTCCTAGAGGCTTAGCTTCCTGCAGGCCTCTGATCACATTTCTATCAAACGAAAATGCCATTTGTATTACACAGGTTTACCAACATCCTTGTAAAACATGCCACTCTTGACATTCCAAAATCTGCTCTTCCAGTGTAACAATTTCTCTTGTATTAACACTTACCAGTTATTTTTACCTGCATAACCTACTTCACCTGCAAGTCAAACATTTTTCACACTGTCCCAACCATGAAAGTGTGGCCAGCCCTAGACCAGAAGTGTTTAACATTTTCCTGACCTTATCCAATCGACCATGAATTCCTTTGGCTTTCAGCTTCACAACAATGCTGTCCACTACGCTCTCTCAATCATCTCAGGAATCCACAAATTTAGCTGCTTTCCCATCACTTCATCACACACTATCAATGTTACTTTGGCACCTTCCAGACTGGCCTAACACACAAATTGGTGAATGCCCTTCCTTTTTTTGGATTGTTGACATTTAACATTTACCTCGCACCAAACAGCACTCTAACTCATACCTGAAAGAAACTTCTCTAATACAGTATTTTCTCTGTAAGACACACCACAGCTTTCTTGTGCTGAGGGAGAACTCAGCACTACACCTTGGGGATCCTTTTAAAAAGCAAAATCACCATCAAAAAGCACAAAAATGTGAAAAATACGGCACTAAATAAAAAGCAAAAAAGACACTTATAGTATAAGAGCTAAAACAAAAAGCAGAGCATTGCCTTGTTCAGTCTCAACTACAAATGTGCATGTAGGGAGACTCAAATTTTTCTCTATTCTGTGCATGTGGGAATGACTATGAAAACACCATCAGTATTGATTTTGGAGTTACAAATTCATTTTAGCAATTAGACAAATTCACTAACACCCAATGCACAAGATGAGGATCCACAGTTATCTGCCTGAGTGCTTTATTTAAAATGTAAATCTAACCACATGATTCTTATACTTACTGCTGGATAGTTTCCTGCCATTCAAGAAAAAGTCCAATTCCCTAAAAAGGCGAGAAGTCTTCTCTGGTCTGATTTCTACCAAACTCCACCTCTCAGAGTCACACTGTAGCAATACATGCAGCTTCCCAAACATGCCATGCTTCCACACCTTTGCTCATGCTGTTCCAAACCAAGTCCAAAATAGCCTTGCCCTCTTTTCTTAACTGCTAACACTTGACTCTTCAAGACTCAGATCAGACACTACAGTGTCCAGGAAACCCTCCCTGTTTCCCAGTCCTTACCTCCTAACACCCAAACCATGGGCCAGAAACCCTTAAAGACCCAGGGCACAAGTACTGAAGTCATTTATTTATGTTTCCCTTTCACTAGACTCTGGCAATAAAATTCAACAATGATCTGTTCACAACGATGGTCTTTAAATAAGAATGAACTAAAAATAGATTTTCAGAATGAAAAGAGTGAATGGTTCCATAAGAAAAGCCAAGGAAATTCTGGACATATTTTTAATTAAAACCTCAATTTTCAATTAACTTGAAAAACTTTCCTTGAATTACCTTTAAAAAAAATAATATATGAAAATTAAAAAAAAAAAAAAAACAACCTATGCATCAAGGGATACAATCAACAGAGTGAAAAGGCAACCCATGGAATGGAAGAAAATATAGGCAAATCATCCATGAGCAAGGGGGTTAATATCCAGACTATATAGAGAACTACAACTCAACAACAAAAAACAACCTGATTGAAAAATGGGCAAAGGACTTGAATAGACATTTTTCCAAAGAAGATATACAAATGGTCAATAAGCACATAAAAAGATGCTCAATATCACTGATCATTAGGAAAATGCAAATTAAAACTACAAGACAGGACTTCATACCCATTGGGAGGGCCACTGCCAAAGACACAAAATAACAAGTGTTGGTGAGGATGTGCAGAATTGGAGCCCTTGTGCACTGCGAGTGAGACTGTAAAAATAGTGCAGCCACTACAGAAGACTGTATGGTGATTACTCAAAAAAATTAAAAGTAGAATTATCATTTGATCCAGCGATTCCAGTTCTGGGTACACATACACTCAAAAGAACTGAAAGCAAGGACTCAAACAGATATTTGCATACCTATGGTCACAGCAGCATTATTCACAATAACCAAAAGGTGGAAGCAACCCAAGGGTCCATCCAGAGATGAATGGATACATAAAATGTGGTCTATACATACAGTGGAATATTATTTAGCTTTTAAAAGGAAGGAAATTCTGACACATGCTACAACCTGGATAAACCTTGGGGCCATTATACACAGTGAAATAAGCCAGGCAAATACTTCATGATTTCATGTGTGTGAATTACCTAGAGTAGTCACATACAGATACAGAAAGTAGAACGGTGGTTGCCGGGGACTAGAGGGAGGGGGAGATGGGGAGTTAGTGGTTCAGTTTGGGAGGATGAAAAGTTCTGGAGATGGATGGTGGTGATGGCTGCACAACAATGTGGAGGTACTAATGCCACTGAACTGTACACTTAGAAATGGTGAAGATAAATTTTATGTTACATGTATTTCAGTGCAATTAAAAACATTTTTAAGTAGCAGTTCACTTAAGATAGCACATATAAACATTTATAATCTAGCCCTAACACTCACGCACCACTCCCACACTCCTAATCAGATTTAAGAGACAACCTGAAGTCTAGAAAAATAGCCACAGCCAGCTGTGTTGGAGCTGTCTACAGTCCTGACAGGTAAGGTTAAAATGAAATAGGCAGCAACCAAAGGACGTCATTCTCTTGGTAGTGAAAGGACTCTGGCATCCTACGAGGGCTTCAACGCTGCAAGATGTTGGGACAGACAGGATCAGCATTGGATTAAGAAAAGATAAGGATAAAAAATTAAAAAAAAAAAAAAAAGGATGAGGATGAGAAATTCCGTATCTAACTGGCAAAGATCCTGCTACAGGAAAATAGGGTTGTTGTGAGCTTTGGGAATCAAGTATTCAGGTTCTGTGAGAATCCAGGATGTAACCTTCTCAAAGCGCAAAGCAGACAAGACAAATGGACATCTCTACACGTGTATGGCGCTTTAATGTTTTAAGATGCTTTCATATGTTATCTCATTTATTCCTTGCATGACCCAGGAGCAGACAGGAGCAGAGTAGGTAAAGCAGACCACCCAAAGTCACCCAACTTCTAAGCGACCTGCCGGGGGGCGCAGGCCCTTCCCGACACCCAAGCTCCATGCCTCCCTAAGCGTTACAGGACCGTCGTGAAGCAGCGTCCAAAGCAGCTCCGCGCTCAAAGGTCCCCCGCTAGGGAAAGGGTAGAAGGGGCGGGGCCCAAGACGCACATCCGCGGCTTTTTTGAAAAAGTAAGAGGGACTGGGTTGGTTGGTTGTTACTGGGAGGCATCTGGCGTAGGAAACCAGGAGGGCTCTGGCCACTACTCCCCCAACCTCCCACGAATGCGAGGCCGCCCGGAAGCTGGGGGGCGCCCTGGGGAGCGGCCCTGGGTCAGAGGGCGCCGCTTGGGAAGTGGAGTAGCGCCGGGCTCCACCACAGCGATAGCCCTACCACTCCGTACCCTTGATAATGAGATGCGCTGGCGAGCCCGTGGTCCCCAGCGAATCCTTCTTCTTGTCGCCGCCGCCCGGGGTGGCCTCACAACCCACAGGGGCCTCCGTCCCTCCGCCACTCATCGCGACCTGCTCCGCCCACCCGCCTCCGCGTTGCGCCTGCGCAGACCTGCGCTGCCCGCCTTCCGGGCGCGGGTTTGGGGCGTCATCAAAGGGCGTAGGAAAAGCCGAGTCTACCCAGCGGGCAATTGCGTTAGTGTAGCCAGAGATGGGAACATCAAGAAGCAGATGCCGCCATGCTGGATTAGGGCAGATGCGGCCGGAATTGCAACGTTGGTGTGAAATTCTGTTATTTCTCCTTAAATTCGCTGGAATTTATTCTGATTTAGAGAGGATGGGAGAGAGGAGATACAGTCGCAGAATAATATTAATAGTATTAGAAGTATATTATCTCTGTTATTACCTGCCACCAATATTTTATAAAGCATTTTGACGGGCATTGCCACGTTTAGTCATCATAGCAACTCAGGGAAACGGTTTTACCATTTCTTTTTAACAAATGATGAAATAGGGTTAAAGTAACTTGCCCAAATCACTTAGGCTCATTCGTGCCCATGTGAAGAAAAAACAAATTTGTTCTTGGTATTTGTATGTACAAAATTTCAACCGGTTGTTATATGGTCTAAGATAAAATACATGTAATTATGGAAGGGACTGGTTTGCTAGGCAGCTTTGAGTTGTGGTCATGAAATGTCAACTTTGGAACTGCATGTATCTAATTGCTGCGGTTTGTTAAACTCCATAAAGTTCATCTTGTAATCTCAACAAGTCTTCATGTTTGTTCAAAGTACGGACAATGTGCAGCTTTGCAATGGCTTCTTCACCTCCTCTGTTCATCCAGTGGTTCTGAATCATCTAGTCTCCCCTTGTCCCTCTCTTTCTGTACAGCCCTTACCTTCCAGAATCTTGCAGTCTAGTGCTGAAGAAGGAATATAAGCCAACGTTTAGAATATGAAGCCTATAAATGATAGCATTGAGGAAGGTACAGTACACATGTGGGACACCTGGGGGTGGGAGGTGGCCAGGAAAGACTTCCCAGAGGAGGCACCTATTTGTCCTCAGAACCGAAATGAAGAGATGTTGGTCAGGTTGGGTGAGAAGAAGATGGAAATTGGGGTTTTCTAGCGAAGGAAATAACAAGCCCAAAGGCAAAGAGGCATAAAATAGATGAATTAATGCATGAAATGTACTGTTGATTAATTGCAAGTTGTTGAGTCTGGTTTGTAAGCTTTCTAGTCTCAATTCCATTCCCTCAGCTTTAGCATCAACCTCTAGAAAATGTAATTATTTTTAAAGCCCTTCATTATTCTCCCCACTTCTAAGTACTTTTCTTTTTCAAGTTTTCTTCTGCACCTGCAAGCCTAAATTTCCTTTCAGCTTGTCTTCTCAGTGTCTTTGAAATACTGAAAAATCTGAAAAGGCTCCCTATAGTACAGTGAGGTTAATGCTTCTTCCACATTGATGTGGCTGTTAAGTATGCAGATTCCAGGTTCCACATTCAAAAATTCTGTTTTAGTAGTTGTGGAGTAGCAGCTACCTCCCCTTACCCAACTGCTAATTGACTATAAGTGATAGAAGAATTTTGGTGCAGTAGTAGTTAAGACTTCAGAACCAGACAGAACTGGGTTGAAATTCTGGCTCTGCCTCTTGCCTTCAGTTCCTTTGCTGTAAAATGGCAATAAAATGGCAATAAAATATCCATTTATAAGGTTGTGATGATTAAAGAAGATAATACCCATAAAGCACTTAGTACAATTCTTGGCGCATAGCAAATGCTCAATAAATGTTATTACGACTACTATAACCTCCTCTATCTCCTTTTAAAGCCCTGTAAAATCTGTTCTCATTCTTCCAATCCACATTTATCACCCACCACTAAAATATCTTGTACTTTTTTTTTTGGCACTTTACAATTTATAAAATGCTATCATGTATCATATGATATGTCTCTTGATCTTCTCATGAATCTAGTTGAGGTAGCTATTAAAATACCCACTTTGATGAGTAAACTGAGGGTCAGAGAACATGCTAGAGTATCCAAAGGTGACTGCAGTGATTCCTTCCCTCCGTGTGTACACATGCAACATGCTGCTCAGATGGAGTTCGTCTCCCCTCCCCTCAAAACTCGCGGCTTTGTGACTTGCTTGGATAGATAGAACATGGTGGGAAAAATGTTGGGCCGGTGTTGGGCCTTGAGACACCTGGTGGTTTCTACTTTTGCTCTCTTGTCAGGAAGTCCAGGCTGTCCTGCTGTAGGAAGGTCATCGTGTGGAGAAGCACTGGAAGATGAGACATCACATGTAGAGAGAGGCTATGCTTACTGAGCCAGCAAGCAGTCAGCATGAGGCCACAGATGTGTGAGGGAGCCATTCTCGGCTCTTTTCATCCCAGCCATCAACCTTTTTGAACGCAGTCTCATGAACTGCAGTGGAGCTAATAACGCCACACGAGCCAGAAAACTGCCTACTCCTGATAAGGGAAATCTGTGTCCTAAGATGGCCGACCGACCCAGCAAGGGAGTCCCAGCCCTTGCCCCAGGCCTCTTCCGGGTTCTTCTCCCTGCCCAGCTTCCCGCACGTGCCAAGAGTGCCTAGTATGCGGAAGTAGAAGTGTATAAATTACCCCCTTTGTGCTCGCGGCTCAGACTTTTGGAGACCACTCTCCTCTGAGCCCGCCGGCCTTAAATAAACCTCCTATCCTCCAAGATCTCTGAGTGCTGCTTGGTTCTTCCCTGGGGTGATCCAATCCAGGTTCCATAACACTCCAACCATAGTATTGTGAGAAATAATGAATTTTGTGGGGGGAAATAATACATTGGTGAGAAATAGTAAAATTTTGATAAATAGTAAATAAATAAATTCACTAAATGGTGTGTGTTTCAATTATGCCCATCTCTCCTAGATAGGATTACGATGGGTTACAATGATCCCTATTCTCCCATGAGATGGCTCGTAGCTATCAAATAGCAGAACCTTCGTCAGAACTCTGGTCTTTAGACTACAAGGCTGGTGCATTTCAACGTAGCAAAGCCCAGTCAGCTTGGCGGGGTCTTTCCACTGTGCCATGACTGTGCCGGGCATATTTCTGCTGCTTCTCTTTAGACACTCCCTTCCTGGAATGCTTTTCTTGCCCTTTCTGCCTATTCAATTCAGTAAACTTTATTTATGTTGTATAATAAAGAATTGGGCTGATCTTTGTTCCTAGTTCCTTGGAGATAACCTCTAAATCTTTGGAATATCTCAAGTGATAGCAGTGTCTTTGTTATTCATGGTGGCCTGAGTTTATGCTAACGAGGTCACTCCCAAGGGCCCTTAGATGGTTTCAGGATGGGAGCTGGCCATGCTTGAAGACCAATGTGTGATTAGAGGGTTGGGGCTTTGAGCCATGAAATAACACTGACTTCTGGGGAGCGGAGGGGGATTGGAGACTGAGTTCAGTCACATGGCCAATAATTCAAGCATCCATGCCTAAGTAATAAAATCCCAATAAAACCTCCTGGACACAGAAGCTCCAGTGAGCTTCCCAGTGGGTAATATCCCACTGATGTATCTAGAGGATGGGGCGTACTGAGGATACAGAACCTTCGTGTTTCCAGATCTCACCCCATGCATGTACTTATTTGGCTGGTCCTGATTTGTATCCCTTACAATAGAACTATAATCATAAGTACAGTACTTCCCTGAGTTCTATGAACCATTCTAATGAATTACTGAACCCGAGGAGGTAGAGTGGGAACCTCCAAAATTTGTAGACAGCTGGTCAGAAACACGGGTGTCTTAGGAACCTGGAGCTTGTGCCTGGTGTCTAAAGTGAGGGCAGTCTTGTAGAGAATGGTGTCTGTTACCTGTGGGGTCTAAGCTAATTCCTGTAATCAGTGTCAGAATTGTGTTGCAACTGAACAAACACCTACACGGCACCCATGATATGCCAGATAATGTCGTAAGTGCTCACACATATTAATTCATTTAACCCTCATGTCAGTCCTTTGAAGTAGGTATTATTGTTGTTATTATCCTCATTTTACAGATGAGGAGGCTGAGGCACAGAGAGGTTAAATGACTGTCCAACTTGCATGTGGCAGAAACAATCTTGGTTCCTGTGCGTGTGTTTACCTGTAGATGGTGGGTGAGGAGAGAGTGGGGAAGGGAGATTGGGAAGGAGGGAAGAGAGAAGCCATTCTACCTCTAAAAGGACATATGGGCTGTACATTTTTTTCATTCAAACACATTTAACAAGCGTGTAGTGAGCACTTTCTATGTACCAAGTGCAGTGCTAGGAGCTGAGATACAGGGGTGAGCAAGACTGCTCAGCCTTTTCCTTCTCTCAATGAGTGTACAGTCTACCAGAGGGAACAATATTAAATCACTATACAATTACTTTTCTGCAATTCTGTTGCTTAGAGTCTGCAGATACGTGTTCTAGCTGTTTGATTGTTCTGTTCTGTATATCACTGAGTTATATTGTTGTCTAGAATGCTTAGGTCCGCAGCAAAAAGTCAGAAAAGAGTCACATGAGCAGTGCTGTTGCACCATGCACTTCAGCGAGGATTAGGGCTTCTGTGAGCATGTCCTTGGACTCTATGTCATCTTGCCAAAGGTCTTGTGTTATCTCTTGTTGTCTGGATCCACGAGATTTTTCTGTATTCTTAAATGAAACTTTGAGATAATTACGGATTCTCACACAGTTGCAAGAAATAATAGAGAGATTCCTTGTACATTTCATCTCCTTTTCCTCCAGTGGTAACATTTTGCAACTGTTAATATCACAACCAGGATATTGACATCAATACAATCCATGGATCTTATCCACCTTTCCCATTTTACTTGTATTCATGGTGTGTGTGTGTGTGTGTGTGTGTGTGTGTGTGTGTGTGTGTGTGTGTTTGGCTCTATACAATTTTTAAAATATTTATTTATTTATTAACGGTGGGGTGGGGGAGAGGGAGAGGGAGAGAATCCCAAGCAGACTCCCTGCTGAGCGCAGAGCCCCATGTGGGACTCAATCTCACCACCCTGAGACCATGACCCCCTGACCTGAGCTGAAACCAAGAGTCAGATGCTCAATGGACTGAGCCACTCTGACGTCCCTGGCTCTGTACAATTTTAGGTTGTAGGTTCATGTATCCATCATCACAGTCAACATATTGAACAGTTTCAAAGCCATAACGATCCCCCCGGGTGCCTTTTTGTAATCACACCTACTTTCCTCTCTGTCCCCATCCCAAACCGTGGCAACCTATAATATATCCTCCATTTCTAAAAATCGGTGTTTTAAAAAAGTATTACATGCATGGAATCATACACTAACTACTTCTGTGTTTTACGGATAGCTGTTCTCACCATCATATTATACCTACAAGATCATTTTCCAGAGACTCAATATCAGACACTTTTCAACCATGGAATTGTAAAGGGATTTTTCCAATTACTGTGCTTTTTGAGAGTTAAGACTTCTAAATCATGGAAATAATATTAATTTAGTAGGAGTAAAGTTCTGACTTCAGGGTAATAGCTGCTACAACCATATTGAAGCTTATGAAAATTAGAAAAGAGAAATAAAATGAGCACTTAATTATATACATACTGAGAACAAAATTGAAATTCATTCCTTGGTATAAGCTCATCAAGGATAAGCATAACTGGGGGAAGGGACTTCCTAAATTTATTTTGCTTTTTATCATATCTGCTTCCTGAGATTTCCTCTGGCACATTTTCTGTTGACATTACTGTTTATCCCCTTTTGTCTAACCTATTCTTGAAGCAGATGAAAAAAATTAAAAATGGAAGAAACTAACGAAAGCAAAGGAGAGAAAAAGACTAGAGGGTCTTTGGGGGTTAGATGGTAAATATTACTACATATTAATCTCATGAAGTTTCGGGAATGCGCCGGGCACACTAGACTTGAGATTTTGGTGGAAGTAGCATGTTGTGCTTTGAGATCAGCTGTCTTCCAGGTGGCAACCATTCAACAGTCCTGTCCTCAATCCTGCTTCTTACCCCTGCAAATGCTTCTGTTGTAGTTACACCACTTGGGAGAACATTAGGCACCCAACTGCAGGGCCACCACAAAGAGGATCTGTGCTCCTGTGATGGGGCTGACTAGTCAAAACGTAGAGAGCTCCATCCCCCCACTGGTCAGACCTTCAGAAAATGTCACAAAAGTACCAGCTGTTGAGTGATACAGCTACTCTATGCCTGATTGTCACCCCAGCTTTGGACAGGTGTACTACAATGGTCCTCGTGGTATGGTCACCACACTGGACCTCTCAAATCACATAAACTCAGATTGGAGCCTAGCAACGTGTGTTTTGAGAAGTGCTAGGTGATTTACCACGCACGCTAAAGTCTGAGAACCCCTGCTTTAGTGTGATATCTGTTACGCATTCCCCACACTTCTGACAATGATAGTTAACTCTGGAGTTCTTTTATGCAAGTGAACAGGGCTCAAGTCAAATGCTGAAAGCAGTCAGAAACTACAGAGCTGATGAGGCCAGCCAGAGGGTTAAAAATCTCTAAAGTGACTTTAAGATAAGGGTGTGTGTGTTGCAGAAGGTCAGGAACAATGAGACAGTAGGGGACTACATTACGTGAACAGACTGGTTCATGGACTGCACGAAAGAAACTTTGGAATTGGTAATCCGATGACTGGAAGTTTGTGGTCTTGGTCAAAGCAAGCCTCTGGCCTTGTTCAGAGCTATGCCTTGTCAAATTAGTTGTGTGGCTACTGTATTTCAAGCTTAACTTGGACAGACAGGCCTGCCAGGCACAAATTTCTCAAGCAGATGATGTTAGGGGGGACAAGAAGTATCCACCGCGAGACCGTTAGGACAGATGACACTCAGCAGGAATGGCAAGCCAAATCTGCAGGATCCATAATACAATTGGCCAGCCCTAGGGACGCAGGCTCTTTGAAGTGGAAGAGACAGCATGCATGAGCCATCACATTAACTCACCAGGCTGGAAAAGATGCAGAGCTTTCATCCTCCCCACAAAGAAATGAAAGTTTAAAAGATTAAAATGTTCCTAAAGGAATCACGATAATGGAAGCAGAAATCCTTGAGACAGAATAGCAAAAATAGCCAAGATCTCAAATTCTCCTGACTTCCTGTCTACCTTCTTTGGGCCTCTCTCGTAAGTGAAAGATGAGTTTTGCTAGATTAGGTAGCAGTTGGAATTAGTTTTATTCACCAGCAGTATTGGGAATAAAGGCAGAGCCTGCAGGAATGTGGGCTCCAGCAACAAGTAATCATTATTGCAAAATCAAATTCCCCATCTCATCTCTGATATGCCTGTATGTAACCCTAGAGCTGGGCTTCAAAGTGTTATAAATCAGCATACAAGACATGGAGCAGTGGGATATAGAGCCCCTTGTGTATCTAAAAGCTCTGCCCAGCAAGAGAGATATATGATGGTAACTTTCTCCCCATTGCTTTTGCAATAAAATTCACCCAGAGCTCCAGGAAGTTAGGAATGTAATTCAGCTTCAATAAATCAAGACTAAAATTAAGATGGCCATATATGTAGCAGCCTGCTCAGGTGTATGGAGAATTTGAAATTTAGTGCCCTGGTAATGGGTAGGAGCAGATTATCTAATTACAGAGAAAAAGAAGAAATATTGCTCTCTGGGGTAAAAAGCTAAATGCTCTAATCCATTAAACCACCACATCTCTGCCAAAGCTAGATTAATATTAAAGTTCATGTAACGTCTGACTTTTTTTTTTTTAAAGTAATGAAGTCAAATGAAAAAATATATATAAATGAAAAAGCTATACTTCACAATAATTCTGACTTGCCAAATAGTTGCGTATTTGATCTTCCAGTGTGATGTATCTGTACCTGATTATAATAGAGTTCCATTCTTTCCCAACAATAGATCTGCTTAAATTTTTATCAACACATCCTGAGGTTTTTCTGGAAGGATTTTCAGCAGGGCTCTCATGTGATGCCCTGCAGTAGGTGAACCTCCCATTCATTCTGCTCCTACCTTCCTGCCTTCATCCTTGCAGGAGACCTTATGTGCTTATCACTGACTATGCTTAACTATGGCTTCAGATTTAATTGGGTGGAGCCAATGGAGGACCTATGTTTAACAGGGAGTAAGTAAAAATGAGAACGCCCACATATCTGTTAAAAACCTCAGTCCAATAATCTTATTGCTGAGTCTGGATAGGGAGGGAGTGGAGTTTTAACCAGAAAGCCAGGTGATTATGTCATTCTCGAAGCTATGTTACTTTTCCTACCATATTGCGACAGCAGCTACTTGAGATTTAAAACCACACAACTTCATAAAATACTTCATGACATCTTATCCTTTGGATATAACTGTGTCTAAAGGCAAATGACCTTTTGATATTGCCTCCAGCCCTGTTATTTCTCTTTGTTTTAAAACTAGTGTTCATTTCAATGAATGAAAATTTCATGGATTCTGGACTGATGAAATGTTCCTTCTCTATTTGAAATTTTTTATCTGTTCTTGAAAGTTGCATGTGGAATAAGGAGACAGGGCCATGTATCTACTCAGGGCAGTCAAATCAACCCCTGTGTATAATATGGTGACAGATTATGTCCTCTGCCTCTGAAATTGTCCAATTCCCATTCACTCCAGCCATGGTTTAACTGAGGTGTTGGTTAGCATGTGGGTTGGTCTATGCCCTCATCCTAACTCCTCAATTAACGTGAGATAACTTGAATGTGTAGTGCCTGGTACAGAGCCTGCAACAGAGCAGGCTTTCAGTAAATGGTATCTGATTGTTTTTACTTACTTCCAAGCAATGCTGAGTGGCGGCAGCCTCCCAAAGAAACTTTACGTGCTGTTTCAGAAATTTGGTCACAGACCATTAGATTGTAAATGTGAGCAATAATGTCACTGTCATCCTCAGGGACAAGCAGCTTCTGATACATAGTAGGTTCTAAATAAATATTTGAGGGATTATTGAATGATCAGTGATGCAGACTTCTGAGAATCACAGAAAGAAAATGGTTATAAAGGGGCATTCACTTTTCAGAAGAAATAGCATGCACAAAGATTGCCCCACATTTTTTTAGAGTCGTCTCACCGTTCTTTTAGAAAACAAAACAATGAATAGAACAGTCCCTTTTTTTGAACAGCTTGAAAGATGTGAGGACCAGAGATTTTTAAATTGCTAAGTCATAAGACAAATTCATGTTTTACCAAAATCACGAGATGTTCTGCCCACCTGTGTTATCTCAGATGGGCTCATGCTGCACAGGCACCTCAGGGACAGCAGAAGGGGACTTAAGAATTAGTTTAAGGGGGCGCCTGGGTGGCTCGGTCGTTAAGCGTCTGCCTTCGGCTCAGGTCATGGTCCCAGAGTCCTGGGATCAAGCCCCACATTGGGCTCCCTGCTCTGCGGGGAGTCTGCTTCTCCCTCTGCGTGCCGCTTCCCCTTGCTTGTGTTTCCTGTCTTGCTGTCTCTCTGTCAAATAAATAAATAAAATCTTTAAAAAAAAAAAAAAAGAATTCGTTCAGGATTTGAGTTTATAAAATTATGGGTTATGATTTTACGATCTTCCATAGCAGTATTGATCACTTTCTGTGTGCTAGGCATCACACTAAGTAATTTTTATACGTTCTCATTGCAAATTAAATCATGAGATCAGAAATTTTTATCTCTATTTCATAAGAGGGATTTCATGTGCACTGAACTCTTCAACGTCTCCTAATATATGGTGAGGCTGATGGATTCCATTCCTTAAAAAAAAAAAAAAAAAAATGCTTTACCTAGCTGTAATTCACATATCACAGTTTAGCCATTCAAAGTGTATAAGTTATTTATTCTTGAAGTTATGTACTCATTTGTTTTATCCAATGCTTAGGCCACCCAGGTGCCCCTAAAAAGCTCTATTTTTCTTATTATTTGGAAATAAAAGTTCTTTAGCTCTCAATAATTATTTACTCAGCCAGTAAGTTATAAAATGTATAGATTTGTTAATAACACGTGTCCTTGTTCTTTAGAGGGCTTCAGCAGCAGCCTTGAGTTGGCTTTTAGTTTAGAAAAATCTAGTAGTTGTCAAGTCTAAAGTTAGTGGAATAGCAGGAATTTCCCATCTTGTTTTTAGCCACTGCATATTCCAGTAAGCCCAACACAACAAAAGAACCATTAGCTACACTGAATGTATCTTATTCCAGCTCCCTCCAAGGCAGTTCAGTAGTTAGTTTCACCTCAATGAATACTGACTACAGGAAAGAAAGAAACAAACAAAAAATATTTTTTCAACCACATTTACTGGCTCACATAAATATGTGAAAACAAATCCGTCTTCCCTTTCTGTATACTTGGCACAATTTATTATAGTTATTAAACAAATTACTGTAAATATCCATAAGGGGGAAATGAATTGTAAAATATGAGACGGAGGTCGATAAATAGCCAAGTTATGTCACCACTGAAAGGACTATTTTTTTTCCCTTAAGATTAAGCCACTGATTTGCAAGTTTTACTAAAATAAATTTCATCTATGAAAAAAAGGTTAATTTATAACTTGATCTCAAGTTTTGACAGTTGAATTTTTACATAAAAGCTGCAAAATTTCAACTGAAGAACAAATAAACATTCAGACATAAGTTTATTCCAACTTCAGCAAATAAAGAATGACTGTGTATCCATTTATGTTATTTCTCTGGTCCAGAATATACTTTCCATTTAAAATATTTGTGATCATGCTTCTGTATGTCATGGATAGCTTCTAGTGGGAATTAGTATATAGTCTGTTCTTGATGAAGACAACAATGGACAGATGTTGCCTGATCCCTGGATAATGCTGAATGTGACAAAACCAGCGAGACACATTAAGATATTTCTCCTTTTCTTGAACTGTCAGGTCAACCTAAATAGAGATTAAAAACACACACAACACAGACATTGCATAAGAACAATTATCAATACCATTTGTGTAGAAGATAAAAAACTCAGGGAGAAAAACTCCAGTTCTCAAAAGCCAATACATTTAGATAATGAGTAAAAAGTTTCAGCCACTTAGAAGAGCCATTTGTTTGATGCTTTTATGTTCAGTTCAACACCAGACATGCTTTTTAGGGAACTCTCAAATTTTCAACAAATGCAAAAATTACATTAACCCAGCATCTGGAGATCCAAATGTTACAGGATTTGTGTCCCCTTAGTGCCCCGGTTCTTGGTCACGCTGCTTCGAAGAGTGAAGAGTGGACCAGACGAAGAATGGTGGGCAGCAAAGTTTATTGAGCAAGAGTATAAAGTTCCCAGAGAGGGAGGCGGGCCCGAGTGGGTTGCCCTCAGAGTTTCTAAGTTTAGGGGTTTTTATTGAGCTCTTTTGCGGAACTTTCTTAAGCAATCAGGGTGTGCTGAGTTGTGCCAATCAGAGCTTTGGTCACATATCTGTCTATTAGGTTAATGTCCACGTGTTGATGGTCTTTTTTTTGCTGACATCTGGGGGCTTAGGTCTTACCTGTCCCTTGCCTGTGATATTGACAAATGCTTTTGTGGTTAACTGTCTTATTTTAGGACATTTTGTAGAAGTCATTTCTGCAAAGGCTGCAAAGCAGAATGTCAGTGTGGTCCTAAGCTGCAAAACAGGGTGTTAGTGCTGTTTTATCTTAGCTGTTCTGACTCCATACTTTCTTGTTGGGGACCCTGGCTCTGACCATCTAACTCCTAACAGAAAGAGTTTGTTTTTTACTTTTTGGAAAGGAAGATAGGAGAAAGGAAGAGAAGAGCTTCCAAAAGGCTAAGACACTGGTTCTCTCTACAATATTTTTAGCAAATCTAAAAGCAAGGTTTATTAGGACCTAACATGCTTAACAAGGGAATACCATGTAAACTCGAATATATATATACTTCCTTTCTCTCTATGTATATTACTTCCTTTCTCTTAAGCTCTGGGGAAAAACTGTACTCAAGAAGATGATGACCCACTTAATTACAAGTGATTATTGCCTAATACAAGAAGGAAGGGCTATTTCCAGTGGAATATGCCTCAGATGAACAGACCTTCTCAATTCGGTTTGCTACAAAGCTGAACTCTCTCTCCAGTGGAGGTAGCAGGCCACACAATTTCCTGTCAAGCTCAAGAATGCCCAGAGATTTGGTTAGAGAAAGACACAATAAAAACAGTTGGTGCCGATCATTTCACTGGGCTCCAATTCCAAAGTAGGTGACTCAGAGACTTTTTGAGACAAATCTTGGACTGGAATGATTAAGAGCTGTCAGGTAAAGAGAGAGCCAGCGGGGCAGTAACTAACAGCTACGACCCATGTTTAAGAGTAGAGTAGGTAGCTCCTTTTCCTCTTCTTAAATCAACATTTATTCAACAGATATTACAAGTCTCTGTAAAATTGACTGGAATATTTACACAAGGGAAAAAAAAAACCCTCCTGTGGTTCACATCCATTAGCAGTCTGCTTGTTGGAAGGCATGTCTAGTGAGACAGATGTCCTGTGGCTGTTCAGAATTTAGCATACACTTGTGTCTACAGGCAAAGACTCTGCTACGTTATTGGGTCAACAACACTGAAGGTCAAATCACTCTAGTATGCAAAATGTATTGCAGAATACAAAATAGTATTAATAAAATTAAAAGGTAGATATGTAGTATTTTCTCAATAAATGTTTAACTGAACTCATATTCCCATTTCATATTTACTATAAGGCAATTTATAAAGAAAATTTTTTTTTTTTTTTTTTTTAAGATTTCATTTATTTATTTGACAGAGAGAGCGAGAGAGCACAAGCAGGGGGAGCAGTAGAAGGAGAGGGAGAAGCAGGCTTCCCGCTGAGCAAGGAGCCCGACGCGGGGCTCGATCCCAGGACCCTGGGACCATGACCTGAGCCGAAGGCAGACGCTTAACCATCTGAGCCACCCAGGCGCCCCTAAAGAAAAATTTATACAATCATCCTGCTTTCCTTTTTACCTTAGACATGAAGATACTATTTTATCAACAATGTATTAACATTGTCTTTGGTGGCCTCAGATGTCCAACTCTGTAGGCTCAGTTTACTTAAATTATTAGCAGTGAAAAAAAAAATTATTAGCAGTGAAAGTCTCCTGCTTCTGCTACATAAAAAAATTTAAGTTTCAGGTTTAGGTCCTTACTTATAAGCTGCTACACAAATTATAAAAATATACTCAACTTGTTTAAGGCGGTGTAAGGTTGCATCTAGTTATCAGAAATACGTTACTGGAACTATTTCACCTACAATATCGTTAATCTATGGCATATAGGAAATTAACACATTAGTCAAGAAAACTGACCAAGAATGTCTTTTTTTAATATAAAAGTTACTTTTTATTAAAAGAGAATTCATGGCTTCACATATGAAGAGTTATCTTATTCCTAACTATCTGGTCTGTACACAGGAGGCAAATAAACAACCACTACAGAATAAACTGAGTATCAGTTTATTCAAAAGGTAAAACACATTTTGTAAGAGCTGACACTTCATTCTTTTTCTAAATCTTTCCCATATGTGAACTTCACCAGCTCAACCACTAGTAAACACAGCTACAAATCTAACAGGAAATCGGGGGTGAGTTTTCTTCATTCATACACACATACGTATGTACATACATACATACATTCGAAATCAACTTCAGCAACCTCTCCCGATAGCTAAAGCGAACAAGTTTTATTCCAACTTGATTTCATGTCAGTTGCTGAAATACAGGATTCAAATCTGACCACCTTCTACAATTTACTTTTCACAACTCTTCCATTGAAAAGTCTCCACTCAGCCACTTGGTGAAATGTTATTTTTCTGAATGAATTAAAACACACTGAGAAGAAAGCATTTCCAAACAATACAGTACTAATGCTTGTTTGATCTATGTGCAAGTTGTTCACTCAGACTCTGAAACACAAAGGGCAGTGTCTGTTTACTATTTACATTTCAGAGGAGTCTTTGCTACTGCAGAAGGCTGGTTAATGCTGCTACTATTATGGCCTATTATTTAAAATGGCAAAACAAGACACAACACACAGCAAAATCGATATTCTCCAACTTAAAAATTGCACATTGAGTCTCTAGTGTAAGGATTATGAATAGACTCAAGGCACAAAGGAACTTATTTTTTATTTTTTGTTTTTTTTGGGGGGTACAAAATAAATTTTTTTAAGGTTTATTTATTTTAGAGAGAGAGCAAGTGAGTGGGGGGGAGAGGAAAAAAGACAGACTCTCCAGCAGACTCCCCACTGAGCACGGAGCTGGATGCAGAGCTTGCTCCCACGACCCTAAGATCATGACCTAAGCCGAAAGCAAGAGTCGGATGCTTAACTAACTGAGCCACCCAGGAGCCCTGTTGCAAAATAATTTTTATTCCAAGAGCTTCTAAAGCTTCTTCTAATATTTCCAATTTATTCCAATAATTTTTAACTAGATGACCTACTTCAGAGAATGTAAATCTGTTCATTTTCCCTCAGAAAATTTTGCCAGAAATACACAAGAACCTTTCCAAAAGGTGCTGGTTACCACTGACCCTCCTTTTAGTTTAAATTTTGGAGCTTGTCCCATGAATCTGAGAAAATTATGACTGATCTCAATTTGTTAGCTCTGCTGTATTTTTGGTAGGCATTTTATTTCTGAATTTACTGTAAATAAACACAAAACAGACCCCTCCCTCCCCCCCAAAAAAACCTTACAATTTTTTAGAACTTTTTAGATGGGATCCCCTAGGCCCTTTCACGTACAACATTGGTCTTCCAGCATCCCTCTCTAGTCGGCTAGTTTCTTTTCCTTTCTTACAACAGGAGAAACAATGTGACTTTCCAGTCACCACTTCCTGTTTCTTACTGGCCCACATGCCACTGTGTCTACAGCCATGATTCTTGGCTCTTTCTACCTAATCATCCCTTTTTATTTATATTGGCTCTCTATACCTAGTCTGAACCTTCAAAGCCAAAGAGATAATATTCTTAGCTACTAATTTCCCATGGAGACATGTGAGCACCACTTTAAGTGACCCATTCCAGATCGGGGTGAGAGGCTGGTTTGCTACCTTCGGGACATTCTTTATGGCTGGTGCTGCTGGACTGCACTTTAGCTGTTTCTTGTACTTTTCCTTTCTTTCCAAAAGAACGACATACCTCCACTGATGCTCCTAACTTCAAAACAAATGTATTTTAGTTGATAACAATCTCATAGTCAAGCAGCTCATAATGCTACAAAGGATTTCAATAATCTTGAGTAACAGTGTGTTCACAGGGACTGCTATCTACGAGTGAATCACTTTAAGAAAGCAATGAATCACTGGTATGATAATAAACAGCCACGCTAACTGGCAGTTTCACAAAGGAAGAACAACGTAATATTCCTCAAAGGAATTAAGATAGACCAGATCTTAAAATTAGAGTAACTTAGCCACAACTAAAATTGGGCTCACAATGAAACAAAATACTGTGGGATTATCTGATGACTTGAAGGTTCCCTGACTGCTGTTTTGTACCCTGTGCTGATTACATATTAAGTATTTAATAATGGGAACAAATAAATGAAGGAATGCATGAGGGCAAAAATAAATATACTGCCAAAGCAAAGAAGCACAAGAAACTGTCTGATGAATATGAGCAGGTAGCCAATCTGAGCTTTACATCGATTCTGCCTGAATTTAATACTGAATAATCACCTTTTTCTCATCTGGATATATTTACACCTAACTCAAGAGGGATGATGTCATTTAACACCACTGTGCAATTCTATCACAGTAGAGGTTTGAGTCGGTGAGGAGTTCCTTGAGAGGGTGTTTATTTCTCTGATGTACTTTGCCTGCACATGGACCAGGGTGGGAGAGATGCTTTGGTTATGGACTCATTTCACGAACCCAAAGGGATGGTGAGCTGAATGATTTACATATCATTTTACTCACTTTTGTTTTGAAAAAGATAAGCATAATATCCTTCATCATAATATCCTAGTCACTACATGTAAAGAGGACATACATTCCAAAACAGGAAATATAAATGGGCACATATCATTAAATATTGTTAATGTAACCCGAGTTTTAACATGCTGCATTGAACAGAACACTTCTAACCTGCCTGAAAACCCAACACCCTCCAGGACACCTGGATTCATAATTAAATAACTATGCAGCTTGTGCTATCACTATTTCGTTTTATAGAATTATGACCTTGTTCACTCTGCTGGCCAAGAAATTCCAGACAAGCTCCCTCCTTCTGAGTATTTCCTTTCCCTACCACATGACCTGCATAAGCAAGGAGAGAGAAAAACGTAAATACACACTTGGTTTGCAAGAGTTAGACTTTATTACATGGGAGAAATGCTGTCCTTCTTAATGAGAGTCGATGCCACAAGAAGACAGGCCTTCACTAGCCAAGTGATGGTCCAGACAGGCCTTCATTAGCCTGCTCACAGCATCACACATAGGATTAGAGATGACATTTCTCCTAATATTAAGCTTTAAAATTAAGTAATGCCACATTTAAATGTTTTAAAAATGTCTACAAGGGTGCTGTTGTTGTTAGATATAAATTGTTCTTATGCTCCTCTAGAAAGTAGCCATGCTCTTAACAGTGGACTCGCTCTCAAGTCAAGTTATGGACACCTCCTAGTTGAAAGACTGTAGATTTGTCACCGGGATAAAGATAGGTAGATACCATAACAGCAAACTCTCTTTAGCTAGAGGCTTTTGTATTTTGAAATAAGGTATACCATGCCACGTCACCATTCTACATTCAAAAAGTTACTAAAATATTTTGAATCTAGAATGGAATAGATCAAATTATTTCAGCTCTACTTAAACTGTCTTCACATTCAAATAAGGTTTTAGAGTTAATCATATTGAAGCATAAAACTAAAGATTACACTATAAAGATATACAACCTAAAATAGGAAATACAAAGAGGAAGAGATTGCTAAGCATTGCTGATCTCAATAAGCATCTAGTTGTATGATGCATTGTGCTAAGAGCTGGAAGGGGTACAAAGAGAAATAGGACATGATCCTCCTCAATCCCCTTATTTTGCTTAAAATTGAGTCTTATCTCTTCAAAATACAAGGAGCATTTGTCCTAATTTATTCCTGTTGTACCAATAGTTATTAATAGCCCTCCTTTCACTGTCAAAAGTGTTTTGGATGAGAAAACAGATGGTCATCCTACTCACATGCAAGATTTATATTCAAACTTATCACTAAGCTTTCTAAAACAACACAAATTCCCTTAAATAGCCAAAGGCATCCGAATCCTGCAGATATTTTTCTGACAATTTCATGATTCTACATTTTACTTTGTTCTACTTGCCTCTTTAACTTTTCTATAATATTCTGACCAGAAATTAGCACTTTGCCTTATTCAATTCTTTTCATGTGAAACAGTTTTATCTCTTCGAAGAGATCAACAGTTGAAAATAGGGTTTTATATTTCTTTTATGTCTCTCAAGGATAGTATTATAGACACATATAATGAACTCAGTATGTATAGTTGTAATAATAGAAACTAGTAGGCTGAGCGAAGGATCATACTAGGTGGTTACAGTGATGATGTTATAGAACTCAGCACAATCCTTTAGGGATTTTAGAGAAACAATGCTTGGGCGCCTGGGTGGCTCAGTTGTTAAGCATCTGCCTTCGGCTCAGGTCATGGTCCCGGGGTCCTGGGATCGAGTCCCATATCGGGCTCTCTGCTCCGCAGGAAGCCTGCTTCTCCCTCTCCCACTCCCCCTTGCTTGTGTTCCCTCTCTCGCTGTGTCTCTCTCTGTCAAATAAATAAATAAAATCTTAAAAAAAAAAAAAAAAAATACATATAAATTCTCTTTAAAAAAAAAAAAAAGAAACAATGCTTAATAAGTCGAGTAAATCCACTGAGGAATTAGAGCTTGAGGGGGGATGAAGAAGAACTGTCATACATTATGGTTTTTTTTTTCGGTCATACATTATGTTATTTGACGGTGTATGAAGGGCGTCCCCATACACTGCGACGCTTGCAGCAGAAGACGCAGTTCGTCTTGGCCCCTCCAAAACCCAGGCTGTGTCTTTGCACAAAGCGCTTGATGTTCCAAGCCCTAGCTTCCTTCTCTATAATAGGAGGATAATACCATCTCCTTCCGAGTTATGAGGTACGAAGAGAAAATATACATAAAACTGAAAAATCTAGAGGAATCCGTTATGTTATTCAATGTTTATGGAGGGGAGTGCAGACTATATGCATGTGGGAGGAATTACGTCAGACGGTAGTGTTACAAATATGAGTTGCTGCAGTCTCTGGCTCAAACAGTTTACGATTTAAAAGAGAGAAATTTTCCAAGAAGAATTACAGTAGAAAGTGAAACAAACTGAAGCTGAGGGAGGCTGTGAGGCACAGAGCGAATAGAGGAAAGGGCTCTTCAGTATGCTTCAGGAGCCTGAGAGGGCTTCACCAGGAGGTCAGTGCTGCAGCTGAGTGACACTTGCTGAAATGTGAACCAGTTTGGGAGGAAGAAAAGGGCTGGGCCCAGGGAGCCAAAGAGAAGAGCAGTACGAGGACCTTGAGCAGAGGGAGCACAGGAGGAGAGACCAGGGAGTATGCTAAGGCTGAGACAGGGGAGTGTGGGGCGAACAAGGATGATGAGGCTGGCAGGGGAGGCAGGGTCAACATGAAGAAGGGGCTCCCAGCCCAGGCAGTGAGGAACTACTTATTTTGAGAAAGAAAGACACATTTGTGAGAAAAATCGCTCCAGTGGCCATGAAGATGGACGGTATGAGATGAAACTGGTGGCAGGAGGCCATTTCAATAGCCCTGACAGAAGATAATGAATTCTGGAACTAAGGCAATTGTCACCCCAGGATCACAGGAAGACACATGTGAGAGGCATCCAAGAGGTGGAAACAAAAGAACCTGATTAATTGGATGCATGAGGCGCGGGATACAGAAAAATCTACGGGTTATTTTTTTCCACAGGGGAAAAGCTGGGTGATCTCAAAGAAGATATCTGACCTCTCTGTGCCTCTCTTACTTTATCTGTAAAATGTGGATGATAATAATAATACCTACCTTACAGGGCTGTTTTAAGGATTAAATGAGTTAACATTTATGAAGCATGGAGAACATAGTGAGTGCCATTTAACTGTAAATAAATTTAAGATGGGATACAACTTAAAAAAACTGACCAGGGGGCACCTGGGTGGCTCGGCTTGGTTGATTGGGCATCTGACTCTTGATTTCACTTCAGGTGTTGATCTCAGTCAGGGTCCTGGGATCGAGCCCCGAGTTGGGCTCCACACTCAGCGGGGAGTCTGCTTGAGGATGCTCTCTCTCCCTCCACCTCTGCCCCTCCCCCAACTCACACTTCTCTCTTGTAAATTCTCTATAAATAAATTAAAAAAAAATAAAGAGACTGACCAGATAAAGGGGAAAATTGCACATATGGGAAAGAAAGGATATAAAATTTGGGACAAGATCCAGAAACAGGGCAGGAGGGTGAGTTCAAGTAAGAGGGCAGTGAAAGGAGACAAGACGGTTAAGGATAAGCATGCAGTGGGCTGGAAGATGAAGGCATTCAAATGAACAGTCTCCAATTTCTAGCTGAGAGAGGGAGGATGACTCCATGATAATGACTAAGATAAAGGGGGAGGGAAAGGATGGGGTTAAGGAAAGTGCTAAAGGTCTGGAAGTATGCCTGGGAGGAATGAAAGAGCTGATCCGTAGGAGAGCCTGGCTGAAAATGGATAGTATAAATTTATAGTGGTACCAATCTGTAGCTTTGGGATTTCTCCAACAGAGCTCAGCTTGGATATGGGATTGAAGGCATTTATGAGAACTGACCAAGAGGTGGGGATTTACAGACAAAGGTGGTGAATGTACAGTGGAGCAAAGAAGCTGCAGATACTAAGAAGAGTATCGGAAGTTACACAAAAGGGGATCTAGGTTGGATAGGGAAAAAGTAAATAGGTTTGGAAATGGGAAGGAATCCAACTGCTTCAGACAATGATGGGATTAGTGAGTTAGAGATTACGAGCTAAGGATTAGCGGTTTCACAGAATATGGGGTATGCAATTAAGATGTTAGAAGGAGAGTGGGATGCTGATGACAGGGGCCAGGTGATGATGACGATCAAGCTCAAAGGGTGGCAAGAGAAGTAGGTGCGAACAAGAATAGAAACAACAACAGGAAGCAAAGAGGTCAAGGAACAGGAAGCTACTATATTTGATGGAAATGTGGAAGGAATATGTGCATACGGTACCTTGTATAAAAATAATTCATTTTCATTTGAGAAGGTGAAAATGCAAATTTGATTTAAATTCAAGACAAATAAAAAAATCATTCTGAACATTACAGAGAAAAAAGCTAACAACTATTCAAATACTCACTATAAAGCGATGAAGTCCATAGTACAATAGGATATCTGCTAAGGTAAAGTTATATCCTGTAAGGTAGACTTTATCTTCAAGATATGAATTAAGATCCTAAAAAATAAAAATAAAAAAAATAAAAATTTCATTTAAAAAACAGTCATAATTGGGGTCCCGGGGTGGCTCAGCCAGTTAAGCATCCAGCTCTTGATTTCAGCTCCGGTCATGATCTCAGTGTTGTGAGACTGAGCCCCACATCGGCTTCAGGCTCAGCTCGGAGTCTCCTTGGGATTCTCCCTCTTCCTCTGTCCCTCCGCCAACTCACGCACGGGTGTGTGCACTCTATCAAATAAATAACATCTTTGAAAAAAAATAAAAAACAGTAATAATAAAGTTAACTACCATATCATTGGACTTCAAACATTTAGAAGACTATTAAAAAACAAAACAATGACTTTTAATTTGATAAATTTAATCTGACATTAATAGATTCAGATTCATTCAAAGAACAGATCATATATTAATCACCTCGTTTTAAAAATAGGGTAAATGTTATTAGTCTTATTTTATTTTAAAGAAATAAGAAAACATTAAAAAATGCTATTCAGAATGTCATCTATGACCATTTGAAAGACACCAATTTTTTTGGGGGGGGTGGAGATCATTATGTTCATGTTAGATTTAATTTTTCCATTAAAATATAAAAAGCTCTTCAATAATTTCTCTTAAGAGGATTATAATTTATTGGTTTGCTGTATTTTTATATATGTATATTTAAAAATTTTTAATTGTAATACAATCATGTTTCCATCTTAGCCACTTTTAAGTGTGTAATTCAGTAAATATCAGGGATATTCACACTGTTGTTTAATCAGTCTTCAGAACTTTTTCACACTTCAAGACTGAAACTCTATCCTGTTAAACAACACCCCATTTCCCCCTCAACCCGGACCCTGGCAACCACCATTCTTTCCATTTCTATGAACTGACAACTTTAGACACAACACGTAAATGGAAGCATAGGGCATTTGTCTTTTTGTGACTAGCTTATACCTAGCATAACAACCTCAAGGTTCAGCCATGTTGTTAACATGAGTCAGAATTTTCTTCCCTTTTGGGGCTAAATAATATTCCATTGTTTATATATACCACATTCTGTTTTTCTGGTCATCCGCCAATGGGCCCCTCTCGACTATTATCAATAATATTGCTATGGATGTGGGTGTACACATATCTCTTTAAAGCCTACTTTGAATTATTTTGGGTATACATCCATAAGTGGAATTATTGGATATACGGCAATTCTATTTTGATCTTTTGAGGAATCAGCATATTGTTTTTCATGGCAACTGTACCATTTTACATTTTTTTTTTTTTTAAAGATTTTATTTATTTATTTGACACAGAGAGAGAGAGAGAGCACAAGTAGGCAGAGAGGCAGGCAGAGGGAGAGGGAGAAGCAGGCTCTCCACTGAGCAGGGAGCCCGACGTGGGGCTCGATCCCAGGACTCCGGGATCACGACCTGAGCCGAAGGCAGCCGCTCAACCGACTGAGCCACCCAGGCGCCCCTCATTTTACATTTTTAACTGGCTTCTTAGTTTTTTTGTTGCTGAGTTATAGGAGTTCTTTACATATTTTGGATATTAACTCTTTATCAGTTACATGATTTGCAAGGATTTTTCTCCCATTCCATGGGTTGCCTTTTCACTCTGTTGACTGTGTCCAGTGATGCAAAGAAGTTTAAAATTTTGATGTAGTCCAATTTATCCATTTTTACTTTTGTTGCCTGTGTTTTTGTTGTCATATACAAGAAATCCCTGCAAAATCAAGTAACATGATATTTTTTTCCCTAGGTTTTCTTCTAAGAGTTTTATAGTTTTAGGTTTTACAATGAGGACTTCAATCCATTTTGAGTTAATTTGTATATATTGTGTAAGGTAACATTCCAACTTCAATTTCATTCTTTTATAACTGGAGATCTAGTTTTCCAATACCTGCAGAGACTCCATTTTTTTTTTTTTTTAAGATTTATTAATTTATTTGAGAGAGAGAGAGAATGCACGCGTGGGTGTGCGGGGAGGGGCAGAGGGAGAGAATCTTCAAGGAGACACCGTGCTGAGCACGCAGCCCCATGCAGGGCTCCATCTCAACAACTCATGATTCATGACCTGAGCCAAACCAAGAGTCTGACACTTAACCGACAGAGCCACCCCTAAAACTCCAGTTTCAAACACCATTTAAACCCACAGAAAGTTCTTTGCCATTTGTTCTCCAGACCACAATCATCAATTTTCAAAAGGCAATGTTAAATTAAATATATACACAAAAGAGTTCATTTAAAATCTTTAACAACAACAAAATATTAGTAAGCACTGAGCTCCCTAAATGGTGAGTAAGCACTTTTGAAGGAAAAAAAAGAATTAAAGTACATGTTAAAAAATGAAATAAAAATCTTAAGAGATCCTAATCTAAATTAGAAGTAAAGTCTGACAGAACAGCATGAATGAATCAACTACCTCCCTGAGAAAAGAAAAAAACGTAGATAAAAGAAAGATCGTATGAATACTCTGAGTTCCTCTCAAAATTAACATGTAATTTCACAGCACAGGAATTCATGCTGCATTTATTACATTACATTCAAATCAAATGAGACAAAAGATTCATATAACCTTTAGATAAAGGTTTGTAAATCAGTTACATGGATTATTATCAGATATTCTCACAGGCTTCTCTAAGGACTCGTGTTAGAACACTGCTCAGTGGTCAACAGCATATATTCCAGAAAAATTCCTTAAACTGTAGAGAACATTTTGTTTTCTCAAATCACATCCCAAATGCTGGCCCATGGTATTTCTGTAGGTAGTAAATATTTGCTGAACTGAATTTAATGTCTTTGAGTCTGCCCACGTCTTCGTCTAAAGACAGTAATTTTCAAAATGCTATGTAAGCATGGAACTGCTGGGGCACTACAGATGAGGGCATAAAGGAATATGGACAAAAATGAGACAAATGCAGGAAAATCAAAATAAAATTTGGGTACAGAGGGTGAAATAGACTGGTATATAAGGAGCTACCACTTAAATTCTAGAGTGATCTGTGAATGGAGATGGTTTCTCTCCAGTGTCTTCAAATGAAACACCTTGGATAAAGTTTAAGAATAAAATATATATTCAATTTAATTTTAAGAAGCATTTTTTAAAAAGGCCTGAAACAATAATTTAACACTGGTTTGTACAGTGTATATATTCTTAAAATAGAATCCATGTGTAAGTTTTTGTTATAGAGACTCAAGGTTGTCGTCTTTAAAATGTCTTTATAATTAATATTTTTCTGATTGGTGATATAATTCAAATTTTCCCTGCCATATCACAGAATTTCACATATTCAGAATATTCACAGAATTAATATTCAGTGTCCATTTCCTTTGTTTTAAACAAGTCTTTCCCATGGCCAAAGTTATTATCAAATATTTCCTCCTATAGAGTTCTGAGGCTTTTTTCCCTATTAGTATTAAACTTTCTAATAACATTGAAAAGGCAGTATAATAAACAGTTATATATTCTCCATCTAGATTCAACAAATGTTAGTGTTTTGTAATGCCTGCCATTTTGAAATTATGTATTACATTATGAGCCATTTAAACTTAGAATAGTGGTTTTAGCCCGAAATGGAACTTTAAAGAGTAAGAAGTAAAAATAAGTAATACTTATTACTTATTAATAGATAAGTATAAAAAGATAAATAGCAGTATTAAAAAGAATGCATACAAGGAAATTTTTAAAATGATTTAAATCCTGATACACCTCTATGAGGCAATACTAACAGGTTATCAAAAAGATAGTATAAATGAATATTCTGTGGACATGAAAGGTATTCACAACACCCTGTCAGTGAACAAAAACGCAAGTCACAGTGGCCAACAGCTGCCCACTTTTAAAACAAAACACACACATGTCTATATGGAAAGGAAAAGCATGGAAAGAACATGAAGGGAGTTCAATAAATATTTGATGACCAAACATAAGTGCTATTAGCACTTCTCTCTTGGTGGGACTACTAATGCTTGAAATTTTTTTTCCTTACTTATATTTCCTAAACTTTTATAATAAATATTTACTGCCTTTAAGATAAAAACAGGCAAAAGCAAAGCAAAACAGAAAACAACACTTTCTCGACATGTATCATATGACCTCACTGATATGAGGAATTCTTAATCTCAGGAAACAAACTGAGGGTTGCTGGAGTGGGGGGTGGGGTGGGAGGGATGGGGTGACTGGGTGATGGACACTGGGGAGGGTATGTGTTCTGGTAGGCGCTGTGAATTGTGCAAGACTGTTGAATCTCAGATCTGTACCTCTGAAACAAATAATGCAATATATGTTAAGAAAGAAAAAAAGAAGAAGAAGAATGTAGCAGGAGGGGAAGAATGAAGGGGGGGAAATCGGAGGGGGAGAAGAACCATGAGAGACGATGGACTCTGAAAAACAAACTGAGGGTTCTAGAGGGGAGGGGGGTGGGAGGATGGGTGAGCCTGGTGGTGGGTATTGAGGAGGGCACGTTCTGCATGCAGCACTGGGTGTTATGCACAAACAATGAATCATGGAACACTATATCTAAAACTAATGATGTAATGTATGGGGATTAACATAACAATAAAAAATTAAAAAAAAAAAAAAAGAAAACAACACTTTCTCATCTATGCTTATATGGCCAAAAATCACACTGCAGTCCATTATACATACATTTGTCTCCCCCACTGGTCTGAGCTCTGTACAGGCAGGGACTGTGTCTACTGGGTCACTGGACCACTGGCCCTTAGAACTGCATCAGGCACATCAGTGCAGGTACAGGTACAGGTAAGGAAACTGGCAGAGCAAGGATGACAACCAAATCACCTGTTCCCTTGTACACTTCAAAAATGGTAATATCGCCAGATTCTCCTGATTGCAATTTCAAATAATATTTACATATCCCAGATACAACATTTTGGTGGAATTACTTCTATGTTCTTAATACCCAATCTCTGAATACAACTTTGAACTTATAAACCCAATTCAGTGAAATCCTGTTCATATCTTCCAGAATGAAGTACTTTATTACCATCCTTTCTTCTGGAAAATTGTAAGAGATAGTTATATTTATATTTTATTTGCCTGAAATCCCACATTCACGTAGAGGAAAGACATGCTTGCTTCCCTCTAGAAAGGCTGCTGAGCATGGCAGAGGCCAGTGGGGGGGGTCAGTATGGATATTAAGCATTAATAGTTGATCAGGATAGACCTATAAAGGAACAAAGCCTGAAATTTATTTTTTATCAGTTCTCTTTATGATATCTATCAAAAATACAGTTTAAACCATTTCCCCAGAATGATCACTGAAAAGCTTTCAGTTCTATGAGACCTTCTTGCACAACTCATACTACCAATTTATATGACACTGGGAATAAAATTAGAAAACAGTAGGGATTCCTGCAGTGATACGTGGTTGCCTAGATGATCTCTAGGTTCCTTTAAATTCTAAGCTACTATAAAAACTTTTTTTGATCTGCTTTATTTTTATGTAAATAAATAACAAAAAGTATCATTTGGAATATTTTTTACTGCTGGTGACTCTGGAGCCATATTCAGCTTATACCTTATACTGATAGATTCTTTTATTCTGATTTTGCTTCTTTGGAAAGAAAATACAGATCTTAAAGCAATAAGTCTCAAGGAAAAAAATGTGAGTTTTTTCAGATCAATCTAACAGTTTTTTTCAGTAGCTCCCGAAGATTCTGATTCCCTTCTTGCCTTCGAGAAAGTACTTTACTGCTGAGTGCAGAAACTAAGTATTAAGACATCCCGTTTAAAAAAAAAAAAAAATCATACAAATAATTGTTGACTGATGAGTGTTAGGAAGAAAAAGCATATAGAACAAGGACCCACATGTGTTAAGGGAAAGGTGGTCAAGAACATTTCTCGTGAAGGGGCATCTGAGCTGAGATCTGAAGGGGGAGTGCAGGCAGAGTCCGTTTCCAGCACAGGTAGTAACAGGTAAAAATTACCCTGAGGCAGAAGGAAACAAGAAGGCCAATGGCTTTGGCTACTGAATCTCAGAGGAGAGAGCTTCCTGCTACTAACAGTTCATGCATTTTAGCCTCTAAAGAGAAGTCACAATACCTTCAACAGAGTGCGGATATCGTCTTTATTGGAGTTTCCATCTACTCGAGTTACTCTGTATTCCAACCACTGCTGAACGATTGCTTTTTCTTCTGCAGTGCTCCCAAGCAAATATTCTTTGTTGGCCTGCTTGACAAGATGAGCTGCTATAGTAGTCAGTCCTGTTAGACTTGGACCATTGTTTGTTTGAAGAACTGGAATCTTAAAAAGAAAAAAAAGTTCTTCTGAAAAATTTAAAAAACAAATACCAACATGACCTTAAGTTCTAAGGAGTTGCTAAATCCCTCACTGTTTTGTCAAACGCCCTAGGATTCTACTCTAAGATACTAAATTACATTCAAATGAATATCAGGAAAATAGTAGTTAAGATGTTATGTACAATTTGAGAACAGATGCTTGAAATGACACAGTAGTAACATTGCAAAAGTCAATGTTTCTACGTAATTCATAACTGTGCATATACTAGAAGAAAAAATGGAAATCCTAATAATACTGCATTAGTTTGGATCAAGTTTACCAATACCCTATGTTAGCAAGATGAACATACTTAAATAAACCTGACTTCTGTAACAACAAAAGGATATAATTACAGTAACACTGACTTAATGCTGATGTAGTTAGAACCACCAAATGAGATATGGGTTGGTTTTAGTGATATGTGATCTAATATAATTACATCTCGTTAACTAGGTATGGACTGTGACAGTGACTTGGTTGCCATGAATTGCATATCCACCGATTTTTTAGAGTGAAGTCACTGTTGGCCAATATTTCATGTTTAAAAAACATTCCAAAATATAACTGGGGCCACTGATAATAGTCTGGGCTTCAGGTAATCATTTGAAAAATAATCCTGTTTTTGTTTCCCTTATTAGAACAGCAATACTGGGGTGCCTGGGTGGCTCAGTTGTTAAGCGTCTGCCTTCAGCTCAGGTCATGATCTCAGGGTCCTGGGATGGAGCTCCACATCGGGTTCCCTGCTCAGCCAAGGAGCCTGCTTCTTACTCTCCCTCTGCTGCTCTACCTGCTTGTGCTCTCTCTGTCAAATAAATAAATAAAATCTTAAAAAAAAAAAAAAAAAAACAGCAATACCAAGGTTCAGATTATAAGAAATTGACAATTAATTTAAATGTTCTTGATGCACAACCAAGCAAAGCACTATGAGAAATTTAAAAGAAAATGGAAGGTATCATCTGATGAGGAGACTGACCAATTACAAATAATATACAATCTAAATGACCCAAACAAACAAAAGAAGAGTATTTTCGTGGGAAGACAGCTGCTTTTTGCAGTCACTAAATATCTTGTACTTGTAAAGTGATTTACACTTCGCAGGACACTTTCATACTCACATCTAGGTCAACAGGACTCTGTGAAGTATACAGACAGATTAACATTTTACAGATACAGATTCAAAGATTACTTCCTACAAGTCAAAGGAAGTAACGAAGGGTACTCTCTGGTTTTCCACTTCTCATTCACCACTTAGCTCCTTGAATTTTCACTTTTGCCTTCACACTCAAATGAAGCCTCTACCTCTAAGATCACCAATAATATCCTTTTAAAAAATGCACTGAAAGAAAACAATAAGGAACCCTCTGGGGGTGCTGGTTCTACTGTTTTATTCCTTGCTGGTTGGTTCCTTGTGTGGTTACCTACCTGTGTTCACTTTGTGGTAACTCGCTGAGATTTATTTGCTTTTCTGAAGGTATGTTATACTTAAAAAACAAAACAAAATAAAAACAGAAAAAGAACTTGCCATCAATGAGCGTGTGGGGGGAAATGACATTTAATTCTAAAGAGAATTATTTGTAAAAATAAATTATCCATAATCCTACATTGCTAAGTCAAAAACTTCCCAGTTACCTTCTCATTACATCTTCTAAGTTGGTCAGTAATTTCATCATCATCTTACAAAGAAAGAACCAAGGTCACTCGCTTTGTCATGGCAGAATCAGGGTTTGGATAAAGTAAGATTGCCTCAAAGTCCCTTCTCTTTCCTTCATACAACCTAAAGTACACAAATCTTATGTAGTTGCAATCGTGGGACACATACTTTTTCCACATTCATTTTAGGATGGCATGGTCTTCTAAGTAATCAACGTCGATGGCTAATAAGTAATATTATAATATGCCGATGTACCATAATTTAACAAACCATTCTCCGAAAGCTGGATCTCTGGATTGTTTTCAATTTTTTTCTTTTATTTCCTTAAATAATCTCTATACCCAACATGGGGCTCGAGCTTATGACCCCGACAGATCAAGAGTCGCATCCCCTACCAACTGAACCAGCCAGGCGACCCTGGATTGTTTTCAATTACACAGTCTCCCCTTATCTGTGGGGAATATGTTCCAATACCTCCAGTGGATGTCTGAAACCACGGATAGTACCAAACCCTACATATACTACGTTTTTCCTATACATAAATACCTATGATAAAGTTGAAGTTATAAATTAGGCACAGTAGTCCGAGATTAACAGCAAGAACTAATAATAAAGTAGAACAATTATATCAAGATACTGTAATAAAAGTTATGTGAATGTGGTCGGTCTCTCTCCAAATATCCTATTCTACTGTACTCACCCTTCTTCTTGTGATGATGCAAGATTTCAAAATGCCCATATAATCAGATGAAGTGAGGTGAATGATGTAGGTGTTGTGACATAGTGCTAGGCTACAGCTGACCTTCTGACACTATGCCAGAAGGAGGATCATCTGTTTCTGGATATGGCTAACCATGGGTAACTGAAACGGCAGATATCGAAACTATGGATGGGGAGGAGGTACACAGACGGGTGACTACTGTATCATTGGTAATGCTGCAGAGAAGGCCTTATTGCTTGATGTGGAGAACAAAGGCAAAAGAAAAAAAATTAAATTTCCTTACAACTTACAGCCCAATGACAAGTCCTCAAGACAGGCAGAGTGACATTCCTCTAGGAACTCAACTGCCTCCATCGATGTTAATACTTTGCTAAAGGCAAAAGGCAACCTTAGCTTAACATTAGCCTGACCTCCAGGATCCTATAAGTCTCCTTTAATGTATAAAAATCCCTTTCGAAACCTCCTTTATCTCTACCCCCAAGATATATGTTAGCACTCATACTCCAAGCATATGGCCCACTGATATATGTCTGAAGGGTCTCATGACTAAGGTTTTACTAGACAGTAATAAATGATCTTTTCCTAACAATAGCTAGCCCCTCAAGGTCCTGGAAACCTTGCTTCCAAATTCCTTAGAGACTTACGCTATCCTTAACCCTCTGCCAACTTGAAAGTATATAATCAGTCATTCCTCACAACCCCAGTGCAGCTCTTTCTGCCCCCAGGTCCTGTCCCTGTGCTTTAATAAAACCACACTTTTTGCACCAAAGATGCTTCAAGAATTCTTTCTTGACCATTTGTTCCCGAACCCCAATATTTTCACATCATTGCTGGCTTACTGCTATCAGTTGTCTCCCTGCCCCACCAAAAAAAAAAAGACCGAATTTTTTCATTTATTCCCATCCCTTTCCCCAAACATATAAATAGAAACTTTCAATAGCTGCCCTCTGCTAAGACCAAAAAAAAAAGTTTTAATTAAAGTAAGAAACCACACTATGAACTCCACAGCCCTCACAACTGCCCTCAAACTATAATTTTGGGCTTACTTTGCATTGTAGCACTTTTCATATTGGTCTACTTCTTGCCCCAAACTTCCCAATCTTTCATAATTTTGGCCTTACACACTTTAAACACCAGGTTTTCTGTGAAGTTTACAAATCCATTCTCACAGTCAAAATTAACTTTCTCGTCCACATTCCTCAACAATGTCTCCTCCGGGGGGCCTGGGTGGCTCAGTCGTTAAGCGTCTGCCTTCGGCTCAGGTCATGATCTCAGGGTCCTGGGATCGAGTCCCACATCGGGCTCCCTGCTCTGCAAGAAGCCTGCTTCTCCCTCTCCCATTCCCCCTGCTTGTGTTCCTGCTCTCGCTATCTCTCTCTCTGTCAAATAAATAAATAAAATCTTTAAAAAAAAAACAACAACAAAAAAAACAATGTCTCCTCCGTTTAGCATATATTCTGTCTTGCCTTAAATTAATTGTCAATGACTGTTTCTTATACTAGGTAAGCTTCCTGAAGGCAAGACTCATGTCTTGGCAATGTTCTGTAAAAAAACAGAAACCAAACGAGGAAGCAGTGGGTGAAGGGAAGGAATTAGCATGTGGCCAGAGGAAAAAGCAAAAGTAGGAGGCTTTGTCTCCAGTCAGTGGGCTCATCTTGGACAAGCCCCAAGACCTTTCTATGCTTCAGCTGAACTTAAGTGTAAGAACTACACTAGGACTGCTTTTAACATAAACCAAACAAAAAACAGAAAAGTAAGAACAAAAAATAAACGTCACATGGAAAAAATCTCAAGGAGGCAAAAAAAATGTTATCTATCCAAAGTAGTCTCCCTACAATTATTCTCCTTTCCTAATGCATTCCCCATCGACGTCAACGATATTTACGAAACACAAACGTTCTTCACCGCCCTGAGAAATCGGAGTCCTTATATCTTACCAATTGTATACTGTATTAATCTTCCCCTTCATTCTCTTCACGTCATACACTGAACTTGAACAACTCAGAAAAACCTTCCTTGAATCTTCCAGATTGGACCAAGACCACTTATGTGCTCTCTCAGCCATCTCGGCTTCAATATAGCACTTTTCACTTATTGTAATTAAAATAGCAACAATATTTGCCCACCTTGTTAAAACCAAGCTTCCTAGGGAGGAAGGAGGGTGTCCTTCTCAACCACTGCTGCATTCCCCAGTCCCAGCACAGTGCTACTTGGCACCCCGTTAGTTCTCTGGAGTAGCTGCGTGACGCTGAATGAAAGGTAGTGTTAAAGTAAGTGCTGTCACTGTACGCAAATACGGGGCCTCCAGATTGGTCTAAGGGCTCTTTGAGAGCTCTCCTCGCTTTCCCAGAACAGGATGACAATTTCCCAGGAGAAAGGGTCAGGGCAAGCCCGAACGGGGCAGATTGCCCTCCACCCTCCAGCAGCCAGGGCCGCAGGAGACCGAGAGACGCCAGGCAGCCCGCCCTGCGGCGCAGACACGTGGGGGAGGAGAATAGCCGCATCCTCCGCCTCTGCCGGCTAGCCCATCTTACCCGGGCTCAGCAGGGCCCGCTCCTGTCCACCTCTTCCCCTCCACGCAGCCCCACTTCTCACCTGGCGCTCGCCCTGAGCGCTGTATTTGTTCCCTTTACTCAGCCCCAGGGATTTCTCCAGCAGCGTCAGCTCTGCGACCGCCGCCATCTTCCGGCAGGAGCTCCTGGTAGGGGAGGGACTAGGACAGCAAGGATCTCCTGCATTGGCTGGGAGGGAAGGCCCGCTCCCACAAACGTCACCAGCTATTGGCTGAACGCAGGGGGCGGGGAAAACGCGCCTGAGCGCAGGAGGCGAGGCCAAGGTAAGGGGCGGGGCGGAAAGGTGGGTGTAAGACAGGTGGAGAGGTGGTGGCAGACAGCTCTGTGAGTTCTTGGAGCTCCTGAGGGCTTATTGGCATAACGGGCTTTGGTGTTGCAGTAGACGGAGTCAGCCAACTTCTAGACAGCAGGCTGTTGTCCTGGCTGCCAGAGTTAACTGGTTAGCTGATTTGGCATGCTAAGAGATTTTTTATGCATAATTGGAATCGAGATTTACCTTAGCTTGGCTTGGGAATTTGCGAATTTGAACAATCAAATTGAATAGCAAAGAGTTCACAATCTATTAGGAATTTCTAACGGTGTTATTCATGGGGATTTTAATTGTATTGGAAAAACAAATTTTTCTTCATTCAATCTACAGCTCAATAGTAGCAGTAACATTAAAATTTAAAGATTATTTGTAGAGCACTGTGTATGTTAGATACCATCAAGCAATTCCTGTGCCCCAAGAAAATCAGCCATTAATAGTCTTTTTTTTTTTTTTAAGATTTTATTTATTTATTTGAGAGAGAGAATGAGATAGAGCATGAGAGGGTCAGAGGGAGAAGCAGACTCCCCGCTGAGCAGGGAGCCCGATGTGGGACTCGATCCCGGGACTCCAGGATCATGACCTGAGCCGAAGGCAGTTGCTTAACCAACTGAGCCACCCAGGCGCCCAGCCATTAATAATCTTAATGATCTTTATTTGCAATACCACAAAGATAAAGTAGTGATGTAATTTATGTAGCTTTTTTCATGTAAATAAGCAATGCATATAACATTTTCCTCCTGAGCTGTTATATGTTTAGGTCTTTAAAGTAGAAAATGGGTAGTGTATGTTGAAGCCTGGACTACTTCCAAAAGATTTCTGGAAAAAATTTTTTTCCACATTGAAAAGTGAATGAACAAAATGTGTATTAGTCTGAGAGAAATGGAAAAGAAGTACTACAAGGTAGCTCATCACTAATTCAGAAATACGGACATTTCATAGGGAAATGCTGTCCCTGTGTGATACCATCCTTTCACCCAAATACTTAATGAGTTAACACTGGCAGCAGAATTAAATGTAAGGAAAAGGAAATTTGGCCAAATCAACATAAACAAAATACAAAGGAAATTCCAGTGTAAGTGGATTGTTGCACATTGATTTTCTATTTTCCATATACAGAGAATTGAATGACTGTTTCACTACTTCTAAAATGGCCAGTCCTCTGAGAAAATTCACCTATCTATTTTCAGTGTTTAGGTTCAGTTTCTGCTTATAATAAAACATTTTTAAAGATTCCACAGTTATGTAATTCCAGTGGATGGTATATTTAAAATAAGGCTTGACCTAAATGACCTGAACTGTGATTTGAGTTCCAGGATAAAAAATAACTGAATGGATATTCCCCCAAATGATAGAAGTGATAATTTGGGGGAGTAAGATTGGATAAATGGGTAGAATATCACCTTTTAATTTATCCAGTTTGAATTATTGCAGATAGATTTTGTAATTAAAAAGAAAATTTGTTTTAATGTAGATAGAAGCTTCTTCCCTTCAAACCCTGAAGTTTTTTAATACTGAATTTCTTTTTATTTTCTGGTATTCTTACTTTTGTTGTGGATGTTCATGAATGGGGGTGGGGGGAATTGGTTAACCACTGCAGTGCTTCTGAAATGAAAGGGAAGGGAGGCGGTGCCACATAAAAGAGGCAAATTTAAACTGGATTCCAGGAGCCAGAGGTTCTATTCTTTATTCAGCACTAACTGGTTGTGTCGCTCTAGGCAGGCAATTAGCCTCATTAAGACTCAGTTTCCCCAAATATAACCCCAGTGGGCTTGGATTCTATCTGGTTCCTTTTGGTGATGACATTATATCTTTCAGTGTTTAAGGTGAGCACATGTATTTCACTTTTTACCTTAAAGTGAACATGCATTTTTGTATACTTTTACCTTAAAGTGAACATGTATTTTTGTACAACTAATGTAATTTTGTAATTTTAATTTTGAAATGTAACTGCACCACTAAAGTAATTTTGTATATGTTTGGCTGGAAAACCTTTTGTTGTGGCCAATTGTGATATATAAATATCACGGCTTGCTTGTTTTAAGCAGAATTTAGGGGTGGCAATAGAGACATGGATCTAGATGTCCCTGTCATATTCTCTATTCCTAACACCAACAGATGAGAAAGAAATCAGAAGTGCTTCATATAGACAGGACCTGCTGGTTTCATGGGCATGCATGCTGGGAAGGGTCCTGTGCTTGGTTTAATGCTCTGCTGTTGCCATCTTGAAATTCATTATATATATATATATATATATATATATATATATAATATATTTGTTTTTTTGAGAGAGAGAGAGTATGCATGCATGTACATGCGCATGCCTGTGTAAGCAGGGGGTGGGGGCAGAAGGAGTGGGAGAGAGGGAATCTTAAGCAGGCTCCATGCCCAGCTCAGAGCCCCATGCAGGACTCGATCTCACGACCCCAAGATCATTACTGGAGCCAAAATCAAGAGTCAGACGCTTAACCAACTGAGCCACCCAGGCTCCCCCCATTATAGTTTTTTTTTTTAAAGGACCCTGCATTTTCATTTTGCAGTGGGCCCCATGACTTATGTAGCCCGTCATGCATGTAAAGCTTGTTACCTTTGCTCTTGAGTTTAATAGACTAAAAAGATTCCAAGAAGCATTTGAGGCTTGGACATTCCATGTCCAGTGCTCAAATATATCTTTAATAAATGCAGATCTATTTCAGAAACTTCAACATGATCTACCATGGCTGCCTGTGTACTATTTGCCTTCTCAGGTACCCAGGGGGAAACTAATCCTTGCTGCACACTATTGTGTGTATGTTCAGTGTGTTAGCATAGCTTCTATCATTCAGTCTCTACAACAATAGTAGGAGATGTGTGACCCTCCAGGTATGATTCAAGTCAGGACATTGGATGCAATCAACAGTATCTGCTCTGATTAATTTAAGCAGAGGCGGGGAATACAGGAAAGGATTTTAGGAAGTTCACAATAATGTTAGGCTGGAGGCTAGAGAAATAATCTCAAACCTAGGGTTCAAAAACCAAGTTGGAGAATTGGCCTGTTAGGAAACTTCTACCACTTATGTCATGTCTACGAAGTACAAACACCAGAAATTATATGTTACTGCAGCTACTACTACTACCAGCAATATGTCACTTCGGCTCAGGAACATGACCTTCAAATCATTGGGAAACTTCTCTTTCATCATTGCCTGTGCAAGCTGGATGCCTGGGCTACTAGCTTTTCCACCATGCACAGTGGCTTCCTAACATTCCTCACTTCTGGATCAAAGTTCTGATTGGCGGGACTTAGTCACTTGCTTGTGTCTAAGGCTGTAAGTTAATCCAGGAAATTGAGTTTTGACTTCCATATTCAAGGGGAATTGATTATATCTTTATCTCTAGTACCATGACTAAATGATCGAAATAAAGGAGGTGGTCATTATACAATGCTTATCTGCTCTGCATTGTAGGAACAATATAACTATAAAAAATGTATAACTATCAAAAACTATAATGATTTGTATAACTATCAAAAGTAGGGAGATAAGATGAAGAACATATGGAAATGAGACTAGCTTGCAGATTGCCCTATTGGTGTTGATTAGAAGAAAAAAAAGCTATTATTTCACATTAGGTGCTGAAGGAGCAGGAGGGAAGGAGACAGAAAAGATTTCTAGCAAATTCCAATATTGTTCATAATTGTTCAGATAGGCAGTATCCCAAAGAAGAGAGGATTTGGTTATTATATAAAGGTATTATTCTAAAGGTAAACTTAGAGCAAAAATATAAAGTTTCCTAAGCACCAAAAGAAAGAGAGAATGCAAGCAAATAAAGCAGACCATGTAAGTTGGTGACTGTATGTCTAGCTGTACCCATATGTCAGAACTGAGGCCAAGTATATGGATTATATTAATAAATATGTAGGTTTAATTCACTATAAAAGAAAAGGATTTTATTTTTTTAAAGATTTTTTTGTATTTATTAGAGAGAGAGTGCACACGAGCAAGGAGGAGAAGCAGAGGGAGAGGGAGAAACAGATTTCCCGCTGAGCAGGAAAACCTGACACAGGGCTCGATCCCAGGACCCTAAGATCATGACCTGAGCCAAAGGCAGACATGTAACTGACTGAGCCACCCAGGTGCCCCAAAAAGGATTTTAGAATTGTCTAACAAAGCAAAATTCACATGATGTTGTTTACAAGAGCACATCCAAAACAGCACAAAGGGCACTTTATAATGCTAAAGGCTACAATATGGGATAAAAATAAAATAGTGATTAATGTTATGTACCCAAAAATGTGACAAAATTTTCACCCAAGCAGATACAACAGGAGATGGCAGGAGACGTAGAAACTCAGGAATAATGGGGAGCCTGTAGTGTATCTCCCTCAATCTGAGACAGAACAAGTAGGAAAAAAATCAGGAAGAATATAGAAAATCCAGAAAGATAAGCAGTAATGTAGAATGTATACATATGTACAAATCTCTGAAACCTGATAAACAGAGGAAACACCTTATGTATTAGTTTTCCTTTGGCTGCTGTGACAAATTCCTACCATTTCGGTGGATTAAAACAACAGAAATTCATTTTGTTGCATTCTGGAGGCCAGAAGTCCAAAATTAGTTTCATTGTGCCAAAATCAAGGTGTCGGCAGGCTGCATCATTCCAATCAAGGCCAGCATCTTTAGATTTCTTTCTGTTCCGTCTTCACACACACTTCTCCTTTGTGTGTGTCAAGTCTCCCTCTGTCCCTCTCTCATAAAGACCCTTGTAGTTGCATAGAGGGCCCAAATGGATAATCCAGGATAATTTCCCCATCTGTATGTCCTTAACTTAATCATATCTGCAAAGACCCTTTTTCGTATTCCTTTATAGAGTAATATATTTCCAGGTTCTAGGGATAAGACCTGATATTGGGGGGCCATTGTCAGCCTCCCATACCTTCCTTTTGAGTGCACGTGAACATTCACGAAAATTGATTGCATCTTAGATCATGAAGAAAAAAAAATAAATTTGAAAAGTAACAAATTCTAAAGAATAAAAATAATTTTTTGACCACAATGCAGTAGAATCAGAAACTAATAAAAATAAAAATTTAAAAAGACTTCTTTTAGAAATGTAAAAACATTTTAATAAGCAACTCTTGGGTCAATGAGGAAACACAGGGTAAAATAGCAGAATCTCGTGAATCTATGAATGCAGTTATGATGGAAAATTTATTCTGTGAAATATTTATACGAATAAAAATGAAAAATGAATTAAAATAAAATTGAAATGTAAATAATTTAAAAATAGCCAGAAGAAAGCACCAGGAAAGAAGTGATAAATATAAAAGAAATGTGTAAGAAAACAACAATAACAACAAAAGAGTAGAACTTATGAATAAATTCAAGTTGCAAAAGTTGAAAAATTCACAAAATTAACAAACCACTAGCTAGTACGTAGTGAAAAATATAAAAAGGAGAAAGCATAAATACACAAAATTAAAAGTCACGGCGCGGGGGGAGGTTGGTGCCTGGGTGGCTCAGCCGTTAAGCCTTTGGCTCAGGTCATGATCCCAGGATCCTGGGATCGAGCCCCACATCAGGCTTCCTGCTCCCATTGGGCTCCCTGCTTCTCCCTCTCCCACTCCCCCTGCTTGTGTTCCCTCTCTGGCTGTCTCTCTATGTCAAATAAATAAATAAAATCTTTTTAAAAAAATTAAAAAAAATAAAAGTGGCAATAACCATCATAACAGAGAGAATTTTAGAAATCATAAGAGATTTATTTTGTATAAGTCTCTGCAAATAAATGTAAATTTAGATGAAGTTTCCTACAAAAACTTTTTGAATTTTTTTCTAGAAAAATGTAATGTAATCAAATTGACACCAGCGAGAAAGATATCCTAAAGATTCCATAGTAATTACTATGGAAGAAGTAGAGGAAGTAGTAAAAGAGCTGCCTCACAAAAAAGTACCAGTTCCAGATGTATTCACAGTGGGATTCTACCAAAGTTAAAGATCAGATCATCTCAGTGCTGGTTAAACTACTCCAGAGCAAAGAAGAAAAACTTAGAAATTTGTTTTACAAAGAGACAAAAGCATTGATCCCTAAACCTGTCAACGATATCTCTAAACAGGAAAACTACAGAACAATCTCAGTTATAAATATATGTATAAAAATCATAAATAAAGTATTAGCAAATGGAATCCAGTTACATATAAAAAATACATCATGAATACATGGAATTCATTCCAAGAATGCTAGGGTGGTCCAACATTAGGAAATCTGTTAATATAATGCATCATGTTAATATGGCTAAGGAGAAAAATCATATAATCATCACTGCAGGCTCAGAAACATCATTTGACATTATTTAGTACTCATTCACATTAAGAACAATCAATAAAATAGGAATTAATATATACATGTGTGTGAGTGTGTGTGTGCATGCACATGTGTGTGCCAAAATCCCAAAGGTAGAGTTTACTTTTTATTTAATGGGAAAACATTAGAAGCTTTCTTGTTGAAGTCGGGAAAAAAGCAAGAGAGCTCTCCCTCTCAGCTATTTCATAACATTGTGTGAGAGAGTTTTAGCCAATGCTCTTAGATAAGAAAAAGCAATTAGATGCATTCAAATGGAAATGAGAGGTCAAAATCTGTTTGTAGAGAATTTGATTTTATATCTTGAAAACTCAAGATGATCAATGGAAAAACTACAAATAATGAGAGAATTTATCAAAGCAGCAGATTATAATAGGAAAATAAAAAATCAATAGAAGTTACAATTAAAGAGATTCCATTTGTATTAAATATTAAAAAATGGAGATATAAAAAACATAATGTTAGTCATATCAATAACAATATAAAAACACAAAGCTGCAAAAGTACACTTGAACAAATGGATAGACATGTCATATTAATTTATAAATTACTAAATTCCAATAAAAAATAACAGTTGTTTTCTTTTTAAACATGGAACTGGATAAGTAAAGAGTTCATTCAGAAGAACAGACAAACAAGAAAGAACATAAAATTTCTGTGGGTGAAAAAAGAGCAATGAAGGGTGGGAGCTGGGAGAGCCCTTTAAAACTTTATTATAAATCCTCTGTAATCAAAACAAGGTGGTATTGACATATGAACAGACAGATCAGTGGACCAGGATAGAAAATCCCGATATAGACCCAGCCATATTTGTTAATATGCAATAAAAGCAGCATCTCAAATCAGTGGGGGGAAAAGATGGACTTCTTAATAAATGGTATTCAGTAGCTCCCACTGCACACACACAGATGAATTCCAAATATATTAGAGATTTAAATGTATTAAATAAAAGCTTATGAGTACCGAAAGAAAACATGGGTGATTTGTACTTACACTATGTTCTCATAATAACACAAAATGCACTCATAATAAGGGGAATGAAAATTATAACCACATTGATATCATTTCTTGTCTATCATATTGGCAACAATGCAAAGTTGTGAGAACATGTAGGCTATGTGAAGAAATGGGAACTCATACATTTCAGGTGACAGCACGCTGATATAATCCCTATGTGGGGAATTGGGTGGTGGCTAGCAAAATTACAAACATGTTTAGCCTTTGGCGCAGAAATTCCACCTCTAGGATTGATTCCATGGAATACTGACAAAAACATGGCAACAAAAACTATGTGTATATAAGGCTATTGAATGCCATCCTGTTCATTATAATAAAAATTATAAACACCCAAATGTCCTTAAATAGCAGACAGGTTGAAGAAATAGGGTACAGAATACTACGTAGCTCCCAAAAGGAATGAAGACCATCTTTATATAGTGGTACATATAGAATGATCTCCAGAATATATTGTTAAGTGAAAAAAGCAAGGTGGAGCAAGTGTTAATAGCATGCTACCATTCATCTAATGAAGAAGGGGGTAGTACAAATATACACACACTTTTGCTTCTATTTAAAAAGTGGAATGATAAACCAAAAACTTAAAAAAAAAATGAAGGTAACAGGAATAGAAACTAGACTTTTGTGACTATACTTTTTCCTAAAGGTTTGACTTTGGAACCAGGTACATATTTTTACATAATTATAAACATATTAAATTTAAAAAGTTATTCTTGAAAAACTGAAAGCAAAATAAAGCAAATGGCATGTCAATTTGGTGGCACAATCACATAGCGTGGAACTCTTTTTAATGCCTTTATAACACAATAATTTAGTTGTACATTCTTAGTGAGATACACTCTAAAGAAAAAAATTCATGAAAAGATCTGTTTTTTTTTTTGTTTGATTAGCATATTGGCAGTGCTGGACTCTAAGTGTTGTATTCCAAGGCATGTGTTATATTCCAAGGCATGTATACTATGAACTTTGTACTAAGGCATATGCACTGTGGCACAAAGCAAGGGAGTAATTATGTGGTGTTGCTAGAAAGTAGGGGTTTTGGTATGGCAGAAAAGAGAAACAGATGTAAGATAATGAGATAAATCAGAACTCTTCAGTTCTGAATTTTAATTGAAATATCAATATGAGCTCATGATGATTTTATCTTAAAGAAAATGAAAAGTATTTCCTATCTAGCTCTGCTCACTTAAAAGTCTTAGAGACAGGGACAACTCCGTAACACTGAGAGCCAATTGTACCCAGATTCCAGTTTCAAATACTGTTTCCACTAAAGGGAATAATGGTTCTTTGCTGAACTGACTGATTCCAGATCTGGGACAAGACATGTGTAAGATGAGCCTAGATCATCTTGTCATAGCAGAAAGCAAAGAACTTATCAAAGAGTAATGAAGAAGTGTCAAAGGATGGGATAGGATCATTTGAGGGTCAGTAAGAATAACTGTAATGGATTAAAACACTTTAAATATATTTGGATCTATGAGGTCATAGTGATACTAAAAAACAAAAAAAGCGTTGATCACCTTTGGATAATTCTAGTGATCCAGTTCATTATTTTGAAACGTGATAAATAATGGGAACAAATAAACATTTTTTTCTTGATTATTCTATTGATACGGTATTTCAGGGAAACCAAATACTGATGAAGGGAAAATTTCTCTTTATGGAAGTGCTCAAGCTAATAAATGAAGATAAAACAATAGAATATCATTGTTTTGCATCCCCCCAATGAAATAATGGACCTAGGCAATGATTATTAATAATTGCTCACATCACACATTAACAAGTAGTCTTGACAATTGAAGTAGTCTTGCCAATTGCATTTGAATCTGATGAAGCCTTTTGCTCTAGCAACCAATTTACAGGAAGTAATGGGGGAAAGAGGAACATGTTAAGTAGCACCATGGACAATCAGCAAATTCTACCATAGAAAACTCTTTAGAACAAATGATCTATTTCATTAAATAAATTAGAAAGAAAAAATAAAGGAGGGAGGTAGAACTTATAAATTTAAAGAGTTCTAAGGACATAACCAATTGCAGTGTATGGATATTTTCTCTTTTTTTCAAATTTTTATTTAAATTTTTGTTATTAACATATAGTGTAATATTGGTTTCAGGAGTAAAATTTAGTGATTCATCACTTACATATAACACTCAGTGCTCAACATAACACATGCCCTCAATACCCATCACCCATTTAGCTCATCCCCCACCCACCTCCCCTCCAGCAACCCTCAGTTTGTTCTCTATCATTAAGAGTCTTTTATGGTTTGTCTCCCTCTCTTTTTTCCCCCTTCTCCTATGTTCATCTGTTTTGTTTCTTAAATTCATTATATGAGTGAAATCACATGGTATTTGTCTTTCTCTGACTGACTTATTTCGCTTAGCATTATACACTCTAGCTCTATCAACATCATTGCAAATGGCAAGATTTCATTCTTTTTGATGGCTGCTAACATTTCATTGTATATATATACCACATCTTCTTTATCCATTCATCAGTTGATGGGCTATGGACTCTTTCCATAATTTAGCTATTGTTGAAATGCTGCTATAAACATTAGGGTGCATGTGCCCCTTTGAATCAGTATTTTTGTATCCTTTGGGTAACTACTTAGTAGTGCAATTGCTGGGTTGTAGGCTACTTCTATTTTTAACTTTTTGAAGAACATCCATACTGTTTTCCACAGTGGCTGCACCAGTTTGCATTCCCACCAATGTGTAAGAGGGTTCCCCTTTTTCTGTATCCTCGCCAACACCTGCTGTTACTTGTGTTGTTAATTTTAATCATCCTGACAGGTGTGAGATGGTATCTCATCGTGGTTTTGATTTGTATTTTCCTGATGCTGAGTGATGTTGAGCATTTTTTCATATGTCTATTAGCCATCTGGATGTCTTCTTTGGAAAAATGTCTATTCATGTCTTCTGCCCATTTCTTAACTGGATTATTTGTTTTTTGGGGTGTTGAGTTTGATAAGTTCTTTATAGATTTTGGTTACTAACCCTTTACCAGATATGTGATTTGCAAATATCTTCTCCCATTCTGTAGGCTGCCTTTTAGTTTTGTTGATTGTTTCCTTCACTGTGCAGAAGCTTTTTATCTTGATGAGGTCCCAATAGTTCATTTTTGCTTTTGTTTTCCTTGCCTCTGGAAATGTTTCTAGTAAGAGGTCGCTATGGCCGATGTCAAAGAGGTTGCTGCCTGTGTTCTCCTCAGGATTTTGATGGTTTCCTATCTCACATTTAGGTCTTTCATCTGTTTTGAATTTATTTTTGTGTATGATGTAAGAAAGTGGTCCAGTTTCATTCTTCTGCATGTGGCTGTCCAGTTTTCCCAACACCATTTATTGAAGACTGTCTTTTTTCCATTGGATATTATTTCCTGCTTTGTTGAAGATTAGTTGGCCATAGAGTTGTGGGTCCATTTCTGGGTTTTCTAGCCTGTTCCATTGATCTGTGTGTCTGTTCTTGTGCCAGTACCATACTGTCTTGATGACTACAGCTTTGTGATATAGCTTGAAGTCTGGAATTGTGATGCCTCCAGCTTTGCTTTTCTTTTCCAGGATTGCTTTGGCTATTCGGGGTCTTTTGTGGTTCCATACAAATATTAGGATTTTGTGTTCTTCCTCTGTGAAAAATGCTGGTGGTATTTTGATAGGGATTGCATCAAAGTGCAGATTACTTTGGGTAGTATAGACATTTTAACAATATTTGTTCTTCCAATCCATGAGCATGGAATGTTTTTCCATTTCTTTGTGTCATCTTCAATTTCTTTTGTAAGTGTTCTATAGTTTTCAGGGTACAGATTTTTTACCTTGTTGGTTAGGTTTAGTCCTAGGTGTCTTATGGTTTTCCGTGCAATTGTAAATGTAATAGATTCCTTGATTTCTCTTTCTGCTTCTTCATTATTGGTGTATAGAAATGCAACAGATTTCTGAATGTTGATTCTGCAACTTTGCTGAATTCATGTATCAGTTCTGGCACTTTTTTTGGTGGAGTCTTTCAGATTTTCTACACGGAGTATAACGTCACCTGTGAATAATGAAAATTTGACTTCTTCCTTGCCAATTTGGATGCCCTTTTATTTCTTTTCGTTGTCTGATTGCTGAGGCTAGGACTTCCAGTACTATGTTAAATAACAATGGTGAGAGTGGACATTCCTGTCATGTTCCTGACCTTAGAAGAAAAGCTCTCAGTTTTTCCCCATTAAGGATGATATTAGCTGTTGATCTTTTGTACATGGCTTTTATGGTATTGAGGTATGTTCCAACTATCCCTACTTTGTTGAGGGTTTTTATCAAGAATGGATGCTGTATTTTGTCAAATGCTTTTTTTGCATTTATTGAGTAATGCATTAATGCATAATGCATTTCTGCATTATGGTTCTTATCCGAATTTCTTTTTATTAATGTGGTGAATCACACTGATTGATTTGCAAATATTGAACCACCTCTGCAGCCCAGGAATAAATCCCACTTGATTGTGGTGAATAATTCTTTTAATATACTGTTGGATTCGATTTGGTAGTATCTTGTGAAGAATTTTTGCATCCATGTTCATCAGGGATATTGATTTGTAATTCTCCTTTTTAGTGGGGTGTTTGGTTTTGGAATCAAGGTCATGCTGGCCTCATAGAATGAGTTTGGAAGTCTCCCTTCCATTTCTATTTTTTGGAACAGTTTGAGAAGAAAAGGTATTAAGTCTTCTTTAAATGTCTGGTAGAATTTGCCTGGGAAGACGTCTGGCCCTGGGCTTCTGTTTGTTGGGAGATTTTTGATTACTGATTCTACTTCTTTGCTAGTTATTGGTCTATTCAAATTTTCTATTTCTTCCTGTTTCAGTTTTGGTAGTTTGTATATTTCTAGGAATTTATACATTTCTTCCAGATTGCCCAGTTTGTTGGCATATAATTTTTCATAATATTCTCTTATAATTGTTCATATTTCTGTGGTGTTGGTTGTTATCACTTCTCTTTCATTCATGATTTTATTTATTTGGGTTATTTCTCCTTTCTTTTTATCAAAAGTCTGGCTAGGGGTTTATCAATTTTATAAATTCAATAAATTCAATATACAATATCATTTATTTCTGCTCTAATCTTTATTATTTCCCTTCTAATGCTGGCTTTAGGCTTTATTTGCTCCTTTGTTAGCTCCTTTAGGTATAAGGTTAGGTTGTGTGTTTGAGATTTTTCTTACTTCTTAAGGTAGGCCTGTATTGTTATATACATCCCTCTTATGACTGCCCTTGCTGCATCCCAAAGGTTTTGGATCATCATGGTTTCATTATAATTTGTTTCCATGTATTTTTCTATTTCTTCTTTAATTTAACTTAATTTCCTGGTTGACCCATTCATTCTTTAGTAGGATATTCTTTTACCTCCATGTATTTGTGGTCTTTCCAAATTTTCTCTTGTGGTTGACTTCAAGTTTCAAAGCATTGTGGTCTGAAAATATGCAGGGAATAATCCCAATCTTTTGGTACCGGTTGAGACCCAATTTGTAACCCAGTATGTGATCTATTCTGGATAATGTCCCATGTGCACTTGAAAAGAATGTATATTCTGCTGCTTTAGGGTGAAATGTTCTGAATATATCTATTAAGTCCATTTGGTCCAACGTGTCATTCAAAGCCATTGTTTCCTTGTTGACTTTCTGCTTAGATGATCTGTTCATTGCTGTGAGTGGGGTGTTAAAGTTCCCTACTAGTATTGTATTATTGCCAGTGAGTTCCTTTATGTTTGTTATTGATCGTTTTATGTATTTGGGTGCTCCCAAGTTGGGGGCATAAATGTTTACAATTATTAGATCTTCTTGTTGGATAAACCCCTTTATTAAAATATAGTGCCCTTCTTCATCTCTTGTTACAGTCTTGGGTTTAAAATTTAGTTTGTCTGATATACGTATGACTACTCCAGCTTTCTTTTGACATCCATTAGCATGATAGATGGTTCTCCATTCCCTCACTTTCAATCTGGAGGTGTCTTTAAGTCTAATATGAGTCTCTTGTAAGCAGCATATAGATGGGTGTTGTTTTTTTTTTTTTTTATCCATTCTGATATCCTATGTCTTTTTTTTTAATTTATTTTTTATAACAATTTTTAAGATTTTATTTATTTATTTGACAGAGAGATGCAGTGAGAGAGGGAACACAAGCAGGGGAAGTGGGAGAGGGAGAAGCAGGCTTCCTGCTGAGCAGGGAGCCCGACGCGGGGCTTGATCCCAGGACCCTGGGATCATGACCTGAGCTGAAGGCAGACGCTTAACCGACTGAGCCACCCAGGAACCAGTATCCTATGTCTTTTTATTGGAGCATTTAGTCCACTTACATTTGGATTAATTATTGATAGATAAGAATTTAGTGCCATTGTATTACCTGTAAAGTCGCTGTTTCTGGAGATTTTCTCTGTTCCTTTCTAGTCTTTGTTGCTTTTGGTCTTTCTTTCCCACTCAAAGGGTTCCCTTTAATACTTCTTGCAGGGCTGGTTTAGTGTTCATGAACTCCTTTAGTTTTTGTTTGTCTGGGAAACTCTTTATCTCTCCTATTCTGAATGATAGCCTTGTTGGATAAAGTGTTCTTGGCTTCATATTTTCCTCCATTCAGCACATTGAATATATCATGCCACTCTTTTCTGGCCTGCCCAGTTTCTATTGATATAGATATGGGTCTTCCTTTGTAAGTTAAGGATTTATTTTCCCTTGCTGCTCTCAGGATGTTTTCCTTATCTCTGAATTATGCAAATTTTACTATGATATGTTTTGGTGTTGGCTGGCTTTTGTTGATTTTGATCTGTGCCTCCTGGATTTGGATGTCTGTTTCTTTCCAGATTAGGGAATTTTTCAGCTATAATTTCCTCACATAAACCTGCCCCCTTCTCCCTCTCTTCTTCTGGGACTCCTATGATACAAATGTCATTATACTTTTTGGAGTCGCTGAGTTCCTTAAGTCTACATTTGTGCACCAATATTTTTCTTTCCCTCTTCTTCTCAGCTTCATTATTTTCCATAATTTTATTTTCTATATCACTTATTTGTTCCTCTGCTTCTTCCATCCTTGTGGTCATTACATCCAGTTGGTTTTGCATCTCAATTATAGCATTTTTTTTTTTTTTGACATAACTAGTTTTTAGTTTGTTTATCTCTGCAGTTAGGGCCTCTCTGGTTTCTTCCATGCTTTTCTCAAGCTAGTGTCCTTATGGTTGTTGTTTTAAATTCTGATTCAGGCATATTGCTTATATCTGTTTTGATTAGCTCCCTGGCTATGACCTCTTCTTGTTCTTTCCTTTGGGATGGATGAATTCTTCTGTCTTGGCATTTTGCTTAGGTCTCTGGCTTTTGTATGTTAGTAAAACCTATGCCTGGTCTCTTTCCACTAGAGCTGAAGCTTTGCAGCACTCTGATCAGTAGACCTGGTGTGTGTGGGGTGGGCGTGGGGGGTTGTGCTGGTCTTCTGGGGGAGGGGTCTGCTGCAGCTCTGGCTCTCAACCACACTTGCTCTAGTAAAAAGCACCTCCAGAGTGCAAGGGGGTGGGGCTTGGTGCAAGCAGTTCAAGCTTCCATTGTGTGTGCTGTGCCACTTGTTGAAGTCCATCCATGCTGATGGGAGGGGCGAAAAAATGGCATGGGCCTGCTCTCTTCCCTGGAGAGGGGAGTTCGTGCCTGTCGCTGTTTAGGAAGCCCTCACAGAAGAGCAAACAGTCTCCCCTCTTATGTCCCAGGCTTCTGCCAGAATCCTGTCTTCACCCTGTCTGTGTCTGAGCCCTTTGCCCACCTGGCGGCACAGTGCTCCTGTGTTTTATCTGAAGAACGCAGCTGGGTTTCAAAACTCCATATTTTAGGGACCTGGCACAACGCGGATCTGCGCTGATCCTCTGGGGGAGGGTCTCACCATGCTGTGGCTAGTGCTGGTTTGTCCCAGAAAAGTAGTCACATGACCATGTAGGGGCTCAGAATTTATGGTAAAGTGCAGCCAAAAGCTGACTTCCAGGTTAGCTCTCATCAGCAGGTGTCTCTGCTGCTATGCTGATGTATGAATCAACTCAATGGCGCCCACTGGGTCTTTTGTCCCATGAGAGGCAATGCCATCTCTCCCAAATGCACTCCAAGAAGGGGAACTGTTTCTCCCAGTACAACCCAGGGGATCCTCAGACCAAGCTGTCCACTCCCAGGCCTCTGCCCTCCTCCACAGAAGCACCACTACTCCCACCAGGCTCCACCCCAGCAGTGGCACAGATTTCTAAAACTTCAGACTTTGAGCTCTGCTGCTTATAAAAATTTGTGATAATCAGCCCCTCTCATTTTTCCAGTCAATGATTTTGGGGAAGTGTTTTTCTTGTGCAATCCCCCCAAATAATGCTTTCTCTCTCTCTCTCTCTCTTTCCCCCTCTCTCCTGTCTCTGTGATCAGGGTTCCCTCCCCACCACAGCACCTGCAATTCTTTTCTCCCCCAATTCACCTCTTCACACCTCTTACCTTCCAAAGTGTGGCCTCTTTTGTCCCTCTCATTGTGCAGTTTGTTCTTTTAGTCCTCAGATTGATTTCCTGAGTGTTCCGAATGATTTGATATTTATCTAGCTGTGTTCAAGTGAAGAGGAAAGCATAGGGTCCCTCTACTACTCTGGCATCTTAACTCCTTATTTGCAATGTATGGATATTTTCTTAAGCCTAATTCTAGCAAAAAACTGTTAAATTAAGAGAGAAGTTTGGGTGATCAGCCGTTACAGTGGTGGATGTTGACTACAGTTTATTTTGTATACCAGGGATATTAAATTAGTTGCCCGAAATTCACATAGCTAATAAACACATGCATGAATCACCTGGAGTTTAAGAACATGCAAATGTCATACCATACTTCAGAAGATTCTGATTTGCTCTATCTGGGTTGGAGCCAGGTATTGGTATTGAAAGAAAACAGAATGAAAAACAAACCCCAGGTGATTTTTTTAAAGATTTTTTTAAATTTATTTTGAGAGACGGAGAGAGAGAGGGAGAGAGAGTGCTTGAATGGGGGGAGGGGCAAAGGCAGAGGGAGAGAGAGAGAGAGAGAATCTCAAGCAGACTCCACACTGAACACAGAGCCCAACTCAAGGCTCGATCCCACAACAATGAGATCATGACCTGGGCTGAAATCAAGAGTCAGACACTTAACCAACTGAGCCACCCAGGTACCCCTAAGTCCAGATGATTCTAACATGCAGCTAGGGTTGAGACCCCCTTTAATAGACAGAGGATCTGAGATTTCAACTCAGCTTTCTTTTTTTTTTTAAAAGATTTTATTTATTTATTTGAGAGAGAGAGATAGAACTACTGTGGTGGAGGGGCAGAGGGAGAGGGAGAAGCAGACTCTGCATAAGCAGGGAGCCCAATGTGGGGCTCGATCCCAGGACCCTGGGATCATGACCTGAGCCAAAGGCAGACACCTAACAACTGAGCCACCCAGGTGACCCTGATGCATGCTCTTCACTCAATGCTAGGCATAAGAAAGAGGAGAAAGGTAAATTTTATTTAAAATAATCATGTGTTGTAATGAGCACTGGGTCTTATATGCAAATAATGAATGAATCATTGAACACTACATGAAAAACTAATGATGTACTGTATGGTGACTAACATAATAAAAAAATGAAAAAATCAATGAATATATTTATTAGATGATTCGCATATTTGATTGGAGATATCCCTGTCAAGACAGCCTTACTCACAATAAAAATAACTTGAGGATTTTATTTTGTCAGATGGAACACTTCTCTAATCTGCTGTTTTAAATCCACAGTACCTTAGGATACAAATTGAACGTCAAATGAAATTAATTTGGCAAGTGGAACATGAACTGGCTGACTTTCCTTTTTGGAGCAGGCCTGACAGCTTTCTGTATGTCATATTGGCATCTTTTAAAATGAGCTGCATGTGCCAGAAACTGTTACTGTATCAGATTGCTCTTAGCGGTGCCTCTCACCAATTTTCAGTTTTAGGAGAGTGTAACTTTCTATTTCAGAACATGTTTGAGTTTTGAACCCATGTTTAAGTGACATCAAGTGTGAGGTAAATAGGTGATGTATGTGCCACATGTGCTGGTTTCTCTTTGTCACAGAGACCTCTCACGTCTATGGGTGTCCTCTCTATTTGTTAAGCCATTACTATGTGCCAGGCATTGATCAAGCCCTAGGGACACATTGATGAGCATCCCCCCTCTCCATCAAGCTTAGGGCATCTTGAGGGAAGAGACTGGAAAACAGATAATCACAACCCTGTGGTAGATAACGATTGGGAAGTAGGGAGAATGGCAAGAACACACAAAGGGACACTTAACGTGGAACTGGGGGAGGTCAGGGAAGTTTTCAGGAGGTCCTGGTACCCAAGCGAAGACTTGAAGGATGAACAGGTTGTTTGGGAGAGAGGTAGGGTGGCATGGTGTTGGGGGAGAATTCTGGGTGGTGGGAATTGCATGTGCAAAGGCTATATATGTGAGGAGAACATGATTCTTTGCAGGAACTGCCCAAGGTGAATACTGAGAGGGGAGGCTGGACAGGTAAGAGATGCTGGATCAGAAGGGCCTTGTAAGCTGCATTCAGAAATCTTTACTCCAAAGTCTCTTAGGTGCCTCAAACTCAGCATGTCTGAAGTGAGCTTGCTGTACTGTCTCCTGCCCTTTCCTCAGGGATACTCCTTTCCTATCTCTATCTCACTGAATGACATGCAAACATTTGCCCAAGTCAGAAGTCCAGGTGCCATCCCTGACTTACCTCTCCTTCATGTTCCAATGTGGGCAACAGAGGGTGGATTCAAGGCCCAAGACAATCTGCCTTCTCCTGCCTCCCCAGCATAGGCAGACTGGCTAAGAGGGTCTACAATGGATCTGTGTTTGGGCCCAGATTGCCTTCTGGTCACTGTTACCCCATGAATGTTGCTCTGTTGTTCCCCATCCTCATTACTCATGCCTTACCTTATGATCACCATCATTGACCATTTGAAATTTTTTAGCTACCTGGAGTAGATCCTACCTAGGGAGCTTTTTTCCTGCCTGGGGGGTCCCAGTATCCATTTTGTCCTCTTCCCTCTGTCCTCAACCCTACAGCTCTAGACATCTATCTAAACTACCTGTCTATTTTGTCAGTGCCCTGCTAAGGCCTGAGAATTTAGTCCAGACTCCTTGGCCCAGCAACTAAGGTCCTGACCACCATTGACTCTTCAGACTCATCTTTTGACATTTCCTGCCTGATGTTGTCTTCTCCAACCCTGACTGTCTCCTCACAGTCCTGAAAGCCCCTTGTGCACTCTTGCCTTTGAGCCTTTGCATCTGTGGTTGTCCCCACCAGAATTGCCCCTGCCCTCCTACTCTTGTCTTCATCTAGGGCTGGGCTCTGAGCTCTCACAGCAGCCTTGGGATGCTCCCTCCACAAGAAGTACCCCACTGCACTGAAACCGCTTTCTTGTCTCTCTGCCTGCCACCAGCAAAACTTCCGAGGGCATAGATTCTGTCCTGTTTATTGCTGAGTCATCAACACCTGACACAAGGCTCAGGACAGTAGTGGGGATAAATTCATTTGTTGAATGAAAAAATGGAGGTACAGAATGATGTGGAAAGCTACGCTGATGGGTCAAATGATTAACTCAAGTTGTGAGGATATGGTAGAGTTCTGCTTTTAAGTAAGTGTTAAAAACCCAAAAGCAAGAAATCCATATGTGATCAGTAGGCCAGTGCAAATAAAATGATTCAGAAAACTACAAATTGGGAGTTGGCAAGCAGTTTCCTCAAGGAAAAATCATTTCCTTCAGCGGCCCCCAATCACTCATTTACTGATCACCTGAACCACCTTCTTTGGGCTCAGGAATGGCCATTTATCATCTCATCAGCCCCATCTCACTGTCATACTCATCATTGGACTTTCAGACGTTTGTCACTCACTGTTGTGCCCCAGACACCACGCTAAGCTCCTTACTCGTTTTAGCTTGTGGATCCTCACAACAACCTTTGAAGCAAATACTATTATGAACCCCGTATTACAGAGGAGAAAATTGAGGCTCACATGAAGGTAAGAAAATGCATTTTCAGAGCATTCAGAGAGGGAAGTACCTTAGAAGAATGAAAGAATCCAATTTCCCCTAGGTTTTGAGGCCCACCCCTGCTGGATGGGTTCCTTGCAGCTTCAGACCTCTCAGACTCAGTGGCAACTCAATGAAGCTCTAGGTTCTTCCTGGGGATAGCACTTCATTAGAACTCAGCTAGAGCTTGGCCTGAGAGCCATCCAGGGGTCACTGCTATGCAGTGGTGGCTTGTCCGCCCTCCAGCAGCTGCTGCTGGTGCCAACATTGTTGCTGAGCTGAGAATGTGTTAGGGAAGAGCTGTTGGCACAGCTTCAACCTCAGCCCCGGGGCGATGATGCAGATAATCACAAGATTTGTAGCAGCAGAGTATCTGCCCAACGTTTCTGGAGGAAGGCCCAAAGGCGAAGCGTGTCCTCTCTGCTACCCTTAAAGTGAAGAGTTAGTCTGTGACCAGCATACACTGACCCATCTCTTGGGGCAAGCTAATTCTTTCTCATAAGAGGAGCACAGGTTTTTGGAAGCACATGTGCCCATATAGCTACTTCCTTTCCCCCTGCTCTGGGTCACCTTTTCTCTGAAGACTTTCCTAATCCATCCATACCCCTGCTCCTGAGCAAGGCAGAGCTGGTCACCCCCCTTTGGGGTCCCACTGAACCCTATAGGTCCTTCCAACAAAGCACTTGCTACACTTCACATCTAGGACTCTTCCAAGTAGACACTAAGTCACTGGGAAGGTGGCTGGCACAGAGTTGCCATTCAATAAATGTTTCTAGAATGAGTGAATGAAGATTAAATGAATAGTCATCCTAGGAATGAAATCTTAGGGAGACAGAATAGCATTGAAGAAAGAGGATGGGCTTTACAGTGGTCCAAACTATACACACATGCAAGGACTAGCAGTCTACATGCTGGTGTTGAAGGGTCCCACTTGTCCCGATTTATGGCAGATATGGTTGGATTCCTACCCCAAAGCTATTTTCCTTCCTTTTCTTCCATACAATAGAGCACACCTCCTATAAGACTGGCAGAAAGTACAGAGGCAAAACTAATGAACCAAAGGTTTGATCATTTTGGCCCCAAGTAGGTAACCTATTATTTCATGGTCCTTTATTGCTAATAATTTTTAGAATGGATTTTAAAAAGTTATTCTAAGTCTCTTTTGCAAACTTCAGCTCATTTTAGACTTTTTCTTTCCCAACAATATTCATGTATGTATTGGTTACAGTTGTCTACATAACAGTTCCACAGACTCGGGAGCTTAGCACATACAAATTGATTTCTCATTCATGTCATTGTTGAGTGTGGGTCTCTGGGATTGATAGTCATTTAAAAACTCAGGCTCAGCTAGTCTAGTAGCTCCATGATCATTGAAGACCTCAGAATCCTTCTCTGAACCCTTTCAATCTGAACTATAGATGAAAACACTGGAAGAACATTGAGGGCCATGTCAAGAGCTATGGGCTAGGATTGAAATTGTCACACATCAACTTCTGTCCACGTGCTATTGGCTAGAAGTCTGTTGTGAAGTTTCACCTAACTGAGGAGAGGCTGAGTAATGGTGTCTGTGTATCTGTTTGTTCTTTGGCATTTACCCCCAGGTTCCATTCTCCACTCTCTTTAGCTCTGCTCTGGGCCCCAGAAGAGTGACATCACCCTATGGATGACATTACCCAAGAATTCTCACCCTCTGGCTTCCAGAAAGTTTCAGTGTCGGAGGCATAGGCAGGGGATTGCAGGGTTAGCGTTTGGAGTTTCTATGTCTTACTCCCTTCTTGCATTTATTTGGCTGTCTGATAGAGTCTGCTCAATTTTTGATGTTTGATGGCTGACAGCTTTTAGGCTTCCAGCTAACTCTTCCCTACCAGCACACATCTGGTACTTTACATAAGGAAATTCCACACACCTCCTTGAGCTCTTGACATCAATGGGAAGTTTGAACGTCATAGTCCTAGTTTGGGCATGGGAACCCTTCTTCACTCTGATGCCCTAGGCAGTGTGGCCAAAGCAACTCTCTGCTCTTTGCTCTTGCTATTCTAGACCACCTTGCACCTACCCTTCTCTCGCCTAAAGTCCTTTGGGTGTGAGTAATAGACTTCCTTCCAACTCTCTTGGTGGATGAAGAAGTGTCATCAGTCAAGAGGGCCAGCCTTGAGGAGTCTTCCATCCTGTGTCTATGGGATGACCAGAAGACAGGCTATGCTATCTGAGAGCAGTTGGCAACCTAGCAGTGGTAATGACTTTCTCTTCTTGCTAGACCCTGGGTGCCTCAGCATCCCTTATTGATTTTCTTAATCATTCCCACACCTCTGTAAATAGTTCTTTCATCAAAGTTTCTTGAATCATCAGAGCTGGGTTCTGTTTCCTGCAAGAATCCTGATTGACAGCAGAAGAGGAAACAGGTTTGCTGAACATTTAGTCAGTTGCTATCCCATGATGGTCAGTGCCAACCTTTAGATTTTATCCTTGACTTTCAACATATATGGATATATATGCATGCCAACCTAAGTAGATGGGATTCGATTAGGAAATTTAATAGAGATGGGTCTTTTCCATGTACTTGACACTAAAGTGTCATTTTGCTTTAAAACATTTTTGAGAGTAGGCTGGAATTTAGACATGTATTGGAATGAACACCACTCACCTGAGACTGGACATGGGACAAGCATGTTTCATATAATTTTTCAGTGTAAGGCCAACTGTGATTCTTAGTAAAGGAGCACTGCTATAAAGATCAGTCTGCAAACTAGACACATTTTTCCTCCAACTCATCCTCCAAGCTGAGATGCACAAGAGATGTCCCTGGCTTAGAATCAGCTGGTCTGGGAAATAGGTCCATGTAATTAAGGAAGGAGATGCTAAAGAAAATCAGGAGGACAAATATGTGTTCCCACAGTGGTCTTGGAATTCCACAGATGACCTGGCTGCTTATACTTTATTCTCAGTTGATGCATTTAGATTAAGCAACTGAAACTTGTGTTGCTAGACTTTCTTTGATTTCATATCAAGTATTTTCCAAATTGAGAGGCATTTTTCAAATTCCCTTAAAGTTTGTGAACAAGAATCACCAGGGAGGCTTTGCCGTCTTTGCTCCTGATTTGTGTGCCCTCACTAGCTTGCAGCTCTTTCCAGGCTCTCTGGTGTTAAATTAATAACAAATGATGTGGAGCTGACAGGTAGGTGAAGATGGAGAGTACCATGATATTAAAAAAAAAAAAAATCTCAATCTGTTATGTAGCACAATGTAAAACACTTTGTCAGGTTTTGCCTGTAGGTGTCTTAATTTAACTTAAATATTTTGCTCACATCTCTTTAACCCAGAGGATTGGAACATGGCCCTCAGCATCTCTCTAGCAGACTTTGTAGCACGTATTAGTGTGATACAGAATATCAAACTTTGCCCATTATTTGGGATTATTTGAAAATGCACTGAATGCAGCAAAAAGGGTAAATATAATTTCTTGATGGGGGAACTGTCTGGTTCTCATTTGAAGTTACAAGAGGTCATACTTTGGATCAATATCAGCATTTTCTGACAAGCAGAGCTATCCAACTCTGAGTGCCTCAAAATCAATGTGCTCCTTATCATTCTGGTATATGGTAGACCACCTTGGAAATCATTCTTAGCACGTATGCTGAATCTTGGAAGCATAATTTGACAGTATTTAAGCTGCATGCATTCAGTTTGTTTTGTAGATTATGTTTCAATGCAATATTTCTTTAAAATATTTTTAATGGAAAATTTCCAACATACACCAAGTAGAATAATATAAAGAATCCCGATTACCAATCCCTCAGTTTCAACAATGATAACATTTCTTTTGAAGAGAGGTGCTGCCAATGAATGTGAATTAAGAAACTGCTGGATTGGGTGATGTCTCAAGTTCCCATGATTCAGTTTTACAGGCAACTTAAGCTTTCCTGTCTTGAAGTGTCTTGGTAAAATTGAATGAGAAGATTTTGATTTGTACTCCTCCTGAGCTGTTCTCTTGGCCATTGGTCCTTTTCATCTCTGCTCCCATCTTTCCTGTGGACATCTACTCATTTCTCTGCTGGATACAATTTTTTGATAAATTTTGCTTCCTCTCTACATGCCTAGGGAGGAGTGAAGATAGGCACGCTCCACAACTATTTCTGGTCTCTTACTTTTTTCTTTCATACCACCTGATTTTACTGAAAGGTCAAAGCAAGTACAGGGAATTATAACAAAAGGAAGAAAGCTAAAATTGAATTCAAATTTGACTGGCCTGTCAGTACAAGGACTTGTCCCTCTCCCAGAAGTTATACCCTTCCTGAGGAACATACCCAGGATACCCTCATGGGTATTCCCAGATCCTAAACTAATTTCTTCCATCCATAGATTGATACAATTTCACAAGGGTTGGGACTTGGATTCCACTTAGCAGCCCCAAGGGAGTTTGGGGTTGAGAGTTTCTGGCTTCTACTTTGAGAAGGTGGAACTCATAATTAGAGAAATTATTATAATGTAGGGCGGATGTTCGGAGATACTAGTTGGCCACATGTGATGAATATGTACTATATTACCTGTATTCTCTCACTTTGAGAGCCATCACCTCACTCTTGCCAGTTATCGTAAAACAATGCTCTAATCATGTCATTTATCTGCTTAAACATCTCCACGTGACTCCCTGGTGTTTAGAGAGCCATTCTAAAATTCCCTAGCTCAGCCAGGAACTCATCATCAGTGGCCCCCACCTATCTTCCAGCTGCCTTTTTAACTTTCTCATTCGCTATGTTTTTAAGATGCTGAATTTCTCTCAGCTCCTTCCATGGGCCACACACCTTAATTTCTCCATGGCTGTGGCAGAGACTCTTAGTATCTTTCAGTGTTCTCCTCTTCTCCCTCAGTTATTGAAACTTTGATGTTCACCTGGACTTATGACTGTCCAGAATAAAAACATTTCCCAATTTCTCATGGGGAGACCACATTCTGGCTAGAATGATTTAAGCTAAAGTGCCACATGAAGGAGCTCTCCCTTCTTTGCTGGAATGCAGATATAGATGGCTTGTGTTGGAAGAACCATCTGGACCATGAGGAGGAAGCCACACTTGGAGGATGGCGGACAAACAAGATAGAAGTCTAACTCACTGATGATCATAGAGATACCATACTAGCTCCAGATGCCTCTTTGTCATAGAGAAATAAAATTTTGTTTTGTTAAGCCAAGTTATTTTTGTTTTTTGTGTGTGTTTTCCTGTCACACACATAGTGAAACCTAGTCCTAATTATTTCAGGACCTTTATGTGGATGACTTTTGCCCACCTGGAAAATTCCTATTCATCCTTCAACACTTAATTCAGATATAATCTCTTTGAAACTAGTGTTTATTGGTCTTCTTCAAAAATAATTATTTGTTGTCCTATTTTATATCTAAAGCATTGTATGTGGGCATCTTTCACAGCTCTTCTTACATTGTGTTATAATAATGGATCACATTCTGTCCCTTCTGTCAGTGAACTATATGAGGAGATTGCTTCTCATTTATCTGGGCCCACCCAGTCTTTTTTTTTTTTAATTTACACTAAATTAGAAAACATATAGTACATCATTAGTTTCAGATGTAGAGTTTGATAATTCATCAGCTGCATACAACACCTGGTGCTTATCATATCACATGCCCTCTTTAATGCCCATCACGCAGTTACCCCATTCCCCACCCACCACCCCTCCAGCAAACCTCAGTTTGTTTCCTATAGTTAAGAGTCTCTCATGGTTTTTCTCTTTCTCTGATTTCTTCCCATTAAGTTTTCCCTCCCTTCCCCTATTATCCTCTGTGCTGTTTCTTATATTCCATATATGAGTGAAACCATATAATTGTCTTTCTCTGATTGGCTTATTTTGCTTAGCATAATACCGTCCAATTCCATCCATGTCAATGTAAATGGTAAGTATTTATCATTTATTTTTTTTTTTAAAGATTTTGTTTATTTATCTGAGAGAGAGAATGGGAGACAGAGAGCATGAGAGGGGGAGGATCAGAGGGAGAAGCAGACTCCCCGCTGAGCAGGGAGCCTGATGTGGGACTCGATCCTGGGACTCCAGGATCATGACCTGAGCCAAAGGCAGTTGCTTAACCAACTGAGCCACCCAGGCACCCCAGTATTTATCATTTCTGATGGCTGAGTAATATGCTATTGTGTATATATATATACACACCACATCTTCTTTATCCATTCATCTGTCAATGGACATCTCAGCTCTTTCCATAGTTTGGTTATTGTGGACATTGCTGCTATAAACATTGGGGTTTAGATGCCCCTTCAGATCAATACATTTGTATCTTTGGGTTAAATACCTAGTAGTGCAATTGCTGGATCACAGGGTAGCTCTATTATTAACTTCTTGAGGAACCTCTATACTGTTTTCTGGAGTGGCTGTACCAGCTTGCATTCCCACCACAGTGTAAGAGGGTTCCCCTTTCTCCACATCCTCACCAACATTCATTGGTTCCTGCCTTGTTAATTTTTGCCATTCTAACTGGTGTAAGGTGGTGTCTCATTGTGGTTTCGATTTGTATTTCCCTGATGGCTAGTGATGTTGAACATTCTTTCCATATGTCTGTTAGCCATTTGTGTGTCTTCTTTGGAGAAGTGTCTGTTCATGTCTTGCCCATTTCTTAACTGGATTATTTGTTTGTCCAGAATAAACACCACATTTCCCAGTTTCTCATGTATGTAGGGGAGACCACATTCTGGCTAGAATGATTTAAGCTAAAGTGCCACATGAAGGAGCTCTCCCTTCTTTGCTGGAATGCAGATATAGATGGCTTGTGTTGGAAGAACCATCTTGGACCATGAGGAGGAAGCCACACTTGGAGGATGGCCGATAAACAAGATAGAAGAAGTCCCTATGTCTTTTGACTGGAGCATTTAGCCCATTTACAGAGTAACTATTGAAAGATATGAATTTAGAGCCATTGTATTACCTATAAAGTCACTGTTTCTGTATATTGTCTCTGTTCCTTTCTGGTCTATGTTACTTTTGAGCTCTATCTTTGCTTTTGAGTTTGAGAAGTTCTTTATAGATCTTGGATACCAGCCCTTCATCTCTAATGTCATTTGCAAATATCTTCTCCCATTCCATGGGTTGCCTCTTAGTTTTGTTGACTGTTTCCTTTGCTGTGCAGAAGCTTTTTATCTTGATGAAGTCCCAAAGGTTTTGAACAGTTATGCTTTTATTTTCATTTGTTTCCATGAATTTTTAAATTTCTTCTTTAATTTCGTGGTTGACCCATTCATTCTTTAGTAGGATGCTCTTTAACCTCCAAGTGTTTGAGTTCCTTCCAAATTTTCTCTTGCGATTGAGTTCATCTTTCAAAGCATTGTGGTCTGAAAATATGCAGGGAATAATCCCAATCTTTTATTACCTGTTGAGACCTGATTTGTGACCCAGTATGTGATCTATTCTGGAGAATGTTCCATGTGCACTCGAGAAGAATGTGTATTCTGTTGCTTTAGGATGGAATGCTCTGTATATGTCTGTGAAGTATCTGGTACTGTGTGTCATTCAGAGCCCTTGTTTCCTTGTTGATCTTCTGCTTAGATGATCTGCCTATTGCTGTGAGTAGGGTGTCAAAGTCCCCTATGGTTATTGTATTATTATCAATGTGTTTCTTTAATTTTGTTATTAATTGGTTTATATAATTGGCTGCTCCCAAGTTAGGAGCATAAATATTTATAATTGTTAGATCTTTTTGTCAGATAGACCCTTTAAGTACAGTGTCCCTCTACATCCCTTACTACAGTCTTTGGTTTAAAATCTAATTTGTCTGATATAAGGATTGCTACCCCAGCTTTCCTTTGATGTCCATTAGCATGATAAATGGTTCTCCACCCCCTCACTTTTAATCTGGAGGTGTCTTTGGGTCTAAAATGAGTCTCTTATAAACAGCATATGGATGGGTCTTGCTTTTTTATCCAATCTGATACCCTATGTCTTTTGATTGGAGCATTTAGCCCATTTACAGAGTAACTATTGAAAGATATGAATTTAGTGCCATTGTATTACCTGTAAAGTCGCTGTTTCTGTATATTGTCTCTGTTCCTTTCTGGTCTATGTTACTTTTGAGCTCTATCTTTGTTTACAGGATCCCCTTTAATATTTCTTGCAGGCTGGTTTAGTGATCACAAATTCTTTTAGTTTCTGTTTGTCCTGGAAGCTCTTTATCTCTCCTTCCATTCTGAATGACAGCCTTGCTGGATAAAGTATTCTTGGCTGCATGTTTTTCTCATTTAGTATCCATTTAGTACCCTGAATATATCATGCCAGCCCTTTCTGGCCTGCTAGATCTCAGTGGATAGGTCTTCTGCCAGTCTAATGTTTCTACCCTTGTAGGTTAAGGACCTCTTGTCTTGAGCTGCTTTCAGGATTTTCTTTTTATCTCTGAGATTTGCAAGCTTCACTATTATATTGATCTATTGTGTTGATCTATTTTTATTGATTTTTGAGGGGGGTTCTCTGTGCCTCCTGGACTTGAATGCCTGTTTCCTTCTCCAGATTAGGGAAGTTCTCAGCTATGATTTGCTCAAATATACCTTCTGTCCCTTCCTCTCTTTCTTCTTCCTCTGGGACCCCAATAATTTTAATATTGTTTTGCTTTATGGTGTCTCTGATTTCTCAAAGCCTCCCCTCATGATCCATGTCAATGTAAATGGTAAGTATTTAGTAAGTGTAAGTGTAAATATTTAGTAAGTGTTTTTCTCTCTTTTCCTCAGCTTCCTTACTTTCCATAATTTTGTCTTCTATGTCATTGACTCTCTCTTCTTCCTCATTTTTCCTAGTCGTTAGAGTGTCCATTTTAGACTGCATCTCAGTTAAAGCATTTTAAATTTCGGCCTGATTAGATTTTAGTTATTTTATTTCTGCATTAAGAGATTCTTTAGTGTCTCTTATGCTTTTTTCAAGCCCAGCTAGTATCTTTATAATCATTTTTCTGAATTCTGTCATTTTACTTATATCCATATTGATTAAATCTATGGCAGAGAGTATTACCTCTGGTTCTTTCTTTTGTTGTGAATTTCTCCTTCTAGTCATTTTGCCAAGAGAAGAATAGTTGAACGATAGAATAAAATCAAAAATATCAACCACAACCCCAGTAAAGTACACAACAGACAAATCTGAAGACATCTGAAACTAAAAAAAGAAAAAAAAAAAGAGAATATAATCTCACAGGTGGACAAAACAGGGTGATCCACTTGGTCCTGTATGTATTTTGTTCTGTTTGTTAGAAGACATTAAATCCCAATACTGTAAAGAAAGAGAAACTTATATCTATCTATCTATAGATATACACACAAATAAAATTGAATACAGTGAAAAGAAGCCAAAAATGAAGAACATATGTATAAAATGTAAATATAAAAATGAGAATTAGAAAAAGACTTAAAAACAAAGAGCTGGGGGCGCCTGGGTGGCTCAGTTGTTAAGCGTCTGCCTTCGGCTCAGATCATGATGCCAGGGTCCTGGGATCGAGCCCCGCATCAGGCTCCATGCTCAGCAGGAAGCCTGCTTCTCCCTCTCCCACTCCCCCTGCTTGTGTTCCCTCTCTCACTGTGTCTCTCTGTCAAATAAATAAACAAAATCTTTAAAACAAACAAACAAACAAAAACCAAACCAAACAAACAAAAAAACACAAAAAGTTGATAAAACGAGAAACTACTTGAAAAGAAAAAAGAAAAAGAAAATTTTAAACTGAAAGGCTAAAGACTCATGAGACGAAACCTTGAATTCTGTATACTATTTTTCCCTAGCACAGGGGTTTTTCAGTTCTGTGTGATCCATAAACTTGGTATTAGCCTGATGTTCCTGCTGTTGTTCTGGGGGAGGGGCCTGTTGCCCTGATTCTCAGGTGTCTTTGCTGGGGCAGAATTACACCACCCCTTGCCAGGGGATCGGGCTCAGTGTAAACTGCTTTGGGTTGCTCTATGTGGCTTTTATTACCTGAATGCTTTCTGCACCACTTGCAAAAAGTGGTCACTTTTCTATTTGTAGAATTGCAGCAATTCTTTTCTTAGATATCAGGTTGAATTCACAGGTGTCAGAATGATTTGATAGATATCTAGCTGAATTCAAGGGACCAGGTGAAATGAGAGTCCCCTACTCTTCTGCCATCTTCCCTCCAGGACTCTCATACTTTCTTTAATTTCCTAAAGGGAAGTATTCACTTCTTTGATGAGGCTTCTTCTCTCTCTTTAGTTGTGGAGTTTGTTCTCTGTTTTCAGGCCAATTTGGGATGATTTGACAATTACCTTGTGTTCCATGGACAAGACCAGCCTAGAGTTCTACTCCGCTGCCATCTTACCTTCCTGGGCACACCCAGTCTTATCACAGCACCAGATCAGTGGTGGATATCCAGTTCTGAATTGCACTTTTAGTTCTTTCTTTTGGTCTTTTTCACATTTCAAGTGATGGTCATAGGTTATTCTCGTTGTTTTAATTTTTTCCTCTTTTCTGGTGGGGATTCATGGGGAATCTTAAAACTTTATGCATGAGAAGAGAGTTGTAGCTTTCATACAGATTGATGACATTTTGAAAAATTTACTTCTAAAATTACCAAGGCTTGGGAGTCTCACTATCAGTTCTATCCCAGTCTATTAATCAAGGGTGCCCTGACTCAGGGGCAGGGGACATAGACTCTACCTCTGGAAGAGTAGCCGCAAACTCTGGAAGAGCATGTGGGACTAAAACTATTGTTGCAGCCATTTTTGGAAAATGCCATCTACTAGAGTCTCCATTCTGGCCACAATAATTCAAGTCTTCCTTGTATGGAAATTACACTTGCCCCAAAGCCTCACCTGGAGCACAGGCTCCAACTCAATGTCCAGTATCCCGTCATTTAAGTCTTATCCAGGTGAGGATGAGGCTTTTGAACATTATACATCTGAAACAACTCCTTGAGAACTCTTCTTTTTAACTGAAACACCTGTAAATACAGTAATACATTACCTAGATCCCACTTAACCCAACATGCAATGATGGAATAGAAATGGGGTAACCATTGTAGACATTCCTGTTCAGAAAAGGTGAAGGTACATCCACCCTTACAGGTTCACAACAATCCTGAAATCCAGTTGGGTGAGTGTTGCCAGTTCCATGATTAATGCTTGGGAGTGAATCACTGTGGCTCTTGACACCGTCCTCTGAAATAGCTTTCCTTGTCCATCAGATGTGGCCCTTGTTTGAAGCTGAGTAATTCCTCAGTCTACATCCTAACCGTGCAAGTTTTAGCATTAATTTTGTACTGTCTATCCCCCTCAATTCAAGCTAATATTATTCCTTTAAAAAATTCATAGATTTTTTTGGGGGAATTGGTTTATAATCCATTCCATTAGACAAAAACAACACCCCAAATCTCTTTTTTTTATTACGTTATGTTAATCACCATACATTACATCATTAGTTTTTGATGTAGTGTTCCATGATTCATTGTTTGTGTATAACACCCAGTGCTCCATGAAGTACATGCCGTCTTTAATACCCATCACCAGGCTAACCCATCCCCCACCCCCCTCCCCTCTAGAACCCTCAGTTTGTTTCTCAGAGTCCATAGTCTCTCATGGTTCATCTTTCCCTCCGATTTCCCCCCCTTCATTTTCCCCTTCCTGCTATCTTCTGCTTCTTCTTCTTCTTCTTCTTTTTTTTTTTTTTAACATATAATGTATTATTTGTTTCAGAGGTACAGGTCTATGATTCAACAGTCTTACACAATTCACAGTGCTCACCATAGCACATACCCTCCCCAATGTCTATCACCCAGCCACCCCATCCCTCCCACCCCCCACCACTCCAGCAACCCTCAGTTTCTTTCCTGAGATTAAGAATTCCTCATATCAGTGAGATCATATGATACATGTCTTTCTCTGATTGACTTATTTTGCTCAGCATAACACCCTCCAGTTCCATCCATGTTGTTGCAAATGGCAAGAGTTCATTCCTTTTGATGGCTGCGTAATATTCCATTGTATATATACACCACATCTTCTTTATCCATTCATCTGTCGATGGACATCTTGGCTCTTTCCATAGTTTGGCTATTGTGGACATTGCTGCTATAAACATCGGGGTGCACGTACCCCTTCAGATCCCTACATTTGTATCTTTGGGGTAAATACCCAGTAGTGCAATTGCTGGGTCGTATGGTAGCTCTATTTTCAACCTCCATCCTGTTTTCCAGAGTGGCTGTACCAGCTTGCATTCCCACCAACAGTGTAGGACGGTTCCCCTTTCTCCACATGCCCACCAACATCTGTCATTTCCTGACTTGTTAATTTTAGCCATTCTCTCTGGTGTGAGGTGGTATCTCATTGAGGTTTTGATTTGGATTTCTCTGATGCTGAGCAATGTTGAGCACTTATTCATGTGTCTGTTGGCCATTTGGATGTCTTCTTTGGAAAAATGTCTGTTCATGTCTTCTGCCCATTTCTTGATTGGATCATTTGTTCTTTGGGTGTTGAGTTTGATAAGTTCTTTATAGATTTTGGATACTAGCCCTTTATCTGATATGTCATTTGCAAATATCTTCTCCCATTCTATCAGTTGTCTTTTGGTTTTGTTGACTGTTTCTTTTGCTGTGCAAAAGCTTTTTATCTTGATGAAGTCTCAAGAGTTCATTTTTGCCCTTGCTTCCCTTGCCTTTGGCGATGTTTCTAGGAAGAAGTTGCTGCGGCTGAGGTCGAAGAGGTTGCTGCCTGTGTTCTCCTTTAGGATTTTGATGGACTCCAGTCTCACATTGAGGTCTTTCAACCATTTGGAGTCTATTTTTGTGTGTGGTGTAAGGAAATGGTCCAGTTTCATTCTTCTGCATATGGCTGTCTAATTTTCCCAACACCATTTGTTGAAGAGACTGTCTTTTTTCCGTTAGACATCCTTTCCTGCTTTGTCAAAGATTAGTTGACCATACAGTTGAGGGTCCATTTCTGGGCTCTCTATTCTGTTCCATTGATCTATAAAACCCCAAATCTCTTGAATGAATCCCTCTGCAGCTTAGATTCCCTGAAAGGAAGCTGAGGGACAATGACTTTTAAGACCTGAGATTTTTCCCTATTTGAAAGTCTTTTGAGATCTTAACAAAAGACTTTATAGTCACAACCTTGGCTTTATCTTTAGACTATGTTTTCCTGATCATGCCTTGGATTCAATCTTTGTCCAAAAGGTATTTCTTAGTCTTATCATCATTTGCCATCTGGAAAGGCTGGGAGTGAGAAAGTTTTATTTTTATTTCTTATTTAAAAAAAATATTTATTTATTTATTTATTTATTTATTTATTTATTTATTTAGAGAGAGGGAGAGAGAGATGTGAGGCTGGAGATCTCATGACCCCGAGGTCATGACCTGAGCTGAAATCAAGACGCCGAGGCTTAACCTACTGAGCCACCCAGGTGCCCCAAGAGTGTTTTATTTTTGTACCTAGCAGGTCCTGGATCCTTTATATGTATTAGTCCTTTAGTTTATTTAATTTACTTTATTTCTGTACTCACATTTTACTCTACACTGTGAATAGAGGCAGGTGACATTCTCAGTACTATGCTTGGGTATCTCCTTACCTAGATTATCCATTTCAGACACACATTTCTACCTTTGCATAGCAACAATATTGCTAAATTTTCTGATACTACATTGAAGACTCCCTTTCCCTTAGCTTCTTAGGACATTTTCTTCATTTTCCTTTGAGATCTCTGCAACTGCCTCCTTGGGGCCATCGATAAGATTCTGCTCAAGGACCTCCCCTTGGCCTTCAGGACTTTTACCAACCATTCTGTCCTGAAAACTTGCATATATTCTAGGATTTTGTTAGGGCAGTACCCCATTTCTGCATACCCAGATCAGTCTGTAATTTATCCATGTCATCCACAGCACAGCACCTGGTAGGTAGTGGATATCTGATGCAGAATGGAATTGTGAGCTCTTTATTTTTGTCTTTTTCACATTTTTAATGATAATCATAGTAGTTATGTTATTTTCATTTTTCTTTTATTAGATGGAGCTTATCTTAAAGTTTTATGCATGAGAAGAGTGTAGTAGTTTTTACAACAGATCAATGGCATTTTGAAAAATTTTCTTCTAAAATTACTTATTACTAATTACTTATTATAAATTATTAGGTAATTTAAAATTACTTAAGCAATTTGAGACACTGTAATTTGTTTTTACTCCATAGGGTCATTCACAGTAACCAGGTAATTGTTTATAAAATAAATACAAAGATCAAAGTCACTTGGCATTCAGACTGATTTTCTATCTTTGTTTTGGGGGGGTGGGGGTTGCTGAAAGTGATAAATTTTCAATACATTTTTATTTAAGCTCATTCTTGTCAGGAAGTGGAATTTAATCCACTTCGACCATCAAACCATTGACTCTACATTATATTTATTCATTAAAGTAATCAATCAGTGGGAATGAGGTTTTATTTTTTAAATATATTAAATGGTGAAAATGATGAGTTAATAAAAATGTCTGGGAAATTTCATTTCTTATCTTAGCTCCGCCTTCTGCAATAGTATGATCCCATACATATATATATGTATATATATATATATATATATCTCACTTGCTTTTTGAGTTGTTTTGGGTGCCTGTGCACCATTTGTGTATATATGTAGTTTCCCCATGTCTCTGCATAAAAAGAGAGTGCAAGTGACAGTAATTAAAATTAGTGACACAAAAGAGAGCAGAAGCATGAGCATTTACACATTTTTGGGGACAGATACTGCCCCCACGGTCAACATGCTGATGCATTCCCCCACTGGTCCCTTTGTCTACAGCCTACAAATCTTTTTGGTCTGTCTTCAGTCATGGAGACTTGCAGGAAAAAATCCACTCACCACTCTCGAATTGAATTTCAGAAGTAGATGATAACTGAATGCAATTACCATAACTATTATTTTTCTGTCATAAATAAATTATTGATGAGAGTGGCTTTCTTTCATATTTTTAAGACTGTTGCTATCTGGGGGCACCTGGGTGGCTCAGTTAGTTGAGCATTTGACTCTTGATTTCGGCTCAGGTCATGATCTCACGGTTGTGAGGTCGAGCCCCATGTCAGGGCTCCACGCTCAGCAAGGAGTCTGCTTCTCTCCCTCTCCCTCCCCCACCCCCACACTCTCTCTTTCTCTTTCTCTCTCTAAAATAAATAAATAAATCTTTAAAAAAATATGGTTGGTATTTGTTACTATTTGTTAAAAGAATAGCAGCACAACTTGCCTACAGAAAAGTGCACCAATCATAAACATGTGGCTCAATGAAATTTCGTCAGTAGAACACACCTGTGTAACTTGAATGTGCATCCAGATCAGGAAGCCAGATCTCCTGCACCCCTTCTAGTCATGACCTATCCCAAGAGGAACCACCATAGATTAGTTTTGCCTGTTGTTGAATGTCAAATAAATGTAATCATATGACAAGTTCTCTTTTAAAAGCTTTATCGAGGCATAATTGACACAAATAAATTGCATATATTTGGAGTGTACAATATGATGGGTTTTGACATATGAATGCACTTATGAGACCAATTAAGATAATGAACATATCCATCATCCCCAGAGTTTCCTTATCACTCTCTCTCCCAGCCCTACCTCTCTTCTCCCCAGGCCACCACGTTCTGTCACCACAGATTAGTCTGCATTTTCTAGAATTTTATACAAATGTAATCTTACAGAATGTGCTCTTCTTTTTTGTTTTAGACTCCCCTTAACTATTTTGAGACTCATCCATGCTGTTGGGTGTATCAAAAGATCATTCCTTGTAACGGCTGAGTAGTATTCCTTTGCATGGATATACTGGAGTTTCTTTATCCATGCACCTGTTAGTAAGTACTTTTTGGCATCTGGCTTCTTTTGCTCAACATTATGTTTGTGAGATTCATTCCTAGTAGGACATTTGTGGGAGAAAAGGGGAAGTTATTTTGTAACACTCCATGGGATAAAACTCTGTACCAGAGCAGATAAATCTATCTACATTTAGTGTGAGGTCACTGTTAATGGTAAATCATTCACACACTAATTCAAAGCATTTATTGAGCATCTACTTTGCACAACACCTTGTGCTAGACACTGGGCATTTTGTGGAATGGTGGATTACATTATTGTTTCTAATTGTTTTCTGCCCTTTCTATAAGAGCATTATATATTCTTGTTTGTAGCCATGTGGCTTGCAGTGTCTCTCTATGGGAGGATTATACTTCCCCACCCCACTGATGTTAGGGGGTGGATGTTTGACTTATTTTGGTCAATGAAATGCGAGCAGAAACTTGAAAAGCCATTGAATGGTTTGATCTTAGCTCCTTTCTCTGCCACAAGATCACCATGTCCTAGACACAGGACACTTCTTCAGCCTAGAATCTGAATGAAGAAGGCACATAGAACAGAACAAGTGCAGATCTGTGGCTGAGATGGATAGTGAGCAAGAAATCTTTGTTATTGTAGCAGTCGTTACAAGTAAGATCTTAGCTACCTTCTGCATAAGAAAATCAACTCAAATGATTGAATTATTGGTTGTGTTTTTACAATAACACAACATTCCGATATCTAAATTTGAAGGCTTTTACCAGTTTTAATCAATCTCCTTATTCTTTCTTTAACAATATATTTCTTTTACTTTTAAAATGAGTTTGTGAATTAAGAAATAAATCATTTCCGGAGTGCCTAGCTTCTTTCATTTAATACTTGGTCACCTGATTTCATTTCTTCAGTACGCTGGTAGGTTTTAGACAGTTGTTTTCAAACTGTGCTCTGTCGATACCAAGAATATTTCTTAATCTCACCTCTGCTCCCCACTGTGAATTATAAGCATAGTGCTATAGATTCTTCTTCCATCCTTGCCTTCTAGTTCTGCTTCAACCACAGAATCTCCTGTACTGTTAAAAAAAAAAAAAAAAAAGGAAACCACAGGGTTAAGAAATTATCAGCACTGTGCCAAAATTCCGACCAAAGGCTTTCCTCTGGTAAACCAATCAAAGAGGTCTAAGATAGGCTCTGCTATATTTTCTTATGGCCAAATCCCTGAATCATTAGTATTCTTGTATTTTAAACTGGGCCTGGGCTAATTGAGCTATGCAACTCTCCAAAAGGAGTCATTTTATGTCTTAACATTGTCGGAGAGGGGTGCCTGTGTGGCTCAGTCATTAAGTGTCTGCCTTCAGCTCAGGTCATGATCCTGGGGTCCTGAGGTCGAGCCCCACATCGGGCTCCCTGCTCCGCGGGAAGCCTGCTTCTCCCTCTCCCACTCCCCCGTTTGTGTTCCCTCTCTTGCTGTGTCTCTCTCTGTCAAATAAATAAATAAAATCTTAAAAAAAAAAACCATTGTCGGAGACCCTAGCTCACTTGCACTCAGGTGTCACTCAATATCATAACATTAGGAATCATTCCTGATCCATAAAATTCACGTAGCTAATTTGGACTTATTATCATACTGTTGTCACTGGAAGGTTTAAAGTCCCATTTCTAGGAGCTGGCTTCTAAATTTGTACTTACCACCAGCTATTAATATTACAGGCACACCCAGGAGGTACTGCGGGTTTGGTTCCGGACCACCGCAATAGAGTGAGTGTCATAATAAAGTAAGTCAAATGAATTTTTTGGTTTCCCAGTGCACATAAAAGTTATGTGTACACTCTACTGTAGTCTGTTAAGTGTGCAATGGCATTATGTCTAAAAGAACAATGTACATATCTAAATGTAAAAATACTTCATTGCTAAAAATGCTATCATTTGAGCTTTCAGTGAGTCCTAATTAGTGATTACAGATCATCATAACCAATATAATACTAATGAAAGATTTAAACTATTGTGAGAATTACTAAAATGTGACACAGAGACACCAAATGGGCAAATACTGTTGGAAAAATGGCACTGATAGACTTGCTTGACCTAGGATTGCCACATTTTTTTCGATTTGTAGAAAACGCAGTATCTGCAAAACACAGTAAAGCTAAGTGTAATAAAATGAGGTCTGCCCGTACATATCTGGAAGAAATATGAAAATCTAGCACATGTGCTGGTGCCGAAAAAAATATGTTTACCCAGTGATTCCTGGCTATAGCTGACTTTTAAACATTTTCTTGAACCGTGTCCTCCCTAGCTAGGCTGTTGTTTGGGATCTGACCAGCTGATGTCACTATGGGACCGTGAATGCAGGCCCGTTTCAAGGCCCTTGGTTCAGAGAAACTTTGGATTGGCATTCTAGTCGCCCCGGGAAAGATAACCTCCCTCCCACCCAGTGCCAGCTTCCGCCCCGACCTCCTCTCTCCCCCTGCCTGCATAGTTTATAAAATTGAGAACTAGCTGACGGATTTAATTTTGATGGAGAATTACCTGTAGGCAAGAGGGCAATCAAACCCATACTGTTAAGGAGAGGGGGCCGAGATAATGAATCTATTATCTCTGTTCAGCAAATGGAGAGTGTCAGGCTAATAATCTGTCAGTTTCTTTTTCCTACGCTATAAGCTTTCATTTCCATCATTAGGTACAACCAACTTAGGACTATCTATAAAGGGGCTGATTAACTGGATGGTGTATTTTCTAGACTTATGTCCTGTATCCTTTTCTGTGCCTGCCCTTGATCTATTTGGGCTATCACAGAGTCCCAGCTGGACTTGAGACTTCAAATCAGTCTCTTGGTCACAAAGTTTTAGAAACCGTGGGGATTTGGTACGGGGGAAGGTTGAGAGGAAGAGCTAATAAGAGTTTTGGAATTACTTAGAGTCATCACTTCCTATCCGTGCGACAAATCATATACAGGTTCTCAGAGGCCACAGGGGATCACTTTATTTACTTATTTATTTTAATTTAACTTAATTTTTTTTTTAGAGAAAGAGAGAGAGGGGCGTGGGCAGAGGAAGAGGGAGAGAGAGAATCTTAAGCAGGCTCTGTACCCGATGTGGGGCTTGATCACACAACCCTGAGATCATGACCTGAGCCAAAATCAAGAGTTGGACGCTTAAACAAAACTGAGCCACCCAGGTGCCCCTGCAGGGGATCACTTCAAATTTAAGTTTAAAGTTGTATTAAAAGAAGAGTCCTACTGACTCACGGTCACTAACTGCACACCTCCTGCCTTCCTTTGCTAGAGTCGCTGTAACAAAGTATCACAGCCTGGGTGCCTTGACCAACAGAAATTTATTTTCTCACAGTTCTAGAAGTCCAAGATGAAGACGCAGGCAGGATTGGTTCCTCCTGAGGCTCCTCTCCTCACCTTGTGTCCTCACGTGGCCACCCCTCTGTACAGGTGAGCATCCTTGGTGTCTCTCTTGTATTTCCTAATTTCTTCTCTGCACAAGGAAACTAGTTAGATTGGATTAGGACCCACCCTAAGGGCCCCATTTTAATTTAATCGCCTCTTTAAAGGCAGGTGTCCAAGTGCAGTCACATTCAGAGGTACTGGTGATTAGGGCCTCAACATATGAATTTGAGGGAAGAAAACAGTTCAGCCCATAATACTCTTTCCACTCCCCTTACTCATCTAGATTGATAGATCAGCATCTGGGATGCTGATGATTCGACAGAAATATGTTTCCCAATTTCCTTAGCTTCTTTATGTCTTTTTGAGTAGCATAGAATAGACTTGCCAATAGCCTCTTCACAACCATGAGATCTCAGGGAACCTCTGGATGTCCAGGGATCCCCCTGAAGACCACAGAACCTGGGCAACAGGGATCTGCTCAAGCCACTAGGAGCCGAGGCTCAGGCCTGGGGTTCATAATGAGATTTTGATTGATCCCATAGTACCTTAACTTGGACTCTTTCCATTTATCCTCAGGCTATAGATATGCATTTTTTAGGAACCCTATACCAAGATGCTCTAAAACTTAAATTATTGAAAATAGAGTTAATGCAAAAATAATTGAATTGAGATTGTGCTTTTGCTTTGTAGTATAGATGACTTTAGCCTTTTACTAAACAAAATTAAAGTAATGCAAGTTAAAATAATGTGCAGATATTATACGTTTATTATAAAATTAGTAGCATAATACCATGTTAGAAAATTTAGAAAGTATAGATAAATAAAAGGAAGAAAAATCAGTTACAACTCTTAACATAGGATTATTTATCTTTTCTTTATTTCTCTCTGAAGAGATCATACTATAAATACTGCTTTCCAACAAAGAACAAATCTTAACTGAAAAGAAGGAAGCTCCTCCTAAATTGGTAACTTAATAGAATGTATGAATAAATTAACTCAATCATGTCTTCATTAAATATTTATTGAGCACTGATCACACCAGGACTGTGTTAGGGCTGGAGACATTGCTGTAAATAAATAGGCAAAATCCCTCATCTCACGTTCTAGTGAGGAAGCACAGAGCAAATAGAAAATCCATAAAAGTGCATTTCATTGATTCCAAATGCATATAATTGTTGAAGTATCTTTGATACTGAGTTGCATCTTACAGTCACCATTGGTTTGTATTGGTCACTGCCTGAAACTTGTGACATCAGAGACTGCACAATGAGAGTCAAGAGCTTGGAAGAAAATTCTAGAGACAGTGGGTATCATCAGTCTTTTAACCTCTGTGAATGGATGGTCATGGGGTGGGAGTTGGAACAGTGATGAATCTGAGCAATGTAAAGCAGCCTCCAGGAAGAAGGGCTCCAAAATAGGCCCACACTGCATGATACGAAGCTGAGTGGGAGCCCAGGTCCAATGAGTTAAGGTCGCCCATGAACTTATTTTAAGAAATGTTGCATGGCCAAAGATTTTTTTTTTAAAGATTTTATTTATTTATTTGAGAGAGAGAGAGAGGCATGAGAAGGGGGGCAGTTCAGAGGAAGAGGAAGGCTTCCCGCTGAGCAGGGAGCCGGACATGGGACTCGATCCCGGGACTCCAGGATCATGACCTGAGCCAAAGGCAGTTGCTTAACCGACTGAGCCACCCAGGTGCCCGTGGCCAAAGATTTTAAGGCACTGAAGATGACATTGCATAGCAAAACATAAACATAAGATGGGTCTGGGTTTTCAATAAAAACTTAAAACATAAAAGGATGGGTCTGTGTAAAAAAATGATACAAAAATTTGCACTCTATGAAAAAGTTTTAGTGATATCAACCAATTTATTTCACTTTCTACAAACGTATGTGCAAAAGAAATAGCTGATAAAATCTATGCCTGATTTGGTTTAAAAAAGCTCTCTCAATGAACATAAAATGATTTTCTGTGAGGTAAGGAAGCAGTGTTTCCTAGTGGAAACGGAGGTAGTTTTCTCTCAGTGGTACACATAAAATCCTGGTGCATGTCTCAATAGTGTTAGATTCTATGAAATATGGTGCTGTATCAGGTAGTAATAAGTCACTCATATAAATTCAAGGTAAACTTGGAGGCTGTATTAGTTAGCTCAGGCTGCTATAACAAAATGGCACAGACTGGTGGCTTAAACAGTAGACATTTTTTTCTCACAGTCCTGGAGGCTGGAAGTCTAGATCAAGAAACCTGAAAATCTGGACTTGGTTCCTGATCAGGAGGGTCCTCTTCCTGGCTTTCAAAAGGTCCCTACTTGCTGTATCTGGAAAGGGAGAGAGAGAGAGAGAAAGAAAGCATTCTGGTCATTAATTCCATCATGGAAACTCCACCCTCATGAGCTCATCTAAAACTAATTATCTTTCAAAGGCCCCATCTGTAAATACCAACACACTGGGGCTTAGAGCTTCAACATAAGAACTTTGGGAGGAAGAAAACATTCAGTCCATTAAGAGAGGCACCCAGTTGGATAGAACTGTTTTGCAGGAGGAAGCAGGAGCACCTGTATTTTTGTCCTGGGTGACCCTGGGGAAATCTTTTAACTTCTTTCAGTCTCAGTATCCTCATTGGTCAAATCATACCTACCCTCTGTATTTTGTAGGGGTTTAATGGTGGCATTAAACATATTTATTCATATGATCTGTTACTGAGGACCATGCCCCAGGTCTGTGCTTGGTGTGGGGAGTATAGGATTGAAGAAGGCAGAGATGGTACCCTCCTTCAGAGGGCAACACTTGATGGAGTACTGATCCAGCTTTTCCCCATCTATCCAGGGAGACCTTTCCCTGGTTCCTTCTGCTTCCTCTGCTCAACTGATAAAAACTAATGTGCAGTATGTCAGAAAGGGTGTGAATAGTTGTCGTCATTTGAGCCATATTCAAAAAGGAAATAAATGGACATTATAAATGGATTTGAGTTGCCTCTCACTAAAGTTACTTGGGGATTATTTAGTTCTTTCAGCATTTGCTTTGGACTTGGCAAAAATGTTAAATAGAAGAAGTTGGCTTTCAGGAGGTAGACATCATTTTGGGTAAATTTCCTTTTTTTTGGTTAGTGTTCTAGACATCAGCTTATAAGGACCTACTGCCTCTAAGACCCCATTCCATCTTTCTACCTGCCCTATTTCCCCTACACATTCTTGCTGTCAACATTTGCTTTTAGGAGATAACTTATACTAAGTGGTAAATGACTGATAAAAGATTAAAGTGTACCCCTTCTTAAATGCTTTGTATTTGAAGTGGAATCAGTGCTTTGAGGTAAATAAGTAATTTTTTTTTTTTTTTACAGTAGATTTTAGGTCATAATCATTAAATAAAAAGCTTGGTCTCTACCATGCCACCTAGAGGTTATGTAGGAAAACTTAAATCATCACAGTTACAACCACTTAATTTTCTTTCTAGAAATGTTGGTTCTACTTATGAGGAAACTTCCTTGTTGTTGTTGTTATTCTACTTATTTCCTATTGCAAATAATATATTATTTGTCAAACATCACTCAAACTCAAATGTATGTTTAGGGAAAACCTCCTCCTTAATTCTTAACAACAAAGGCCCTGATTCTAACTCTGGAGTTCTATTTTACACTTAATTTCTTTGAACTGCTTCTGATTTTTACTTAAAACATGTATAAGATGGTAAGGTGATATCTATGTGTTGGACTATGACTTGCATTTTTAAAAAGCCCTGAAAATAATAGATATAAAATAATATATTTCATAAGTTGTCTGATTATTCATTTTATTTAAAAAAATTGTGATTTCTTGGTTTAAACATGAGTGACTTTTCTTTTTAAGCTTAAAAGACTTTTTCTTTCTTTGCTATTAATACCAGCCAGTAGGATTATAACCAACAGACAGTGCCTGCCATCCTGAAGAATGTATGCAGTTGAATCCTGAACAACACTGGGATTAGGGGCACCAACCCCTCCCCACCATGCAGTCAAAAATCTGCATATAACTTTTGATTCCCCCCCAACACTTAACTACTAATAGCCTGCCATTGTCCAGAAACCTTACCAATCACATTAACAGTTGGTTAACACATATTTTGTAAGTTATATAACAATTAAATGCTGTATTCTTACAATAAAGCAAGCTAGGGAAAAGAAAATGTTATTAAGAAAATCCTAAGGAAGAGAACACGCATTTATAGTACTGTACTATATTTATTGGAAAAAAAAAAACATGTATAAGTGGACCACACAGTTCAAACCCATGGTGTTCAAGGGTCAACTGTATTTGTTATAGCCCAGGCTTGGTTAATATCATCTGGACAACCACGTTTTTATCACCAGATCAGCCTAATTTAATGTGAAGTTTTAGGAAAGTATGTTCTCAACAGTGAACAATGACCACATAAAAATCACTATACTGTTAACAGGTTTAATCAATCACGATGGCAGCATTAAATGTGCTGCACTCTTCTGTGCCGTAGTGAGGTTATCCTCTCTCTCTGGTCCTGCATTCTGTCGCTCACGGAACGAGAGTCTACTGAGAACCGCAGCAGGAAGATGAGGAAGCACGTGTACAAGGGCTTCTTCTGTAATTCTGACCCTATGGACATGGAGCCAAGCTCTGCTCTTGCTTTATAAGCTTCAAAACCAGTGGTGGGGAGAAATAGCCCATCTTTGGTGCTCCTGCTGCTAAAGAGGGACAGGAGAGGGAAGGGCATCAAGGACGGCCTTTCCCACGGAAACACCAACCATGTCAACAACCTGAGCAGCACGGTGCAGTCAGATGGAAGAAGCCATGGACACATCATGATCCACAGCCATTCTCTTCAAACAAAGTTCATTTTCCTCTTGACTCCCCCAGGGAAAGGAGGAGTTCAAGGGCAGAGTCATTTAATGTTTACAATACCTCAAGCCCTTCCTTTGATGTCAGTATCATTCCTTTCATCTCACCACTGAGGAAACACTGGACTCAAAATGGTTAAATCACTTGTCCAAGGTGTCACATAGATATCCATAGAAGAGTCAAGCTTTTGATTCCTAAAATAGAAATTTCTATTTTTTTTTTAGAAAATCATGCTGTTTACTTATATAGATGATACTCCATACTTATAGAACTTCAAATCTTGTATTAGAGGTTAAAAAAATGTTTTTAACCTCATGCCTTAAAGACAGAAACTCCTGTTACAAACTTTTGGAAAAAGTAGAACATGCATAGGTTTTGTAATTGAGCATATCGGGGCTTAAAGTCCACACGCTGCTGTGGGCCCTTGTGCAGTATGTTTACCCCTCCCCCACCTCAAGTTCTTCATTTACAGCATGAAAATGCTTGTCCTGAGAAATAGTAAGCACCCGGTAAATGTTATATTTTGTAGAATTCTAAATATATCACATGAATTGATCACAATGAGGAAGTTTCTGTTAAGGATGAGGAGTACTTTTTTTCTTTTTTTGAGGCTGATAGCTTTTATTTTTATTTTTTTAATTTAAATTTTAGATAGTTAACATACAGGGCAATATTGGCTTCTGGAGTAGAATTCAGTGATTCATCACTTACATACAACACCCAGTGCTCATCATAACAAGTGCCCTCCTTAAGGATGATGAGTATTTCTTAAAAGTGTGAATTTAATTACTCTTCACACATCTGTACTGTTCAAATATAATAATTTGGTCAGCAGTGTTTAGTTGATAATTTACCTGTTGATAAAGCAGTTTCAAATTGAATACACTATACTGTAGATGTGTGAAAAAAATGTAGTTGTCTTTATTGTTTTTAACTTAAATGTGTATTACTCTTGAGCCCTATTCTCACTGATGCTAAAAGACACATTTTTAAAAAGATTTTATTAATTTATTTATTTTAGAGAGGGAGAGAGCAAGCAGGGAGAGGAGCAGAGGGAGGGGGAGGGGGACAGAATCTCAAGCAGACTCTGCAGTGACTGTGGAGCCTGACGTGGGGCTCAATCTCGCGACCCTGACATCACGACCTGAGCAGAAATCAAGAATGGGACACTTAACCGACTGAGCCACCCAGGCACACCCCAGAAGACACTTACATTTGACAACTGAATATAATGGTCTCTTTCTCTTTAAAATAGTGCTTTTCAGATAAATTGGTTCAATGCAAAAACTTCAAATTCCCTTGCAGGGTCTTCTCCTGTCACTCACTCTTCTCCAGATGGCATCTGAATGACGGGAGAAGCCCATAAATCCTCCTGGGGGGGCTGAGGTGTCCACTCCTTCCTGGCCACTTTGTACCTTGACAGGGATCTGCTGAAATATGGCAGTTTCTGCAGGGGCCTTGGGCATCCTCCTAGTGCCTGCTGGGGAATTCGGTGGTCCCTGAACTCTGAGATCCCTTTGAACTGACCCCAGACCTCCATGGGCTATTGGTTCTCTTCGTACTTTCACTTAAGAGTCTATTGAAGGAAGTGAACAATTAAAGAAGCAATTTGCATAAAGCCTAATAAGGGCTGTGGTAGAGGAAGTACTGAGTATCAGGGGATGTGCAAATCAGAGGTGGAGGGAGGTAAGGTAGAAGTAAGGTGTGTTTAGGTGGAGCTGGGAGCAGCAAGAGTTGAGGCTGGAGGAGGGACCTGGGACCACATGAGATGGGCTATAGCAACCACAGGAAGTGTGGTCTAAGAGCACTGGGAAGCCACTGAAGTTTCGTAAGCAGATATGTTACATGGTCTCTGTGGGCTGTACTGCAAAGGCCAGATCAAAGGGGTCTGTTGCATTGGTCGAGGTATTTGTTTGAAGAAACATATGACTAGCTCAGCGAAATCCCCCTTTCAGGTCATGGGTTGGCATCCAACATCATTAAACACAATTGCTTTTTTTTTTTTTTTTCCTGGAAAAATAGAAATCACTAACATACACTAAAATTTTATCAGAAAATTTTAACTTACTGGAAATTCTATATGTTCCATGGTTTATTTCCTACCCATGCTCCATTGAAAAATTAATTATGAGGGGTGCCTAGGTGGCTCAGTTGGTTAAGCATCTGCCTTCGGCTCAGGTCATGATCCTGGGGTCCTGGGATGGAGCCCCACGCTGGGCTCCCTGTTCAGCGGGGAGTCATTTCTCCGTCTGCCCTTCCCCACAGCTTATACTCTCTCTCATTCTCTTGCTCATGCACTCTCTCTCATAAATAAATAAATAAAATCTTTTTTTTTTTAAAGATTTTATTTATTTATTTGAGAGAGAGAGAATGAGAGAGAGCAAGCACATGAGAAGGGGGAGGGTCAGAGGGAGAAGCAGACTCCCTGCCGAGCAGGGAGCCCGATGCGGGACTCGATCCAGGGACTCCAGGATCATGACCTGAGCCGAAGGCAGTCGCTTAACCAACTGAGCCACCCAGGCGCCCAATAAAATCTTTTTTTTAAAAAAAAGAATAATTATGATACCAAAAACACTCAATGGATAATGACTTATAGATGAAAACACATACATTTAAAATCTGGTGGGATTATAATCTCCCTGTGTTTAGGTGACATGTTGTGGACCATTAAAATGATCAAAAGATCAGTGCAAGACACTGAGATTTGGGGTACAGTTTGTTACCCCAGCATAACCTGTTCTGATGAACATAACTCTATTACATCATAAAATAACATTATCCAAAATATGGAGCTTTAAAATATCTCCATTTCCTATGGAGATGGGAAATCTGAAAACAGTGATTAACTTGGCTTCTGCATGAAAACGGATGCTTCCCAGGCATTTAGGTGTGCCATCATAAGAAAATGGAGGGTGATAGGTTAGCCAGGGAGAGGAGGAGAGATAGCTTTCTCCAGACCAAGATGTGGCCCAGGGAACCTCCCTCTCAGACCTCCCCTTGTATCTGGAGGCTGCTACCCTCCCTGTCCATCTCCCTTTCCCTCCAGCTTCCTAGCTCATTCCTTGTTAAGCTCAGAGGGAGACATGTCGGAAGCATTCCCCATGAAAATGCATGACTTTGTTGCTTTCGATAAATGGACTGACATGAAGTTAGCACCCAGGCACTTTGCTTTAAGATGCCTATCTGTCTACAGATTCTGTACCATAGGCAGGGGGAATATCTGCATCCAGTTTATGGGTGCTCAAATGACACAATTGTGAACGGTTTAGTGAAAGTCTGCAAAATTCAAGCAAATAATATGCATCCCTTTTTTGGGGGGGAGGGTCATGTGTCAATATTTCTGTCCTATTTAAGGAGTTGTAACATTTAAATTCCAGTCTTTGATTGCATGGGTGGGTTTGGTTTCCTGTTTGTTAAAGTTCCCTGCATGGCAGTTACGGCTATCTTATTATGTGAGTTGGTTCTTGGTGGTGACTATAAAATGTTTGTTCTGATTTTGTGCCCTTTTGTGCCTTCCCGTGCATCTACGTGCTGTGTCATTTTCGGCAAATGTCACTAGTTGCTGTAAGTAAGAGAGAAAATTAGAGGGAGAAGTTTACGGCTGCATGTTATGTGTAATTCCATAGATTTATAAGGGAGATTGGATGGTTTCCTTGAGTTCTTTAGAGGGAAGTCTACGGTGGATTTTATGGAATGGAAACATGGCATGCGAGGAATCGTCTTTCCCGTGTCACGGAAAAGGCATGTTTTCTCCTAGGGATCTTGCTTTCCATTTCCAAATCTTAGGTATTTTATGTACTTATCATCCCCAAACTATTTGAAGAAGTTCTTGAATATTTGGCCTATAGATTAAAAAAAAAAAAACCTACGTGGTCATGGCATAAGAATTGTAAAAGATACATTCATGTCTTTTTAAATGTTAGTGGATGTGGTCTGAGGTTATGCACAGATGAAGAAAGCCAACTGCTACCTTCGAAAGGCAGAATAGCTTGCAATCTGTTCATCAGAATGCCAGTCAGAGTGGCTTACAAGTTTGTGCCTTCTCCTTGTGGTACAGGGTCAAAGTCGGAGAGCTGGGCACCAATTGGAGTAAAATCCCCATAAAAACGTTCTTATTTAGGGACACCTGTCTGGCTCGGTCAGGAGAGCATGCAACTCTTGATCTCAGGGTTGTAGTTTCAAGCCCCATGTTGGGTATAGAGATTATTTAAAAAATAAAATCTTAAAAAAAAAATAAAAAAAGGTTGGTGGCTCAGTCTGTTAAGCATCTGCCTTTGGCTCAGGTCAGGTCCTGGGATCGAGCCCTGTGTCAGGCTCCCTGCTCAGCGAGGAGTCTCCTTCTCCTTCTCCCTCTGCCCCTCCCCCTGCTCATGCCCATTGTCTCTGTCTCTGTCTCTATCTCTCTCAAATAAATAAATAAATAAAATCTTTAAAAAAAATTTAAAAAGGTTCTTGTTTACATAGAAGCCCAGGGCTGTATGACTTTTGTGTCTCCCGGCTTTAGGGGGCCTTCAGGTAGTCTTTCGGTGCTGAAGAGAAAATGCAGTTACTTCACTCAAGGTTATGTTTTCTAATGTCCTGTTTTTCAGATAACTGTCAGGTTATGAACCAAACGCTCCAGTGGATCTACAGCCCGGCTGCATTCAACCGGGAAGCAATCCTGTGATGCTGGTCTCCATGAGCACACAGCCCCTGCGTCAACTCATGTGCATTGGAGGCCTTCCAATTCTTGACTAAAGCTCTTTTTTTTCTTTTTAAGATTTTATTTATTTATTTGACAGAGAGATAGAGAGAGAGCACAAGTAGGCAGAGAGGCAGGCAGAGGGAGAGGGAGAAGCAGACTCTTCACTGAGCAGGGAGCCCGACGCGGGGCTCGATCCCAGGACCCTGGGATCATGACCTGAGCCGAAGGCAGCTGCTTAACCGACTGAGCCACCCAGGTGCCCCTTGACTAAAGCTCTTAATGTAACAGTATGTTTCATAGTGAAAATGACTTATTTTTCTTCACTACCAAAATAGAATACATTGTTTTTTTTGTTTTTTTTTTTACCATGTGTTATACTTGTAAAAGCAGCTATAATCAAATTTTAGGGGTATGCTCTACCAGTAGTCATTTCTACAATTCAAAGTGTGATAACTAATCTGCAGATGGATTGCACTTCTTCGTGCCTTTTTACCTTCTCCCCTCTATAAAAGGACATAGAATTTTTATAGGTTTCCTGGAAAGAAGGGCAGAGGCGTTACGTAAGTAGGTGTGTATTTTCTTTAAAACATTCTTTTATGTGGCAGATGCTGTGAGCTTCCACATTTATATAGTCAGTAAGGCTTAAGGCAGATGTGAAGAGCTTTGGTTGGTCCAAAATTTAGTTTCCTTAGAAGAGAGGTATAGAAAATTTGGTTGGATAATAAAGGAATCCACTGGAACTTTGAGCCTTTTTTTAGAACATGTTTTACCTTACTTCGGTTAGCAACTTTCCTATTTTATTTCCTTGCAGTTTGGTACAGGGAAAAGCTTATGCCATTTGGAGTTGGAATAGACACAGGGCAAATTCTCAGTCTTTTTTGAGACCCAGTTTCTCAGTTGAAATAGTATTAACCACCTCTCTTTTTGTGAATATTGAATGAGATAAAGTGTAAAAAAAATTAGCATTCCATCACACATAATAGTCACTCAATAAATATCCATTCCTTTTCACTTTCTTCTCTGACATCCTCTTCCCTTAAGGAAAATCTCATGTTCGCCTCATAATGAATGAGATAGAATGAATGAAACCCTGGAAAAAGGAAGGGAGAGAGGGAGGAAAAAAGAGAAGAAAAAAAGAATAAAGGAATTGTGTCAACATAACATAAAAATTGGTTTGGAAGCACAAGTTTAGCTAAAATGATTATGTGGTATCGTGTTAACCAAAGTAATTGATTCAGGCTTTAAAGAAAAATTGGTTGTGCCACATTTATTTAGCACCTACTAATTGCTGGGGTAGGCACCAGGGATTACTTGGTGAGCAGACTAGTTCCAGCCCTCTAGGAGCTCAAGTTCATGTGGGGAAACAGATACAAAAATAATTATCTCCAATAAGATATACTAAGTTCTGTAATAAAGAAGAGTGTGCACATTGGTGAGCAGATGGGTGATATTACACTACAAAGATTACTCAGATGAAGCTTCCTGAGCTCCAAGAGTCACTAGTACATTACAGAGCTTTTGATACAATGCTCTTCCCCCACGAAAATTCCTCGCCATTGGATGGACGGTTGGGGTAATTTGTTGCTCAGATTCAGAATCAGTTATTTAGGCTTCTATAAAAATTATCTTGGTAGTGAGGCAGAAATGCTTCAGTGTAAGGGAAAGCCATAGACACTCGATTTCCTCAAGGGTGAAGAAGTTTTATTATTTGTGTTTTATTTAGTAACAAAACAGACAAATGCACAGGAGACCAAGAAACAAGTGAAGCATCTCACCACTTAGCCTTCTAAAGTAAGTTGGCATTTCTAGAGAGAAGGTATAGTCTGGAACTAAGTCTCTGTCGCTCATAGCTTTAAGCAGATCTGACAGTTTCTTGTTTAGAGAGAGTGCGTTCCTTAGTTGACATGAAAAGTTTTGATGACACACCGCCCTAATTATCCCTACTCTCTGGAAGAGCTGAATCCACAACCCAATTCTGGGTGACATCTTTTTGCCTTTCTTGCTATTATCAGTCTCCGCTGACCGGTCATCACATCAGGTCAACTTGCAAATACAAACTCCCGAGTCATTTAATGAGGCCCTTGTATCTACACCCAACATTGAGGTCTCCAAAGAACTCTTTCGCATCTCCTCTTCCGATGAGCGACATCAAGTAATGGTTGCATTAAAATAAATGCATCTTTGTTAGAGATGTCAGGTTTAGGGGCGTCTGGCCTCTGAAGCTGGCTAAAGCATCACTCCTCTGCTAGGACAAGGTAGAGAGCTCACTGAAGCGATTAGAGCAATTATTCAAAGCTACCTGTCACAGCTAATCAGCTCTGGCCCTGCCTGATGGGAAGAGGTGGACTTGTCCTGCCTCCTCAGACCCAGCGCTCTTATCCGATGGCATCTTTGCCTCCAGCATCTCCTTAGAAGGGCTCAAGTTTCAAACATTTATCAGCAAAACTTAACTTTCTTGCATTTTTTTGCTGCATTATTTGCTGTTCTATTTTGATCGTCCTCTTACTCAGAGAAGGTCATCTGAGGCTCATTCTGATTTATTTCTCTTCTGCAATTTCTCCTTTATCCCACTTGACATGTTTTATTGCAGCATTCCCTGGTGATGAAGCAGGAGTTCTTCTGAGTTATGGACAACTTCTTATTTTCTTTTGTCCCACCAAATCATCCTGAAGATGATCGCCTTCCCATTTCCATCCTGAAGGGCAGGTGAAAGCCTTTTAGTGAAACTTGGTGTCACCAAGGAGGAAAGAAATTCAAAACCTATGGAAAAATGGCTTATATTGGATGTAGAAGCTACCGAAGAGGAAGACTTTATCATTAATCATCGTAAACCTCTTCATCCTTCTTTTCCTCCTCTGCCCCAACATCGTCTTCACCAGCATTGTCCGTGTTTGCACTGCCACTAGGTACTTAGTGTATGTGAAGTAGCACTAGGAATGCCATAAAAATGGAAATAAATGCATGCAGTCCTGCCTCTCGGTCATGCAATTCAAGGCAACTGATTCATACATAGGCTAACAATAAAATGTTACATTTTGAATAAAGAATAAACAAGAGCTTAGATTGCAGAAATAATTGAAACCTTGCCTTTACATATAACATTTTTTTTTTTTTTTTTTTTAAGGATGAGGAGTGAAGGAAAACTCCAACTGTTGTGTACTTTATCCAGAGTGGGTGGCAGGAGAATGCTTTTACCCCTCCTCTAATTTGTTGGAGAGAGACTTAGGGAAGTGGTAGGGGGGCATTAGTTTAGGAACTGCTTTGGAAAAGGGAAACAGATGTCTCACTTGATAGGGTATTTCAGCCGCACTGACAGCTTTTTTAAAATTATTTTAGTAATTTTTATGAAAGTGGGATTATTTTCTTTGGCTGGACAGCAGTCATGGTAAATTGGGGATAGTCATTTCTTTGGTGATCAAAAGTAGCCCTTGATACATGGCAAGGTATTTGACTTCATCTGGGTCAGTGAATATGTTCTCTCCTCCTGATTTCTATTTATCTTAAGTGCCACTGCACTCTAGAACTCAGTGGGCACTTCTCTTATGGTCCAGAAATAGCCTTTTAGTTACTTCTTACCTTTCGGAAATCAACGTTTCCTGGTAGAACTGAAAGGAAGATCCTCTGCCAAGTATACATCTAGGAAAATGATAATTACTCGTTAGACCTTTGCTCATGCTGTTTTCCTCACTATAAATGCCTTTTTGGATCACCATCATTTACTAAAACCTGCTTTTCCATTCTGGTCTGGCCCAGACTGTCCCTCCCCTTGGGAGATATTTTTTTCCAACTAAAGCTGTCAATCATGATACTTGGGGTTTGAAACGGTGGGGTGGTTTTTCTGAATTCCCACAGTATTCACTGCCTTACAAAACATATTACATTTTATTATTATTTATTCTTTTTTGCATAAATTCTAACTACACAGTGAGTCTCTTCAGAGACATAACTTAGTAGAAGCCATTTAATCGGACTGAGTCTTAAAGTTCCCATCTATAATATGGGAATTACTACTAATAATACCTTCCCAATCTACCCCACAGGCTGTTTTGAAGCTAAGGATGAGATAATACATGTTGAATATATAAGTGAAAATATGTTGAAAAGTATAAAATACTGTGCAGAGTAGGTCCACAGGGACACAGAAGGACAGATCTTTTACATATTGCCTAGGCCAGTGCTCTTGTTTAAGACATGAGGACACTGAAATTCTCGAAGGCAAAGCTGCAGAACTGGTTAGTGTGGCTGAGCTGGTGCTCAGGTTTCTGGACTCTGAGCAGGTGCAGTCTGATCTCCATCCACTGCTTCTCTTATTAGGCAGAACAGTGCACTTCCTGGGCACCAAATAATTGTTTGATCATCAGGGGCAACACAACTTGATTTTACACTGGGGTGCTTGGAATTGATAGTACATCCTTTCTTGAAATTGGAAGCTGATAGAAAGTTGCAGGATCAGCAGAAAGGCAATGAAAGTCTTGATGCCTGCGAGAGGATGGGGAGAGGCAGGGCTTTGGAGGAGCACACAAGAGGGAGGCTGGGCCTAACGAGATGAACTTTGCTGATACTGTATATTTTCCAGGTTGGGATGATCTGCTTAAATGGGTGGGGAAAGCTCGTGTGGATTTATGTTTGGTTGGGAAGCTCAATTTCTATCTTCAAGAGCCCACTGACTTCTACCTTGTGACCACTCATACGCATCCAAAAGGTGACTCATTTCTAAAAGGAGTTACCTGCAAGAGTAGTACCCAGGTGGGGAAGTTGATTCTCAACAGTGAGGTCATTATCAGTCTTATCAGTTCATGATATGGGGACAGAAGAGATCAGAATTCAAAGGGCTGGGGGCGTGTGGGTAGCAAATTTTAACATCAAGCTTGGGATAGAGGGAGGGCACCAAAGGTGTGATTGACAAAAGAGTAGACATCTGTAACAGTCAAGATATGTATGGGATCAAACTGAGGAGATGTGGCAGTTCTGGACCAAACTGCATCAGGGTTGGGAAACTGCAGGCATTCCTTTTACAGAAGGCTTGTTTGCTGCTGAATGGGGTTGGTGATGGGGTCAAGCTGTCTATCCCATATAAGGCTTTGCTTGGCACTCCAAATTCTTAGGAAGAGAGGATGAAAATGCAGTCAAGATAAGCCTACTGCTACTTCCCCTTGGGTTATCGCTATAGGGGGTTACAGCTGAGTCTCATTTCAGGTGAGGGGATCATTTCTATTATTCCCACCTCCATGAGAATACAGCTGCTCCTTCCTTACCACTCATCATAAAAAGTAAAATTTCTGTTTGAGCAAGCAGAGGATGCAGTTTCCTTGTACACACTACAAGTAATGGAAGCAATGCTATTGTTCTCATCAAACACAAACCAGACTGCCATCAGACTTCTTCCATGAAAGGTGGGGTACAAGCCCTCACTAGTATGTGTTTGCATGTGACACTCAGCAGTAGCCTTACACGCTACAAATATTTGAAAACAAACACTTTCGGGAGGAGAGTTGTTCACTTCTATCTTGGGTCCAGCTGTGTGCTAAGTCTTGAAGAGACAGACTTATTCTCTTCATGTTTTGACACGTCACATGCAAAAATCTGTTTGAATTAGCAGATTGTGGTTCAGCTTTTGAAAACTGACATGTTTGTTCCTGTGTTAAAAAAAAAAAATCTTTGTCAATGATCCTTTCACTTCAACTTTATCACTTTGGGATGCTCCTACGCCCCTCATTCCCCCTTGTTGGCAATGAGCAAAGTCCTCACAGGACGCAGTCTCATTCAATGCCATCACTCGTCACAGAAGCAGAAAAATAACACTTGTAAATGATGGTGTTGTACCAGCCTGGAGTGCATGAGGCTCTTCCTGGCAGGTTTAAGTGCTTCATCACATAACAAGGTGATCCTATGCTACCACTCAAAAGTAAGAGAACTTGCATTTTAACACACTGTGCCTGGAAACATCCCCCTTCACAGCTTGGTGAGGAAGAAAAAAATATTTTGTTCATTAGAAGGGAGAAAAACCAAATCAAATATGAGTGACTGAAGCAGGGCTAGTAATCTTGCAAGTAGTGTGATCACTCAGTGTGATATTGCGAAACCCCCTCCATTGGCAAAAGAAGATGGTTGGGTTGGTCAGTTTCACACTCAACAGAGGCCAGAGAATGGCAGTGTTCTCATGGTCACAGAGAGAATTTTTACGTGTGATATTTATGTGGCATCAATTTTAGAACTATAATCCAATAACCCTGGTATGTAAGCTTTTGTATTTCTGCAAACTCTTTTGGGCATTGGGTCGCTACAGTGTTTGCCCGAGTTAAAGTTTCTTCTGAATGGAGACTTGGAAATTAAAAAAAACACAATTATAAATAGATAGTGTGAAATTGAAAGATGCCAGGGAGGGGTGCCTGTGTGGCTCAGTCAGTTAAGCAGCTGACTCTTGATTTCGGCTTGGGTCAGACTCTCAGGTCGTGAGATTGAGCCCTCATGGGGCTCCGCATTGAGCCCTGAGCATGGGGCCTGCTTAAAAATCTCTCTCCCTCTCCCTTGGCCCATCCCCCCACCTTGCTTGCACTGTCTCTCTCTTTCTCTCTCTAAAAAAGAAAGATGACGGGGACATTGTAGCAGGGTTCTCCAGAGAAACAAGATCAATAGGATTCATATATATGGAGAAAGAGATTTACTGTAAGGAATTGGCTCATGTGATTATAGAGACTGATAAATGCCAAGATCTACGGTTGGCAAGCTGGAGACTCAGGAGAACTAATGGTATAGCATCTGAAGGAAGAGCTGATGTTTCAGTTTGAGTCTGGAGGCAGAGAAAAGCTGATATCCTGGTTCAAAGACAATCAGATGGGAGGAATTCTCTATGACTCCGGGAGGGTCAGCCCTTTGGGTCTAGTCAGGCCTTCAACTGATTGGATGAGGCCCACCCACATTAGGGAAAGCAAATTGCTTTAATCAGTCTACCCATACAAATGTTAATCTTGTCCAGAAACACACTTAAAGACACACCCAGAATGGCATGGTTGATACACAAAGTCAAACTGACATATAAACATAAATATCACAGGCATCAACTAACAAAGTACTAAATTGGTAATCAGGAGGTCTATGAGATAAGCTTTTTTTCACTAGGCTGATAAGGCAAATTCTTCTAACTCCCTGTTATCACACAACCTTTCTTACCTCTGCCAATGTGGGTGGGTGAGCCACAGGTCACTCAGTTGAAGGCTGATCGCTCAACTGCATACTGGTCCTTTGATTGTAGAGTTTCCTATCCTCAAACAAAGTGAGGCTTACATTCCCTGCCTGTGTGGCCTTTAGGAATTCCTTCAGGATCATGTGCTGACCAGGAACTGGGTGCCCTGGCTTTTCATTTCGGTTTGGCCACCCACTTCTTGTGTGTCTGTGCAGGTTATTTGAGCCTCATTGTTCTTATTTATAAAACAACCAAGTCAGGCATAATTTACATGATCTCCAAGGTCCCTTCCAAACTTCAAATCTTGTAATTAGTAGATGATTTGGAAACTATTTTTATTTTATTGGTGTCTTAAGTGTGAAGGATTATTTGAGTTCTTTTAGCTTTTTGATATCTGAAAATGACAAGCTTCGAACTCCCACTTTGGAAAAAATTTTCTTCTTCTGCCTCAAACCTGTTTTATTTTGCTTTCATCTTCTGTCTAAAATATGCCACAGTGATTTTTGAAAATAAGCTTATTTCTTTCCACAGTAATAAAGGTACATTCTGTGGAAACACTGAACATCCTATAGGATAACGATTGTTAGCTCATGACTTTTAAGTGATAGATTCTGTAGCTTGAAGCCAAAAAAGCCAACCTTGTGCATTTCATTGGTCAGTTTTGAGTCCAATGACAAGAGACACCAAGAAGACATTCAAGAATGTCAGTTCACATTTTTTTTAAAGTAGGTTCCACACCCAGCATGAAGTTCCGCACCCATGACCCTGAGATCAAGAGTCCCATGCTCTACAAACTGAGCCAGCCAGGCGCCCCAAGAATGTCAGTTTACGTTTTGAGTACTTTCCTACTAAACAAAACTTTAGTGTGTATGATAGTTTGATTTACCATCCACGGGAGAGGAGACACACTTCCTATTGCTGTTTTTTTTTTTTTTTTTTTTTTTTTGTAGAGAAGGCAAACAACCCGCTGCTTTAGTGATAAGACTGCTAACCTCATCACTTCACACTTGAAACTGGTCTCCATCTCTTTTAATACCACACTGTGTCAAGGACATAGATGTAGGCTATTGATCAAGATCCTTATGGAATCCCCCCCACATTCTTCATAGAATCATGTCTGACAAAGTGACATGCTATATGTTTTCACAATGACATGGAGATTGAAAATGGAAAAGTTAAATATAAATCTTCGTGGAAGTTTCAGTAATTTTTAATAATTTGTTCTTTTGTCGCATGCATATGTGAATGATATATTTGTCCTAGAGCAATATGAATTCATTTCCCCACATCTGTAATATCTGCAGTAAGCTAAATTAAAAATGCATTTGTACTTGTACAGTTAAATGATCATATTTAATGAAATGTCAGAGATGAATCTTAGCAAATAGTCAGGAAATTATTTTAGAGAGGGCAGCATTTCATTACTAGCAGTCGGGGAAAAGCAAAGTGATTAAACAAATGGTTTACTGCTCTTAGGTGGTGGCCGTCCAAGAAGAATAGAAAACCAGTGTATGGGGCTGGTAGACAAATGTTGCATTTCTGTCTTGGCTCTCTCTCTTTTCCTGCTCCCCCAAACCCTCATGGAATCTTGAGTCTGATGGTGGCTGGCATGAGGAGTTTGGGAGACTCCCCATGTAGTGAGGAAAAGAAGTCATTAGAAAATAGCATGCATGAGAATCACCTCACATGAGGTCTGCACAACCTAGCTTGAGCAAAGTTCAGGCGCCTGAGTTGAGTAGGAGACTCAGGTCAATTGAATGAGAACAGGAAGCATCTGGGCAGAGGAAGATGGACTGTTTAGGCTACAGGCTCTGCACCCGTGGGGCCCTGGGAAGAGAAAAGATATTAGGGAGCTGGGCTGCAAGTGGGAACAGAGTGGATGAGGGTAGGTGGTAACGGGCAGCAAGTAGGAGCGGAGAGGGAGAAGAGGAAAAAGCGAGCAGGAGGGGGTGTGGAGGGAGTGTATTCAGTGATTGAGAAAGTAGAGTGGGACCATCAGGCAGCCAAGGAGACCTTCGATGGCCACCAGCACGCTGCCACATCCCACACAAATCCCACCAAGCAACTTGATGTGCTGGCAGGTTGAATAAGTAGTTACATAAAAATTATCAACTGTTTTGGTGGGTGTTATGTGCTGAGTTCTGTCCTCTGAGGAGACATGTTGAAGACCTAACCTCCAGTAGCTCAGAAGGGGACCTCATTTAGAAATAAGGTCATTGCAGATGTAATTAGTTAAGACGAGGTCATACTGGAGGACAGTAGGGCCTTTGTCCAATACCTCTGGTGTCCTTATAAGATGATATGAAGACACATAGAGAGAAGGCCATGTGATGGGAGAGACGAAACATGGAGTGATGTAGTTGCAAGCCAGGGAAAGCCAAAGGTTTCCTGCCACCACTTGAAGCCAGCAAGAGACAAGGAAGGAGTCTCTCTAGAAAGGCTTTAGAGGGAGCAAGGCCCTGGATGATAACTTAATATCAGACTTCTGGCCTCCAGAATTATGAGACAATAGATTTATGATGTTTTAAGCCACTCAGTTTGTGGTTCTTTGTAATGGCAGCCCTAGGAAAAGAATATAGTTGGTAAAACAATTCTGAATGGCAGAATCAAGAAGTTATGTTTCTCAGTCTTTTGCATTTTTTCTTAAGGAAATTCTATGACTTTCCACCTAAATTTTTTGTACTGCCATCTGGGACCAGAGAGAGGGGAGCAACTCGGCATTCTCCTCAGCTGCCAAAAACTCAACAATTAAGGTAAATAGCATTCTGAGGCAATATTTTTTTAAAAAATTAAAATTAATGTAAGAAAGCCATGGTGAACAAAATATCAAAATTTTATTTTATTTATTTTTAAAGATTTATTTATTAATTTGAGAGAGAGAGACACAGCGAGAGAGGGAACACAAGCAGGGGGAGTGGGAGAGGGAGAAGCAGGCTTCCTGCTGAGCAGAGAGCCTGATGTGGGGCTCGATCCCAGGACCCTGGGACTATGACCTGAGCCGAATGATGATGCTTAATGACTGAGCCACCCAGGCACCCCAAAAATATCAAAATTTTAAATACAGGCTCAGCATTGCCAATTTTTCCTTTTGCCCCAGCGTGGTCTGGCATGGTACTTCTGTCAACATCTGAACGATCAGCTGAGTTTAAAAATGCATATAATGAAGGGCACGGATGTAAATATATTCACATAAAAATACTATATTTCAGTTTTGTCTCAGGCAGACACCAAAAGAGATGACGAGGTACAGCAAGACGACTCGGGCTGAATTCACTTTTGTCTATGTAAGACCCAGACAGTGGGAAGACCAGATCACCAATATCAGGTAACAATGCGAGCCCAGTTAAGCATCTTTCAAATATGAAATCTGCATAAAAAAAAGACAAGCTGCTATAATCCCAGTAGCGAAGGGAATTAGATTCTTTGGCCTTTACCACATGACAGTAAATGACAGCATAATAAATAAAGCAAAAATGATTTCTGACTTTTACTTTTCACATCATATCCCGGAGGCGCTTTGCTATTGTTACAAGTATATTAAATGTAGGTCTGATTACATCCTAAGGAGAGCTGACAAGAGGCATATTGTGGAACAGGGAGATGCTGGTTTATGTCTGGTGGTTAATATTTATGGGGTGCACACTTCTGAAGCTTCAGAGAGCTCAAGAACTAGGAGAGACCAAGAGTGGAATGTCATATCATATGCTTAATTCAGATTAACTTTCTTTCAGTTGCTTAAAGAGATCGTGGAGTGTTTGTTTAGTACTTGAGGGTGGTTACTAGCTATTCTCGCTCATCCTCCACAAGTACAAGTAGACTCTCGTGGCCAATGGAGAGGCCTCGGATGTGGATTCTATGACTGAGAGAAAATGCAAAAGACAGAAATGATTAAATTAAACACAGGGATCTATGCTGTTGAAAACATTTATACTGACTCCTTTTTGTTGTATGAATTTTAACACATGCAGAGATTCGTGCAACCATAAGCACATGAAAACCATTTCCATAAACTTCCAAACTCCCAGGTGCTGCTCCTTTAGCATCACATTCTTTAAAACTTGAATCTGTCTTTTCTTTGCAGAATGGTCTGCTAATTTTGATTGTTTTAGGACTGAATTCCCATGATTCCACTTGATTACAGGATGACAAATTCTGCAAATTCATTCTGATCTTAATAATTTAATGCTACCTAGCTCTTCAGTGTAGAGGTGTTTTTTGTTTGTTTGTTTGTTTGTTTGTTTTGTTTTGTTTTGTTTTTACTCCAGGTCAATGGTTTAGTAAAATATGTTTGAAAATAGGAGGAAAGTATGGAGATATGAAACGCGGAGGTCTGACCATTGAACTCGGCGAGATACTGTTGGCCAGGAATGGTGCACACCATTGCGTGTAGGATAGGCTCTATCCATTCATCTTTTGAGTTTTTAATATCTATAACACAAACTTTCTTTCAGCAGTTACTATCATATGTTTAGTATTTTTGATAATGTGAAAAGGATTCAGATCTTTTTTATTATTTTTTCTTTCTTAAATTTTTTTACTTTAACCATTGTCAAGTGTACGGTTCGGTGGCTTCATGTGGCACTCACATTGCTGTGGAGTCATCACCACCATCCACAGAATGTTTTCACCTTCCCAAACTGAAACTCTGCCCCCATTGAACACTAACTGCCCATACTGCCTGCCCCCCTACCCTCCAGCCAACCCCCTTCTACTCTCGGTCTCTATGATTTGACTACTCTAGGTTTCTCAGATAAGGGTATCATATAGTATTTGTCCTTTTGTGTCTGGCTTGTTTCACTGAACATAACGTCTTCAAGGCTCATCCCTGTTGTAGCCTATGTCAGAATGCTCTTTCTTTTTAAGGCTGCATCATATTCCATTGTATGTATACAACATATTTTGTTTATCCACTCATCTGTTGATGGACACTTGGGTTGTGTCAAACTTTTGGCTATTGTGAGTAATGCTGCTATGAACATAGTTGTACAAATATCTGTTCAAGTACCTGCTTTCAATTCTTTTGGGTATATACCCAGAAGTGGAATTGCTGGATTATATGGTAATTCTACATTTATTTTTTGAGGAACCACCATATCATTTTATTTTATTTATTTATTTATTTATTTATTTATTTATTTATTTGAGAGAGAATGAGAGACAGAGAGCATGAGAGGGAGGAGGGTCAGAGGGAGAAGCAGACTCCCTGCCGAGCAGGGAGCCCGATGTGGGACTCGATCCTGGGACTCCAGGATCATGACCTGAGCCGAAGGCAGTCGCTTAACCAACTGAGCCACCCAGGCGCCCCACCACCATATCATTTTCCACATCAATTGCACCATTTTACATTTCCATCAGCAATGCACAAAGGTTCCATTTTTTTCTACATCCTCACCAACACTTGTTATTTTAAGATTTTTAAAAAACGTAATAACTATCCTAATGGATGTTAAGTGGTATCTCATTGCAATTTTGATTTGCATTTCTCTAGTGCTTGTGACGTTGAGCATCTTTTTATGTGCTTATTGGCCATTTGTATGTCTTCCTTGGAGAAATGTCCATTCAAGCCCTTTCTTATTTTTCATTTGAGTTGTTTTTTATTGTTGAGTTGTGGAAGATCTTTATGTATTCTAGATATTAATCCCTTATCAGATATATGATTTGTAAATATTTTCTCCTAATCCATGGGTTGTCTTTTCACTCTGTTGATTATGTCCTTTGATATACAAAAGTTTTAAAATTCTGATGAAGCTCAATTTATCTACTTTTACTTTTGTTGCCTGTACTTTAAGTGTCATAGCCAAGAAATCATTGACATATCCAATGTCATGAAGACTTTCCTCTGTTTTCTTCTAAGAGTTTTATAGTTTTGGCTCTTAGTTTAGGTCTTTGGTCCATTTTGAGTTAATTTGTGTATATGATGTAAGAGTCCAACTTCATTCTTTGCATGTGGATATCCAGTTTTCCCAGCATCACTTGTTGAAAAAGGTCTTGACTCCCTTGTCAAAAATCATTTGACCATATATGTAAGGGTTTATTTATGGGCTCTCTATTCCATTGGCCTATATATGTCTTTATATTGGTACCACACTGTTTTGACTAGTGTAATTTTTTTAAAAAAGATTTATCTATTTATTTGGGGGGGGGCAGGGACAAAAGGAGAGGGAGAGGGAGAGAAGCAGATTCTCCGCTCAGTATGGAGCCTGATGTGGGGCTGGATCTCATGACGCTGAGATCACAACCTGAGCCAAAACCAAGAGTCACTTAACTGACTGCATCACCCTGGCACCACTTGACTAGTATATTTGTGCAGTAAGGTTTGAAATCAGAAGGTGTGAGACTTCCAACTTTGTTCCTCTTTTTCTAGATTGTTTGTTCTATTTGGGGGTCCCTAGAGATTCCATATGAAATTTAGGATGACATTTTCTATTTCTGAAAAAAAAAAATCATTTGGATTTTGTTGGGAATTGCACTGTAGTATAGACATCTTAACAATATTTAGACTTCCAGTCCTTGAGCATAGATTGTTTTCCATTTATTTTTTCTACTTTCATTTCTTTTAGCAATGTTTTGTAGCTTCCAGGGTACAAGTCTTTGACCTTCTAGGTTAAGTTTATCCTAAATATTTTATTCTTTTCAGTGCTATTGTAAATGGAATTGTTTTCTTAATTTCCTTTTTGGATTCTTCATCAGTAGTGTATAAAAACAACTTTTTGTATCTTGCAATTTCGCTGAATTCATTTATTAGTTTTAATATTTTATGGATTTTTTGGGTGGAGTTTATGATTTGCTGCATATAAGAAAAAATGCTTTTATCTCTTTTCCAATTTGGGTACCTTTTATATCTTGTCCTTGCCTAACTGCTCTGGGTAGGACTTTGAATACTATGTTGAATAGATGTGACAAAAATGGGCATCCTTGTCTTGTTCCTGATATTAGAGGAAAAGCCTTCAGTGTTTTACCATTGAGTATGATGTTAGCTATGGATTTTTTATATATGGCTTTTATTGTGTTGAGGTAGTTTCCCTTTGTTCCTAGCTTGTTGAGTGTTTTTATCATGAAAGAGTGTTGAATTTTGCCAAATGCTTTTTCTGTATGAAGTGACATGATCATGTGGGTTTTTTTTACTTCATTTTGCAAATGTGGTATATTACATTTATTGATTTTCATATGTTGAACCATCCTTGCATTGTAGGAACATACCCGACTTGTTCATGATGTATAGTTCTTCTAATGTGTTCTTGAACATATTTGCTAGTATTCTGTTAGGTAGTATTTCTATACTAATATTCATTAAGGATACGAGTCTGTGTTTTCTTTCCTTGTAGTGTCTTTGTCTGGCTTTGGTATCAGATAATGCTGGCCTCATAGAATGAATTTTGAAGTGTTTTCTCCTCTTTGATTTTTTCTTTAAAGAAGAGTTCAAGAAGGATTGGTGTTAATTCTTCTTTAAATGTTTGGTAGACTTCACCAGTGAAGCCATCTGTTTCTGAGCTTTTCTTTGAGGATTGAGAGGCAACCTATTGATACAGAATCAGAAAACTGTAATTCTAACAAGACAGAGATCAATCCCCCTGAACCAACAGACATGTTGCCAATAAATTCTATTCTGCTCCTTCTTTCTGATTGTGCAGTTCTGGGCAGAAGGTGGGACAAAGGAGAGTAAAATGCATTTTGAATGTGGCTTTTTCTTGACTGAGTATTTACTTAGTGGTTATAGCTTTGACTAGTTTTCCTATTAAGTTATTTGAGTCCATCTCCATTTTTCTTTTCATTTTCCCAATGTTTTCTATGGGTGAACAAGGGCCTGGAACTTCCTTGTTTGCCATCTTGCTGATGTTACTCTCTTCATTTATAATTTAATGGCAGTGAATGATAAGGTCCAGTGACAAGGTCAGACTTGATATAGGCATGCAGTCTCATCTCATGTCAGGTCGTCTTCTACATAGTCATTAAATGGATTCAGCAGAAAACACTTTGATCACAAAAAGAGATTTGGGTGCATTCTAACATTTGAGAGAACAGTATTGATATAATGATATGGATCATTAACTCTCTCAGAGGTTTGTCAGTAAAACAAAGCACTTTTTTTTTTTTTGAAAATGCTGTATATTTTTAAAAATCAGCTTTCATAATGTTCTTAGAAGATGGCAGAGGGGCGCCTGGGTGGCTCAGTCATTAAGCGTCTGCCTTCAGCTCAGGTCATGGTCCCAGGGTCCTGGGATCGAGCCCCACATCGGGCTCCCTGCTCCGCGGGAGGCCTGCTTCTCCCTCTCCCACTCCTCCTGCTTGTGTTTCCTCTCCCTCTGTGTCTCTCTCTGTCAAATAAATAAATAAAATCTTTAAAAAAAAAAAAAGAAGATGGCAGAAATATCGTGCTTTGCCTTTGAAAAGGGAGGCATTGTCATGAAGAAGGATTTGTTAGAGGTTGTGGAACAAGAGAGGGTTAGATTCAGGCTGGTAGCATCTGCTCCATTACATCGTGACAGCCTTCCTATAAGCAGGATGAATGAATCAAAATATATCTGGCAAAAATCTCACAGTTTTGTGATTCTGTATCAATGGGTCGTTTCTAAATCCTGAGCAAAGTGGTAGCCAAATAAAAATGCACTAGGACTAGTTTCTGTGGGCTCCCAAGGCCTCTGTGTCCCAAGGCCTCTTGTCAAAGATAAAATCTATAAATTGGGGTGAAAGTGTAAGGCGGTGTTGACCTTGAATATAACTAGACTTATTCTTTGCTTTGTCCTGAGTAGAGAGTTTACCTCTCATACTCAGGACAATACGATGGGGTGGAAGAATTTGGCTCCAATTACACAAGATGGTTGGACTTGCATTTCTATGGTTTGTAGTTTGAAATTAGCTCACAGGCTCAGTTTCTTGACTTTGGTTGTCCTAAAGGAAAAGTATTGTTTTCTGTTTACAACTTTGAAAAATTCACATTTATTAGTTTTTTTTTTTTAGTGCTAAAGATTTTTAAAAATTTAAATAAAACAAAACTTAAAAAATGTATAGAGATGAATTTTCAGGAAACTAAATATTTTAGTTGTGTTTGAAGTGTTGTTTATGTAACCCCTAAGCAAATTAAAAGAGAAAAATTCAGTTAAAACACTAATGTACACAAAGACAGGTGATATTTTGACATTTCTCACCATTGAATTAATGAAATAACTGACTGCTTTGATTTCTCTTACACAAAGCCCCAAAGCTGTCAAATGCTATTAAGTAGCACAATTAAATTCATTTACTTTTCCCCCAGTTTTACTGAGAAATAATTGATATACATCACTACATAAGTGTAAGGCATACGGCACGTTGATTTGATTTGCATCTATTGTGAAATGCTTGCTGCAGTAAGTTCAGCTAATATCCATCTTCCCATACAGATACAATTAAAAAAAAAGAAGAAAGAATAAAGGAAACAAAATTTTCTTGTGATGAGAAACCTTAGGATTTATTCTCTTAACTTTCGTGTATATCATACAGTAGTGTTAGCTATCACCTTGTACATTACATCTCTGGTACTTACTTATCTTATAACTGGAAGTTTGTGTCTTTTGACCAACTGCCTCTAATTCCTCATCCCCCCACCATTTAAATCTTTAATCCATTTTGAGTTAATTTTTGAGGCGTGACATAGATATGGGTATAGTTTCATTCTTTTACATCTGAATCATTATCTCAACACCATTTATTGAAGAGACTGTCTTTTCTCCATTGAGTATTCCTGGCTCCCTTATCAATATTAGTTGACTGTATATGTGTGAGCTTATTTCTGGGTTTCAGTTCTGTTCCATTGATCTATTTGTCTTTATGCCAATACCATTGTTCTGATAACTATAGCTTTATAGTGTAGCTTGAAATCAGGAACCATGATGCCTCCTGCTTTGTTCTTCTTTCTCAGGATCTTTTTTGGCTATTTGGGGTCTTTTGTGGTTCCATATACATTTTAGGAGTGTTTTTTATTCTACTTCTGCAAAAAATGCTAATAGAATCTGGATAGAGATTACACTGGATCTATAGATGACTTTTGGTAGTGTTGACATTTTAACACTATTAATTCTTCTAATCCAGGAACACAAGATACCTTTCCATTTATTTGTATCTTCTTCAATTTCTTTCATCAATGTCTTGTAGTTTTCAAAGTAGACATCTTTTACCTCTCTGGTTACATTTATTACTATGTATTTTATGGCTTTTGATGTCATTGTAAATGGGATTGATTTCTTCCTTTTTCAGAAAACTTGTTGTTAATGTATAGAAATGCTGATTTTTTGTATGCTAATTTTGAATCATGCTGCTATACCGTATTTCCTGTATTGACTGATTAGATCCAACAGATTTTTTGGTTGAATCTTCAGGATTTTCTGCATATAAAGTCATGTCATCCGAAAATAGAGACAAGTTTACTTTTTTATTTCCAATTCTGATATCATTTATTTCTTTTTCTTTCCTGATTGTTCTAGCCAGGATTTCTTTTTTTATAAATTTTTTTTATTGTTATGTTAATCCCCATACATTACATCATTAGTTTTAGATATAGTGTTCCATGATTCATTGTTTGTGCATAACACCCAGTGCTCCATGCAGAACGTGCCCTCCTCAATACCCATCCCCAGGCTAACCCATCCTCCCAACCTCCTCCCCTCTAGAACCCTCAGTTTGTTTTTCAGAGTCCATTGTCTCTCATGGTTCTTCTCCCCCTCCGATTTGCCCCCCTTCATTCTTCCCCTCCTGCTACATTCTTCTTCTTTTTTTCTTTCTTAACATATGTTGCATTATTTGTTTCAGAGGTACAGATCTGAGATTCAACAGTCTTGCACAATTCACAGCGCTTACCAGAACACATACCCTCCCCAGTGTCCATCACCCAGTCACCCCATCCCTCCCACCCCACCCCCCACTCCAGCACCCTCAGTTTGTTTCCTGAGATTAAGAATTCCTCATATCAGTGAGGTCATATGATACACGTCTTTCTCTGTTTGACTTATTTCGCTCAGCATAATACCCTCCAGTTCCATCCACGTCGTTGCAAATGGCAAGATCTTATTCCTTTTGATGGCTGCATAATATTCCATTGTATATATATACCACATCTTCTTTATCCATTAATCTGTTGATGGACATCTTGTCTCTTTCCACAGTTTGTTCTAGCCAGGATTTCTAATATTATGTTGAATAGGAGTAGTGAGAGTGGGAACTCCTGTCTTGTTCCTGATCTTAGAGAAAATGCTTTCAACTTTTCACTACTGAGTATGATGTAACTATGGGCTTGTCATAAATGGCCTTTATTATGTTGAGATATGTTCCTTCTGTGCCTAATTTAGAAATTTTTATCATGAATGGATGTTGAATTTTGTCAAATGCTTATTCTGCCTCTATTGAGATGATCATATGATTCTTTTCTTTCATTCTATTAATGTGATGTAGCACATTGATTGATTTGTGTATGTTGAACCATTCTTGCATTCCAAGGATAAATTCCACTTGATCATGGTGAATGATCATTTTATGATGCTCCTGAATTCAGTTTGCTAGTATTTTATTGGGAAAATTTGCATCTATATCATTGGAGAGATTAGCCTGTAGTGGTTTTTGTTTTGTTTTTCTATGATTTTGGTATCAGGATAATGCTGGCCTCATAATATGGGTTTGGGAGTTTTCCTCTTCAGTTTTTTGGAAGAGTTGGAGATTAGCATTAATTCTTTAAATGTTTTGTAAATTCATCAGTAAAGACATCTGGTTCTGGGCTTTTCTTCATTGGGAGATTTTTGGTTTATGATCCAATCACCTTACCAATAATTGGTGTATACATATTTTTTATTTCTTCCTGATTTAGTCTGGTTTGGTAAGGTGTATGTTTCTAATTTTTTTTTTTTTTCATTTCTTCTAGGTTGTCTAGTTTATGGACATGTAGTTGTTCATAGTAGCCTTTTATAATCATTTGGATGTTGGTGGTATCAGTTGTGATGTCTCATTCTTCATTTATGATTTTGTCGATTTTGGTCTTTTTCCTGTTTTCCTTATTTGTCTAGCTAAGGGTTTGCCAGTTTTGTTTATCTTTTCAAATAACCAACTCTTAGTTTGGTTAATCTTTTCTATTTTTTTTTCTTTTCTCTATTTCACTTATTTCTGCTCTAATCTTTATTATTTTCTCTCTTCTGATTACTTTGGGCTCAATTTCTTCTTGTTTCAGTTCCTTAAGGCACAGAGTTAGGTTGTTTATTTGGGACCTTTCTTGTTTCTTCATGTAGATACTTGTTGTTATGAGCTTCCCTCTTAGAGCTACTTTTGCTGCATCCTACAAATCCTGCTTTTTGTTAGTCTCAAGAAAAATTTTAATTTCCCTTTTAATTTCTTCTTTGATCCATTGGTTGTTCAGGGGAGTGTTGTATAATTTTCATGTGTTCATGAATTGTTCAGTTTTCCTCTTGTTATTGATATGTAGTTTCATGCCATGGTGGTCAGAGAAGGTACTTGGTATGATTTCAATCTTCTTGAATTTGCTAAGCCTTGTTTTGTGGCTTTACATATGGTTTATCATAGACAATGTTCCATGTGTACTTGAGAAGAATGTGTATTCTGCTGTTGTTAGGTAAATGTCCTGTGTCTGTTAGGTTCATTTGGTCTATAGTGTTGTTCAAATCCACTGTTTTCTTACTGATTCTCTGTCGGGATTATCTATTGTTGAGTGGAGTATTAAAGTCCCCAACTATTACTGTGTTAGATTTTGCTTTCTATATCTAGATGCTCTGTTGTTGGGTGCATAAATATTAACACTTTTTAAATCTTCTTTATATATTGACCTTTTTATCATTACATAGTGACTTTTTTTTTGTCTTCTTTTACCATTTTTAAAGTTTATTTTGTTTGGTATAACTAGGATAGCTACCTATTCCTGATTTTTTGGTTACCATTTGCTTAAAGTGTCTTTTTTCATCCCTTTGCTCTCAGTTTATGTGTGTCTTCAAGGTTAAGGTGAATCTTTTGTAGGCAACAAAATCTTTTGTAGACATATTGCTGGATCTTAGTTTCTGTTTTTGTTTTGTTTTTTAATCCATTCAGCCATTCTGTGTCTTTTGATTGAATAAATCTGTTTGCTTTTAAAGTAATTATTGACAGGTAAGGAGATACTATTGCCATTTTGTTAATTGTTTTGTTTGTTTTATAGATTCTTGTTCCTTGTTTCTTATCCTGCTGTCGTTTTTTGTGTTTTGATGTCTTTTGGTATCAGTATGCTTTGACTTCTTCCAGGAGTTTTCTCTAGCCTTTCTAGTCAGATGGGGCAGAAGGCACTCTCCACAGAGGGTGGGACTGTGACATAGCTCCTTGCCTGGGCATGGGCAAACTAGGCTCTAGGGTCAGCAACTCCAAATCAGGCAGATGTGCACCCCACTGTGTTCCCTGGCCAGAGTGCATCCCTGACTTGGTTCTGCAGATGAACAAAACTGCTGGTTGGGATTACTACTTGGGCACTGCAGGTATGAGCTTGCTCTGCTAGGATCCCTGTGCTGGTTGTTGCAAGCCCCTCCTCCCTTCTCCGTCATATTCAAATTCCCAGTGGTTGAGCCACACAGATTCCCCTGCAGTCCCTGTGGTATGAGATCAGAGTGGAGGCTCCCACAAAGTGACCCACAGTTCTGGGAGTCTGGTTGTCTCCCCAGGGTTGTCTTTTCCCACTAGAAGAACTGGAAGCTCAGGAGAGACCTCTCTGTGTGGTGCTGCACTGGCCTGGGGGAGGGGCAATGTGGTCCACATGTAACTGTTTCTCTTACTTTTCTAATGCAGTCTGTCTTGGTCTCTATGGTGCGGGGGTGTTTCACTGTGTTCTAGGATTCTCTCACTGGCATCTTGTTGAATAGTTGTTAGATGTTCTTCTTGTGAGGAGGAGTTAAGTCAGGAACAGCCTATGTTGCCATCTTGGTGACAGCACTCCCCATTTGCTTTTTACAGGAAATGGGAAACCATAAAAATGAAATATTAAAGGTAGGCATTGGGAATCTTCTTAAGCTTGTTTGTAAACATATGTAGTTTCCTTTATGTATACATACAAAGTAAAATGAAAGAATCTTTGCTTTAGTGCAGACAGTTCATTTAAATTTCTTGTTAATTGAGCATAGGTATTTAATAGACATTTTTCTTTCAATGCACATAATTTGTTATTGATTCATTCATTCAACACATATTTTTTGAGTGAATGAGGTATGCCAGGTGTGTAAGGAAGAAGATGCAGAAGACTGTGCCCTTAGGGAGTTTACTTTTTTGGGGAGATAAAACTTAGAGCAATGACTAGAAACACATTGTGAAGGGTTACAAGAAGGCCAAAGACAATTGTCCAGGAAGCTCAGAGAGGCAATATCTCTTCTGGGCAAAAATAAGGTTTGTGGGAAAGATAGTGCTTAACTTGAGTTTTTTTTAAAGATTTTATTTATTTATTTGAGAGAGAGAGAGAGAGCATGGGGGGGGGCTGGCGAGGAGCAGAGGGAGAGGGACAAGCAGTCTCTGTGCTGAGTGCTGAGCTGGAAGTGGGGCTTGCTCTCAGGACCCTGAGATCATGACCTGAGCCAAAACCAAGTCAGACACTTAACTGACTGAGCCACCCTGGTGCCCCTAACTTGAGTTTTGAAGAATAGGCAAGATTTGGATACTGAGGCCTGGGGCCACAACACTCCAGTAGAATGCAGTGTGCAGGCAAAGCCAAGGAGAGGCATCACAGGCATTGAAGGGGAACCCCCATTTTGAATGGAATATGGGATGGAAGGATGGGAGATGTGGAATAAAGCTGGAAAAGAATGAAAATATTAAAATTTACTTAGTGCTTACTTTGTACCAGGCACTGATACATCTTTTTGAGGATGTCATAATTTTTAGTTTCTAGACCAACTGTCCCCAGATAAGTGTTAATTTTCTTTTTGTAAAGTGTTATTGTTCCTTTTCTACAGATGGGGAATCTGAGGCATAGAGAAATTAAGGAACTTGCTAGAGGTCACCTCTCACTAAGTGGCAGGACTAGCATTTAAGCCCAGGTCTGATGGACTCTTAAGCACACATTTTTTTCCATGTTTTCATGCTGTCTTGAATGAAATTCTAATGAAACAGTAGGGGAGGAGCCTCTGGGGATGTTTTGAGTGAAGAGAGGCAGCATTAGAGCTCTTTGCTCAGGAAGCTGGTGGCGGTGTGTAGGCTGGGCTGGAGAAAATACAGTTTATTAGTTTTATACTCAATGAAGAAATATGCTAATTTGTGTCTGAAGAAAAGTTAATAATATACCTAATATTTCTAGATTCTACTAAGCTAAGTGAACCAAGGGAAGCTAAGAATAGGGTTGCATCTGAAACATGTAAATCTTCATTGCGTGTAGCGTCAATTACTGTGCTAAGCATATTATAGACATTAGTTCAATGAGTAATTATAACCACCTGAAATCTGGTGTGATCTTAAATTCACAGGAAGGAAAACTGAGGCTTAGAGACGTTATTAATTCACCTGTTCAAGGTCAGAGTTAAATGGGGAGACAATCTTCAAATCCAGGACTGTCTATTTCTACAATTTTGCTCTGTTCTATCTCTTGCTATTTGCCTAAAAACCTGAAAGAATATTAATTTAAAAAAATGTCTCCACTCAGTTCTGTCATCTGGAAAGGTGGCCTTCTCCTGAACATCCCTGACCCCATCAACTCTGGTAGCTCCTCGACCGTTCCTAGCCATCTTTTCTCTTTGTCTCGGTTCATTCTTAAGGGCTTCTCATGTCATTCTTACAACCATCCCGATGTGCACAAATCACCTTTACAGACAGAGATATGAGTATGGAGAGAGCAATTCATGAATGCTAACATGTGCTTGATGAAGGCTGGTTTGTCTTTGCCAGGCCCGAGAGTCCCTAGTGAATTTCATTTCACATGGTTTGCTGGGCAATGGAGGGGTTATGGTTGGTGAGAGGTTTGAACTTCAACTGACATATTGTTAGAGGAGGCCTATGCCAATTTGAAAATGTTGTTTGTCTTGATTTTTTTTTCTTTTTTTGATGTAAGGGGAAAAAGGCACGCTGCTCAGAAGCGCAATGAGTTTGTTGGTGGTTTTTGCCATAATTCATCTTATATCCTCTTCTATTTCCCACCCCCACCCCACACCACTTGACAATTATGCCTACCATCTAGTTTTCACTATATTCTCAAAATAGGTAATTCAATTAGGTTAGATATATTTATTGAATGACTACTATGTGCAAAGCATTATACTAGGTTTTCTAAAACTAGTGCAATGAGTCACTACATGAAGATGGAAAGATGATGATGGCTAACTCCTTTTTCACATAGGTGCTGGTCTTGAAATGATGCACATTTCAGTCCTCATGTAAAACTGGAGAAGAACCAAAGAAAGCCAGGAGCTTAAAACTATGATACGTACTTGGTAATTCATAGCACTAATTACTGCTCATACAAATAGGACAATGGATTAGTTATAAGCACTTATGATTCCATTTTATCATGCTCCAATTAAAGTATATGCTATTCAGCTTAGATATCTTACAGTTGCTAAGGCCTATGGGTAAGACCAGCAATGGGTAAACATGCCCTATGGTGATTGATGTGGGAACATTTCTAGAAACAACATTTCTTTTGGCCAATCTTGGAAAAAATATAGGAAGAAGTGAAAATTTTGTTGTTATTAAATGAGCCATCTTTCCTCATTCTTGCCAGGTTCCCTTTTTTGGCTGGCTCTAGTGACTAGGGAGAAGTTTAAAATAGTGATTTTTCTAATCCATTATTTCGGTTTGAAAAAGCATAGCTATTATTATAAATTTATATTAGGAAAATTAAAAAAATACCTACTGCACAGAAAGTTAAGCTCGATAAAATTTATTTTTCAGAAGAGAATAAGCTGAGAATTGTCTTTAGATGGTTTTTATGAGTGTATGAGATTCTTTTCCCTCCCCAGGGGCTGTCTCATATCGTGGGCCTTGAATATCTATGTTTCTCATAAAAGACCATGGCTTTTAAGAAATATTAGTGAACTTTGGGTAACCAAAGAATGGACTTCATCCTTTGGGTAACTTTGGGGTTTCAGTGTAGAGTAGGGTGGGATAAGGCTGGTTCTGGAGTTTTTGAAAACACCTAGGATTTTGGATCTTTCAGATCAATGGCTGTATTAGTATCCTGTGGCTGCTGTAACAAATCACCACTAACTGGGGAGCTTAAAACAACAGAAATCTATTCTATCACAGTTCTAGAATCCAGGAGTCTGGAACAATGTGTTGGCAGGGCCGTGTTCCCTCCTGAGGCTCTAAGGAGAGTCCATTCCTCCCTCTGCTGGTGGCTCCAGGTGTCCATTGACTTGTGGACTCATCACTGCGATCTCTGCCTCCACGGTCACATTGCTTCCTCCTCTTTGTTCTGTCTCAAATCTCCCTTCTCCTTTCTCTCATAAGGACATTGGCCATTGGATTTTGGGGCCCACCTGCATAATCTAGAATGATCTCCTCATCTTGAGATCCTTACCTTAATTACATTTGCAAAGATCTTTTTCTCAAAGTAATATTCACAGGTTCTAGGGGTGAGGACGTGGACATATCTTTTTGGGAGTCTCTATTTAACCTACTATAGTAACTTACTTTCTTTCTTTCTTTTTTTCTAAAGATTTTATTTATTTATTTGAGAGAGAGACACAGAGATGGTGAGAGAGAGCATGAGTGGGGAGGAGGGGGAGAAGCAGGCTCCCCACTGAGCAAGGAGCCTGACACGGGGCTCAATCCCAGGACCCTGGGATCATGACCTGAGCCGAAGGCAGACACTTAACCAACTGAGCCACCCAGGCGCCCCCTATAGTAGCTTTCAAACTTCTCTTGAACCACAGGAAGAAAAACATTTTACAACATAATCTAACTCCCTTGCATATAAGAAATGAAAAATTTTATTTATTTATTTATTTATTTTATTTTAAAGATTTATTTATTTATTTTTAGAGAGAGAGAGCGTGCACACATGAGCTGGGGGGAGGAACAGAGGGAGCGAATCTCTAGCAGACTCCCTGAGCATGGATCCCGACCGTGGGGTTCCATCCCAGGACCCTGAGATCATGACCTGAGCTGAAACCAAGAGTTGCTTGCCCAACTGACTGAGCCACCCAGGTGCCTCATGGAAATGAAAAAGTTTTACAGAAACAGTACTTTCTATTACCATGTGAGATGTACTATGTTCCATTCCATTCTATATCATTGCGTGCTACTCCAACAAAATCCTCTTTGCTGATCTACTGAATCGATCACATGACCTGTTAATGGTGTTGCCACCAACAATTCTAAATTCAGATGATCCTGGGCTATACCAGAATGTCTGGACTCTCTTGGTGGGAGAACACTAGTTTGTCTTGGATTCCTCAGGGCTGGCTGAACTGAATTGGCTTTGAAGGAGTGGTAAGGAGGTTAAAGGTGTAATCAGAATACTACATTAATACTATCCCTTAATTATATTAAATGCAAATGATGAATATTTACTGACATCTTTCCATGCATCAAGCATTGTATTAGATATGAAAACCACAAAAATGAACTATGCAAACCCACCCCAGGCATTCCCTAAATCTCTTCCATATTGTACTATACAGATTATTTTAAATACACATTCTTAATCATCAATTTCTCTGTGAAGGCAAATAGCTATTTATAAATGGACTGTGAGATCCACTTATAAACTTTTCACATATATCCTTAAATACTCAAACTGTGGTATCTCACTGAAGCTCATGCTTTCCACTTTGTTTTAAAAGGATTTACAGGCAATTAGAGGCAAGCTCTTTCAGAGAAGAGGCTAATCCACATTTCTCATAATCGTGTGGACATTTTAATCGTTTTGCAAGAGAGGCTACAAATGCAAAAGCAGTGACAAAAAAAAAAAAAAAGACCTGCTTCCATTTCAAGCAGGTGACGTAAGAGAACTAAAATTCATGATTAAGAAAAATGAAATTGTATAAATTATAGCAGAAATGCCTGTCATCGCCCGTATTAGCTGCTGAAATGCCTCCAGGGGGTTAGATTAGAAAAAGAAAATTACTTATCTGTAATTCTTATTCTCTTTAGGTAGCAATTATAATAGATATACACTCTTGGGTGTAAGTCATTGGTGTGAGAACCAGGAGTAGATGAGAAGCCAGCTCAAGAATTATAACCCTCAAGGAAGATGCACCCTGGGACGTCAAGGGCATAATGTATATGGAATGTCATTGCCCTCAAATATCGTTCCTATCTGACCATCAAAAAGAACTGGCGAATTTAGTCCCTCGGAAGAAAAGAAGGAATGAGTGGATCTATTATTATTATTATCATATATTAAATGTATAAAGGTCTAGCCCTAGGCAAAATTTGTGAATTGGGTCTACTCATTTTCTCTCTGCGCCTCTACCTACTTCAAGAATCCAATACCCACCTTCTTGCCATTTCTCTCACTCTGCTCTTAGGAAATACCTCATTAAATTTATTTACACCGAAGCCAAGACTTTGACAGCCTTGAGAGGGAATAAGGGGCCACGGGCCTGATGCTGGCTTCGTTACTAGTTTGTCCTGGGGTGGATGTCAGGTGAACTGTGTCGCCTCTTTGGCCTCCAGCGTCCTCATTTATACAATGAAAGGGTTGAACTAGGTGAGTGATATTTCTAGAACTCTTGCAGCTCCGTGATTCTAGGTGGGAAAGACAGGCTAAACATTAGGCTAATTTTAGGCTAAAATGTTAGGCTAGCGATGTTACCCTCGAATATGCCATTTAAACCGGAGCAGAACGGACAAAGCCTCACGCCGCAGAAATGAAGCCTAACCTGAGGCATCCACTGGGATGCAAGGAAGTATCTGGGGGTTTGTGCTTGCTTGACTAGAACTGCTGAGGTCACATCATGTGAGTGGCTGCCACACAAAAACCCAAGACTGGCCCTACGTGCATCTTAATGTGACTTGAGTTGGGCCATGGTTCACGTAAGAGCCCCAGGTTAGGCAAGAGCTTTCTGGAAGCTGCACTTTTTCAGAGCAATGTCACTGCAGAGAAGCTCTCACTCATGAAGCGTTGCTCCAGTGTCTGAAAGAGCTAGGGCTATTTCCAGAAACGCCTGCTTCATGGTTAAGGAGTAACTTACACCAGGAGCGTTTCTTTTTGATTCCTTTTTGACAGGCACAGGGACTAGCTGCATGTGCCTCTTTGTACATAGAGACAGAGGAAGGCATTTCTTTCCCTTCTCTTTTCCTTACACCAATCCCTGCTTCCCTTTTCCTTGGAAACCATTCCAGGCCGGATTGAAGGAAGTAATCCTAGGAGCCTAAGGCCCAAATCAGAAATCCAGACCCGTTCCTCTGACACACCTATTTGGAGCAGTGACCTGTGACCCCTTATACGGCGAGACCATAGGAGGCAGCAGGCAGGGTTGAGCAATAGGGGGTAGGACATTTAGTTAGGTCCAGAATAGACCAGAAGCCCATGTGGCATAATTAGTCTATTCTAGTCGGCCTTTTTTTCTACTACTTTTTTTTTTCTCATTTTAAATAACCTGGGGATGGCGTCACAGCAGCTCTGATCCTGTGTTCCTTTTGTATCTGGGAAGACAAGAATTAGGCAGCGAGTCTTCGATCCATTCTGTCCCTTTACTTTGGGGGGTACTGGGGTAGGGGAATGTCCCCAGGAAGAAGAAAAGTCAGATAACTCAGTCTAATTTCTTTGTAAACCTGGAAATGACAGACCTTCTGGTAAATAACTGAATGGTATTTGCTAGCAGGAGAGTCTTTGTCCAGGGAATGTTTTTAACAGGATGTATCTGGTTGCATAGAATTGCCTGTCGTAAACTGAGACGGGATGTATGCATATATGAAGTATGGCTCCCTGGGAAATACCACAGGAACTATCCGAGTAAAAGTGGATGTGTAGTGGGGCACCTGGTGGCTCAGTTGGTTAAGCATCTGCCTTTGGCTCAGGTCATGATCCCAGAGTCCTGGGATCGAGCCCTGCATCAGGCTCCCTGCTCTGCAGAGAGCCCGCTTCTCCCTTTCCTTCTGCTGCTCCCCCTGCTTATGCTCTCTCTCTCTTTCTGTCAAATAAATAAATAAAATCTTTAAAAAAATGGGTGTGTTGTATAGGGTGTGAAACTCTTCTGTCAGTGACATGAGCTATACAGATTACTTAGAGACACCGTGGGTTACCCAGAGAGCATCTGATGTGGTGAGAAGAACCTGGATAGCTACCATGATGGTCCCAGGGCTTCCTCTGCCCCATCCGTGCCTCTAGATGCCTCGAATCCTTGAAGTGACCAGTAAAGCTTGGTATTGAGTAGAATTTCTGACTTCTATGAGACTGGCTTGACAATCTCATCCTTCGTGCTATCCCAACGTGCATGCTGCTTCTTTGGTGATAGCTGCTTTTCTTATTTTTTTTTCAAGTTGCATTTGATAAATTGTTTCATCCATCCATCCGTTCATCCACTGTCTCATTCAACATATATTTATTATACACCTATTGCACTCCAGGCCCTTTTCTAAGTGGGAGGGATACCCAGTGAACAAAACGGACAAAAACCTGCGTGCCTTTGTGGGGCTTACTTTCCAGTGGGGGTGACAGCAATAAATATTAGTAGAACAGTAAAAAATCCTATGGTAGAAGGTTATATATACTATGGGAAAAAAAGAAAAACCAGACAAAAGAGTTGGGGAGTGCAGTGGGGAGAGGTAAGAATTCCAAACGAAGTGGCTAGGGTAAGCTTCCATGGGAAGGTGACTTTCTGTCTAATGCCCAAGGGAGGTGAGCAAGTGGACTAGGTGAATACTGGGGAGGAGATCGGTGGTCTGAGGGAGAGGTTGGAGAAGGTGGGAGTCTGTGTGGCCAGTTTGCAGCAAAGCACAGATGTGTCCTGTGTGTCTGCAGAGGGGTCAGAGGGTGAGCTGGGGTCCTGGGATCGAGCCCTGCATCGGGCTCCCAGCTCAGTGGGGAGCCTGTTTCTCCCTCTCCCTCTGCTGCTCCCCCTGCTTGTGTTCCTTCTCTGACAAATAAATAAATAAAATCTTAAAAAAAAAGAAAAAGAAAGAAAGAAAGAAAGAAATACCTGGGGAGCTCTAGGAGCAGAGGAGTGACATGACCCAACTGGCATTTGTGACTAGAGTTCATTTTTAACCAGAATTCCCCTGAAAAAGCTCTGGGGAAGAAAGCTGGTTATCGAGGGACTCGGCGCAGGACCAGAGTCATCTGCCCAGAGCCCTGTCCACCTCAGGGGCAGTTTTTTTTTTTTTAAATTTTATTGTTATGTTAGTCACCATACAATACATCGTTAGTTTTTGATGTGGTGATCCACGATCCATTGTTTTCGTATAACACCCAGTGCTCCATGCAGTACGTGCCCTCCTTAATACTCATCACCGGGCTAACCAATCCCCCCTCCCCCCTCCCCTCTAAAACCCTGTTTGTTTCTCAGGTCCATAGTCTCTCATGGTTCAGGGGCAGTTTTATGTAAAACCTCTTTTGAAAATGGGGTGCAAAAAGTCTTCATGCAAGAAATATGAATTTGCCCTGAGCATCATTTTAAAAACCTTTAGGAAATATAGCATATTTATACAAGAAAGTGCACAAGTCATAGATATATAGTCTAGTGAATTATAATAAAGAAAATAATCACATAACCACCACTTAGGGCAAGAATTTGAACAAGCGCAGAGGTTCCTGTATGTCCCTTTTCAATTACAGCTCACCCCCCATTCCCTAAAGGTAACCCCTCTCTAAACATTCATGGTGATCACTTCCTAGCTTACTTTATTCATTCCCCATCTGTGTATTCGAGGATACCAGTGAACTATATTTTTACTTATTTTACTTGTTGTCTGGCTTCCTTCCCTCAACGTTGTGTTTGTGCAGCTCATCCAAGTTGTTGTTTGTAGTTGTGGTTTGTTTGTATTGTTATATATCCCACGGAATAAATACCCCTAATTTTTTTTTTTTTTAAAGATTTTATTTATTTATTTGAGAGAGAAAGAGAGAGAGAGCATGAGAGGGAGGAGGGTCAGAGGGAGAAGCAGACTCCCTACTGAGCAGGGAGCCCGATGTGGGACTCGGTCCAGGGACTCCAGGATCATGACCTGAGCCGAAGGCAGTCGCTTAACCAACTGAGCCACCCAGGCGCCCAATACCCCTAATTTTTTACTCATTCTACCATTGGCTTATTCCCTGCTATGAATGTCCCTGTGAGAGTCTCCCGGTGTCCAGGTATAGCCAAGTCTGTAGGGCATTTATCTAAGACTGGAATTGCAGGGTTGCAGGATATCTGTTTGCTCATCTTGAATAGATGGTGTCAAACTATCTTTCAGAATGATTGTTCTAATGTCCTCTCTTTCCAGCAGGGATGGGAATTACTGTGGGTCCATCTTCTTGTCTACACTTGGTTAGTTTGCTTTTTTGAACTTTAGCTATTCTGGCGGGTATAGAATGAAAGTGGTTTTAATTTGCACTTCCCTTGTTACAAATGAGTTGAATACCTTTTCATGTTTATTGACCATTCTCATGGCTTCTTAGGAAGTAAAGTCTCCCACTCATTTTCTTACTGAGTGGTCTATGTTTTTCTTTTTGACTTGTAGGAGCTTTTTTCTTTTAAAATATATTTGCGATAGGAGCAGGATACACTTGCAAATATCTTATCTCACTCTCTTTTCATTTTCTTACTGATGTCTTTTGAGGATCAGATGTTCTTAATTTTAATGTGGTCATATTTATTCATCTATTTCTTTATGGTTTGTACTTTTTAGTCCTTTAAAAGAACTTTCCCTACTTCCAATATTATCTTATAAAATCTTTCCATTTTTGCCTTTCACATTTAATCTACAATACTCTTGGATTAATTTTTGGGTTTTTGTGTATGATATGAGACTGAGATAGTTTCTTCCCTTCCTTCTTCCCTTTCTTCCTCCCTTCCTCCCTCCCTTTCTCTCTCTCTCTTCCTCGTCCTTTCCTCCTTGTTCTTCAGTGTCATTCTATCATAGTCCACAAAACATGGGGGCATCATTCTTCAGATTCCATTCTAAAGTTGCTTCTTCCTTGGGAAGAAATTTAAATAAGAAAAAGAAAAAAAAAAAAAAGAAAAGGCTTTACCTGGAAAGATTTTTGATAAAAGTATAGTACATCATGAGCTCCATGAATGCAGGAACCATGTCTTGTCCATTTCTGTTTCTCCATCGCCCAGCACACTGCTCCGTCAATGTTTATTTACTGAAGAGTTCATAGCTCATACTTTCATGGTAAGACAGAGTTAGATGAAAAGCTCAAACTTTTTCCCAATTAAAGAAGGCTTGGAAAAAACAACTATCAGTGATCTGTCTATCCCTCTTACAGTTTCTTTAGCTAAAAAACAAAAGTCTGACAGTGGTTCCCAACTTTGGCTGAGGTTTGGGATTGCATAGGAAGTTTTAAAAATACAGAAGCCTGGGTACCAACCCCTAAGGATTTTATTTAGTTGGTCTGGGATGTGGTCTAGGCATCAAGATTTTTCAAATTTGTCCAGGTGATTCTAATGGGCAGCCAAGGCTGAGAATCACCAGGAAAAGAAATAGTGAAAACACACTCTTACTATCATGATTGCCAGCTAAAATACAGGACTCCTAGTTAAATGTGAATTTCAGATGGCCAAAAACATTTTTTTAAGTATAAGTCTGTCCCAAATATTGCTTGAGGCATACTTATGCTAAATCATTACACGTTTATCTAAATTCAAATTTAACTGGATGTCCTGTGTTTTTATTTGCTAACCCTGGCAACCCTAATTACTATAAAATTATTCCTCACATGCTAACCTTGTTAGAATCACTGTGTTCAAATGATGTTTGTCCCTTCCTATGACCTCCTGGTCCTGTGCAATTTTGCCCTTGCTGTGCTGATCTGCCTTTGTCCCTCCAGCTGACTCTGCAGTTCTGACGTCCCACGAAACAACCTTCTCAAAACCAGAATGCCTGGTGCCATTACCAAAAAACCCACTCAACTTCCTAGGGTGTCAGACGTAAGCCGGCAAATTTAGGAAAAAGCCACTGAAACATCCGTTGGAGAGCTGCACCGGAAAACAAAAGGCTAAGGGATCAATTTCACATTGTCAACAATTTATACAGGATGCGATGAAAACCAAAAGGGAGGAGCATGAGCACCTTGTTTTTCATTTTCTCCAACCAGACTAAGTGAAATAACCTAATTAATTGGGTGATGCATAGTTAGAACTGTGTCAAAGATGACCGGTATGTGAAAACAGAAGACAGAAAGAATCTCTCCTTTTTCTCCCATGTCGGTGGGTCCACAGATGCTTCCTCTTATACCAGCACTGCATTTGTTGACCTTCACTCCTCAGATGGACAGATGTTGCTCTTGAATCCCTGGGAAGGTTCTAGAAGGGTGGGACCTCTCGTTTGCCTGCTTATACTGTCCTTGTTTTGTGTTAGTGAGATTTAGACTATGCACATCAATAGTTTTGTTTCTGGGTTGTCACTCGCATTACTGGGAAACCATTCCATTTGCAAGTTTTTTGGGCATTCCTGATTATATTGCTCAGCCCTGAAATGCCCATTTATTCTCCACTTTGAGATTTTGCTGCCTTGGAGCCAGAAGAAGGTCCATTTCTCAGTAAGTTGAATAATTTTGGTTGAAGCAGAGTTCATTATACTAATGGAGTTTTACCAGCACATTGTCACTTTTTTAAAGCATTGCATTTGATCCTAACAATGACCCTGCAAGTTAGTAAGGAAGGCATTATTTTCCTTCCTTTACAGATATGGAATAGGGAAACAGAGTCAGCTTTGTTAAACAACTGTGTGAAGTTGTCCATCCAGTAAAGGACAGCACTGCCTCAGCTCAAAGGATCCCAACACTGGGAGATCTTGTTAAAAATGTATGGATTCCTGAATCCTTCTCCTGTCTTCTAATGCAGTGAGGCTGGGGTGGCACCCAGGAGTCTAGTTTAAAGACCAGCTTTAGAGAATTGGCAGAGACTATTGTATTTGAACATCATCATTGGAATTCTTGATTAGAGTTCTAGGAATCCAGCTGCTTTGGGGTGCAGTGCAAATAAATGTAAGTGAAAATATTTACTATCCACTTCACAAAAGTTGTTGATATTAGTTTACTTTAAAAAATTACATTGGCAGGGTGCCAGGGTGGCTCAGTCAGTTAAGCGTCCGACTCTTGATTTCGGCTCAGGTCATGATCTCAGGGTTGTGAGATTGAGCCCGGCATTGGGCTGGGTACAGAGCCTGTTTAAGATTCTCTCTCTCCCTTTCTCTCTGCCCCCCCTTCCCCCTCCTCCCTCTTTAAAAAAAGAAAAGAAAAAAATTACATTGGCAGTCCTTAATAAGTACAGCAGAAGTTGAAAGGTAGAAATATAAAAGTCGATTAATTATTGACTTCACTCTGCTATCACTTTTGGGACCAACGAAGGAAAAGGTAGAAATACAAAAGTCGATTAATTATTGACTTCTTCATTCTGCTATCACTTTTGGGACTGACTGAGAAAGAGGCTCCCTCTTTTAGATTTTGTTTCATTCAATTCATTTATCCAACAAACATGTCCTGAGTATCTATAATATACCAGGTACAGTGCTAAAAGCTAGAGGTAAAAAGTTGAATGAAGCATATTCCTTGCCTTTGAGAGGTTTCTGGGCTATTGGGCAGGCAGACATGCAAATGTACAGATCATAAAAAAAATATGATCTATGATATAGTTGGGGTGTGGATTACATGGTTAGGGAACACAGACAGGGGCAGGGGGGGGAGGTCAGCTCTGTTGGGATCAAGATAGACTTCAAAAGTTGATGCAGGGTCTTGCCTAAGGTTTTCTGAATGTTCATGGGTCTCCCGCCTTCGTTCTGTGTTACATGGACAACTTCAGGCTCACTCCACCCTTTTTACGCAGGGTCTCCTCAAAAGACAAGTATTGTTCAGAACTGAAGTCAAATGACCCGATCCTCCCCTTTGTCCTGAGCTTCCCACATGCATTGCTTCCTAGGGAAAATCTGAAAATAAAGTCAACTTAACGTGAACCAGATGGGCTCTGAGCCTGAGGCTGCCCCCACTTCCTAGCTTGGGGCAGTAAGGCAATCCTTAGGATGGAAGCCGATAGATTTCACACTCACTTGTTCAGTGTTTGAAGAAGGCTGCTCACAGATCTGTAGATGTCAGGGGAACTGATGCCAACCTTCGTGTGACCTGTGGTCATGCATCCCGAGAACCCTCTGTCTCTCTGCCTTGCTGAGCTGATTCCAATGACAGGAACTCCAAACAGAGAGTTTGGGAAGGGCACCAGGATGAACCTGGCCTGTTCAGACTAACTTCAGGCTACCCTTGGGAGCCCTTCATTGCCCTCACTTAAATAGTTCCCTAGTAGAGTTTCCCCCTCTCTGATTTAAGGCAATTTTAATTCCTTTTCTCTTAACTGTTACTCCCTCCCCCTTCTCTTCTTACTCTCCCCATCCCCCACCCCACAACCTGCCTAAACCATTTTTCACCCTTTGCTTTGACAGCGACCACTATAAATAAAACCAGAGAGACAGCAGGTATTCTGGGAGAGGGGTGAGGTCACAGAAGCTGCCCTTTGAGAGCACGGCTGGGCTCTCTTGAAGTCAAATGGACAGCTTATTTCATGCCCCACCATCCCTTTACTGCTATCCTCACCTCAGGCAATATTTTTGTTTTTACTGTTTGCTACTCAGCTCCCTGGAATGTGGAGCTCTTTTGGAGGCTTGTGTCTATGGAGCTGTGTCTGGGTAGCCTTCCTCCTGATGTGGAGAGGAGCAGGGGACGGGAAGGAAGGATGGATAAACCAAGTCCAGAGGGAGAAATGGGTTTCTAAGACAACAGCACTGAGCATGCTCTCATCTCTGCGACCGGTGACCCTATTTCATCAGTGATGGATTGGCTTGAAATGGAACTTCCTGTTATGGAGGTGGTGATCACAAATATTAAAGTGCTTAAAAGTTGGGCTCCTTTTGAGAAAAAAATTCTTACTAACTTGTGTCACTGGGTGCCTGAAGCAATCAAGGACTTAAGGAACTGGGGCTACTGAATTCTGATCTTGGATGTCTGAATTAAAGGGAGAAGGTCAAAGTGGAGAAAGATATGAATATATATTGACTGACTTTTATGGTCCAGAAAATTTACCTACTGGTCTCATTTATTTGCACAAAATGGCCCTCTGAGTTGGTGTCACTGTTTTTAGGTTAGAAATGTCAAAGCAAGGGTTCAGGGAGAGTAGGAAGCAGAACCAGAGCCCGTGGAGGGCAGGGATTCAAAGGAAATCCATCTAACCTGCTACTGGGCTAAGAAAAAGGGTTGGTGTCTCACTGACTTCAGTGAGGTATACATATAATGTTCTATTATGAGCAGTTTATATACACTGTGATCTGATTGCAACATTATTAGGGATGCCTGAGCAAAAACAGCACTTGGAAAGACGGAAGGGTTTATAAAGAAAACTGAAGCACATGATAAAGGCTAGATGTTGCTAAGCAATTCTTAAAGTCTATCTTCCCCCGTTCCTCCACTGCCCTCCCCCTACCTTTCTCCCTCCCTCCCCTTTCTGTGTCTCCCCTCTGTCCCTCCATCTCTCTCTCTCTCTCCTTCTTTCTTTCTTTTTTTCCTTCCTTCCCATTCTCTTTCTTCCTTTCTTTTTCTTTTTTTCCTTCTTCCCTTTGGATATTTCTCTCCATCTAGAGATATGATGGACAGTGATACAGTTCCTGCCCTTGAGGAGTTTCAGTCCATCTGCAGAGATGGCCATATAAGCAAATTGCTATGATGTCCTATGGCAAGTTCTGTTATAGAGGTTTATGTCCAGTTTTGTAGGTACAGGTGAGGGAGCAAATCATTTCACCTGGGGAAATGAGGAGAAGAGAAAGAGAGGAAGTGACATTTCACTTGGCCTTGAACATTGGGCAAACATTTCCTTCCATTTTAGGAGAGATGAATGTGCCCTTTATATTTGGGGCATGGTAAGACCAGGAGTTGTTGACATGAGTACTGGAGTCTGGGAGGATTTTGAATAGTCACACTAGGCCAAGAGTCCCTGGCCATCAGTGCTATAGAATCTATACTTTTATCCTCCTCTCTTGACCCACCCACGGGACAGTGTGGCCAGTCACTCAACTCACATAGACCTCTGGGAAAATCCCAAAGAAAGCTAAGAGTAATCTGTTTGTACTTGCAGTGGATTCAAGAACATCTTTCTGTAAACTGAGTCTCTTCACTCAATAGAATTGCCCTTGAAGAAGTGTCGGAAGTCATTGGGGGAGAATTTCTTTTGTCCTGTGGAAATAAATAAAGTCCAAGAAGAACAAGAAAAGGCTCTTTATTATTCAGAGCTTGCTATAACAAGGGAGCCAGCCACCATCCCTTACTTAAATTTTGGCAGACTCAGGCAGGCAGACTGGGAAAGCTTTATAGTAGGAAAAAGGGAAGGCTTCAGGTGTGCTCTGATTGGAGGCCATTGGCCTGGGGATGCTGGGGGTGGGCTAACTAGAAGTGGGGCATCCATGTGATTGGGTAGGGGTGCATATATGACTTTTCCATGGTTGGGAGTGGGGACAAAAATTAGGGAAGCTGTCCGTTAATTAACACATTGTTTGGTGTCCTGAACTGTTACTACAGATAGTAGTCTGAATTCTTATAAGTCTGGCTTATAGCTAGCAGGCTGGGTTCCTGGGCTGGTTATTGTGGATAATGGGTTGGTTTCCTGGGCTGTTTCCTGCAGGTTGTGAGTCAGAGCCCTACTTTTATATATGGTCTTGCCATTGTCCATTTGTATATATAGGCTCTCAGTCCATAGACATGAAATAAGGCCTGGCTTCTGGGGTTTTGGTTGGCAGGAAGAGTAGAGTCTGTTTGGTAAACACACAAATGTGATGGATAGAAAAGTTGTGGGAAGAGCTGCATATAGAGTGGAGATGTGCAAGGCTGAGACGTGTTGGGTGCTCACAAGGGTGCCAGGCTGTAGGCGCTGGAGTGGGGCTCCTGGGGGCTGTATCCCCTGGGGGAAGGGATGCCTTTTAAGGCTCAGGATATGGTTAGGACATCACTGGAAATGGCTTATATGGATTGTTGGCTTGCACGTTCCTTTTGATACACAGTAATTTGGAGTCCATCCCAGTGATATGCTTGACCTCTCTCCGATGAAGCCAGGAGCTGGATCTGTTATAGCTGCTATTAGAAATAAACTACGACGAGAAAAGAGGCTTTGTTTTGACAATCCATTATAACAGACGTGCTGCCTAGGCGTACTAGCATACTACTTCCACAGAAAAGTGGCTTTCCTCTTCTCTACCCTCCCCTGAATTAAAAAGCCTTGACTAGAAAGGGGAATCTGGAAAGAGGAATCTTTTTTTTTTTCCCTCCTTAACTACTACCAGGTGTCCTACTCAGGTAGTTGGGTAAAATAGTCAAAATATTTTTATAGGGGCTATAAACGGTTTTACAATATACTTACTATTTATGAGGAAGACCAACATGTTGGGAGTTTTGATGGCTGAGACAGGCACACAGCATTCCTCACAGAGTTTTGTTAAAATGCGTTAATCCTAGTCACAAAGCCAAGTATAAAATTTTAGTGGCTTCTGAAACTGTCGTCCTTTTTTACGTCCCTTGTCTGAAGCTCTCCGGAAACCCATGACCTGACACAGCTAAACATATTTGCTGCTGCGCGCTGCGTTTACGAGGCCATGTACAGTCACCAGCAGAGGGAGGGTGACGGGGAGGAAAGTGTAAATATCACCTTTTAAATAATGAGTGGGCTGACATAAATCAATATTACTAATGTTTTGGGAAACTTTTTCATTTACGTTGAAGGTTTTTTTTCCCCCCCAACCAAATGGTATCTTTTGACACAGAAAAATGTAACAATTCATAAAAAATTAATCAAAGATAAGGATGCCTCTTTTTTTAAAAAGGCAAGAATGAAGCTATAATGAAACGGGACACAACATCTTTTTTTTTTTTTTGCCAGATCAGGGAGTAAGTTTAAATTATTAGCATCCTCTTTAATAGCCCATAGCAAATAACATAGCTTAATGACCTTAATAATATAAATTCTTGCGAATTAATAACGTGCTAGAAAATTATAAAGAGGTTCTCATTAAACAGACACCCACAACCAATGTTGAGAGATGATCTCGATTCAGCAGTGGCTCTTTTAAAAGCAACCGTCAAGTATGGTTACACCAAGTTTTTTCTCATTTACAGTGCGTAAGTCCTGAATGATCAAGGTACCGGTGGTGGGTTGAAATGGAAAACTCAGCTCCTAACTATGTTCAGAGGAGAAATGTTCCTGAGTTTTCACCTCTGAGCTTTTTTTATGACACCAAACAACAGAGACAGAGAGGGAGGAAAAGATGAATAAGAAACCTTACCAATCCAAAAGGCAAGTGACACTAACTTGAAGATTTTTTAATTAATTAATTAATTAAGAGCGCATGAGCAGGGGGAGGGGCAGAGGGAGAGGGAGAGAGAATCTCAAGCAGACTCTGAGCTGAGCATGGAGCCTGACACTGGGCTCGATCTCAACACCCAATCATGACCTGAGCAGAAATCAAGAGTCAGACTTAACTGACTGAGCCACCCAGGCACCCCATTTTGCATTATCAAGTCACTTAATTTGTTCAAACGAGACAAGAATGTCTCCACTGGATCTGAAATTAGAAAAGGGAAACATATTTTTAAAAAAATTCCTGGAATTGGCATGTTCTGCTACTGACTTGCAGTGTAGTCTTAGAATTCACATTCTTCCTATGACATCATTCTCTTGTGTTTTTTTTCAGTTCAGTGGGATTACCCACCTGTCTCCTCACTGGTAAATTAGGGCATCTTTTGGAAGTGAGTGCCTTGTTAGTCACTTAGGCAAACAAATCTATTGAGCACTTTCTTCCCTGATCTGCATGCAGCCTTATAGCAAGCTGGACTGGTATATTGTTCTCCAGAATTTGGCTGAATTTATTGATTGTATTTATATTCCCTAGAAATTACCTAAATAAGTGTTCTGATACCCTTGCAGACAGTTGGGGAACAGACCCAAAGTTTAGCTAGGCTATATTTTATTTAGCCTTAACAGAATACAATCTGAGTCTTCCTTGCTCAGGATTAATGTTTGGATTTGATCGTCTCTGATTAGTGGTTTGTTGTTCTTCATCCTGACTTTAATGGTAACTCCGAAACTTACTAGAGAGCAAATAACTTATTTGACCACTCCTTTAAGACCACTCTGTAACATTTTTAAATATTCAAGCTGATCCACTCCTACACTAGCCCAGTGAAGTCCTAACCCCATCTTCCTTCTGATCCCAGATGACAGGGATATGGGAGAGAAAAGCAAGCTTGAAAGAAAGTCCATACCTGTCATTTCAGGATAGCCTTGGGTACTGTACAGAGTTCTACTAGAGCCCAAACTTTTGGGTACAGTTTACAAATTGCGCCTCCCATTTCTTGGTGCCTGATGGTCAATTACACTGCTAACAAACCAAGCATGATCTTGAGAGGGTTCATAAAAAAACCCATTTTATTCACAGGCTATTGGTACCTCACCAGCAGTATGAATTTATGATAGAATCCTAGTTGTCAGAGTGTCTTGCCCTAAGTGCCAACTTCATCCAGTAAATTCTTTTTTTAAGATTTATTTATTTATCTCAGAGGGAAAGAGAACAAGTGGGAAGGGCAGAAGGAGAGAGAGAATCTTAAGCAGACTCTGTGCTGAGCATAGAGCCCGATGCAGGGCTTGATTTCACAACCATGAGATCATGACCTGAGTCAAAACCAAGAGTCAGATGCTCAACCAATTGTGCCACCCAGGCGCCCCCATCCAATAAATTCTTTAACAGATATTTCTCAGAGAGCAATGTGAATTATGCAAAAATGTGGGTGTATGGGTTAGTGGAGTGGGAAGGAGACTGGGGGGGGGGGCGGGGGTGGGGAAGTGGAGGGAGAGAGGAAGAGGATTCGAAGGGTAGGATGAGGCCTGCCTAGAATATCAGCTGCCTTTGGAGGAGAGAGAATCTTTCTCTGGATCCTGTAATTGTGGGGATGGTAAGAGTCTTCAGTGTAGTCATGAAGGTGACATGAGTGAGGAGTGCAGACAGAAAGCAGAGCCAATGGGATGGTCCAGAGGCAGCCATAAGACCCCAGGGATGGTCTGATAGATGAGGGTGAAACACAGTATCAGACCAAAGACCCACTCTTGGCCTCTTGGGAGAAAATCCTTGAGAAGGCTTAGGCTGATGCCTTTCTGGTTGGGATCATTTGTCCCTCAAAGACTCATATGTATCCTTCTCCCCCCAATCCTCTAGGCGGTAGTGCCTCTAGGTAGTGTCTTATGAAATAGCCACTGATATCTGTGAAGATAGATGCTACAATAGATCTTCCTAGAAGGTGGAAGCTTCACGGTTGGTGTTTCGTTTTGCTTTAAGTTGGTTTTTCAAGATAAAATGAAAAGGTATGAAATTTTGGTATCCTTAAAAATCATTTTTTAATAACTTTAGATTGAAAATGATTTGTATGGTTCCCTTCTGCATATTTTATTTCCCTGAGCCCATTTTTATGGTCGTTTGAAGCTTAGAAAATAAACTTCTGAATGACCGACCCCATCTTTTGCTTTGGCATTCTGGTGATCTTTTTCTTAGCATGGCCTTGGGCTCCAATGGTGTAGCTGTGATAAAGTAGTTCAAAAGAGATTAAGGTTTTATTTAAATACAAGGTGAGTCACTACTCCAAGTGTGATGATCAGTTTTCCTGATGGGGGAGGTGATAAGCGGTCACTACTCTATCCCAAATGGGCTCTGAACCAACTGAGATACAGGAGTGTGATAAGGACCATTTTATTGGCTTTCTTGCTGGCAAAGCTGGATTGGAGGATATAGAAGAGCATTGAAGTAAGAAACAGTCCTCCAGTTTCTCCTCTTTGAATTGGGTTGGCTTAACTAGCCAGTAGCATGCTGAATAGCTGGGGATCTGTAGGCACCCTGGCAGGTGCAGGCTGCTTTCTACCTGGGGAAGAATGTGCATCTGCTGTGGGCATGTGAGACTGAGAAATAGCCCAGAGCAGTCGAAGTTAAAATGCTCGGGGCTCCCCTCCCAACCTCACCTTGCTGATAAGTCACTCCTCCCTTGGTGAGGAGCTAGTGAAAGATAGATAACTTTCCCAAAGACTTCCAGAAGGCTGGAAACCCCAACTTTTTTTTATGGCTTAGCAGGAACACTTGCCAAAGGATAACACCTAACCAGATGCTGCAACTTACCATTACTGGTAGAAGCTGGAAATGTCCGTTACTCCAGTTTGCTTTTGTAGGGTATGATTGCCGAGGTCCATGATTGCTGTGGTCTGTCTACATGAGTACTAGGGTTGACGATTGTTGTGTAGAGACAAATTCAGAAGGATTCTCCATGCTCTTATAACAAAATGGAAAAATTCTAAAGTTCAGGGAAGAAAATTCTGATTCATGTGGAGAATGAATCAAACAGGCATAATGTGAATAATAATAACTTCAGGGTATATTTTGCAGCACTTATCAGAGCTCTTTTATCTAGGGTTATGAGATTTTGCAAATAAAAATATTGGTATTTTATTTGGCAATCCTACCTTCATCCCATTAGTAATGTTAGCATTTCCACCTAAATATATCATCTTTACTTTTTATTTTTTTTAAAGATTTATTTGTTTACTCTAGAGAGAGAGTGTGAGCAAGAGAGCGTGCATGAGCGAGGGGAGGGGCAGAGGGAGAGGGAGAAAGAGAAATCCTCAAGCAGACTTCTTACTGAGAGCAGAGCCCAATGCGGGGCTTGATCCCAGGACTGTTAGATCATGACTTGAGCCAAAATCAAGAACCAGCTGCTTAACCAACTGAGCCAACCAGGCGCCCCATCATCTTTACTTTTTAAATAAAAACAATTATATTGAGATATGATTCACGTACTGTGCAAGTCACTCATTTCAAAGTACATAATTTCATGATTTTTATTATATTTAAGGGGTTGTCCATCCTTTGCCACACTCAATTTTAGAGCATTTTTGTTGGCCCAAGACAGTCCTCTGCACCCTGATCCATCACCTCCCAAATTCCCCATCCCTAGCCTCAAGTAACCACTAATCTACTTCCTGTCACTGTAGATTTCCCTATTCCAGACATTTCATATAAATGTAGTCATACAATATTTGTCCTTTTGTGTCTGACTTCTTTAACTTTGTATAATGTTTTCAAGTTTCAAGATTGTGGCATGTGTTGGAATTTTATGCCCTTTTAATGCTGAATCATATTCCATTGTATATTTGTACCATATTTTGTTTATCCATTCATCTGTCAATGGATACCTGGGTTGTTCTACATCTTGGCTATTGTGAATAATGTTGCTGTGAACATGGGTATACGATTATTTGTTTGAGTCCTGGCTTTCAATTCTCTTGGTTAGATACCCAAAAGTGGTATATATTACTGGGCCATGTGGTAACTCCATGTTTAATTCTCCTTTGAAAAAGTGCCATGCTTACTTTTAAGCAATGCATTTTTCTCTATGATTTTAATTTTGAAAAAATAAATGGAACAACCTTTCAAATCTTGATTGCCCTTGTTTTTCTAATGAAGTCACATTCACACAATGCTGTGAAAAGCCCTCTTACTATCTGCTCTCCTATGCCTACTAAAAAGGAGGAAAAACAACGTTGAAATTGTCTTGATGCGGCATAAAAAGCGAAACAGGAAGGGACATTCCTTGCAAAACTCTATTATCAACTGAGAGTGTATTTTTTCGGGATACTAAAAATCCCTCAAGCCCGGGAATATTTATGAATTTTCAAGGTTTTGCTTGCTCCTTGATGCCCAAACACAGCGAAGGTATTTTTGATAGTTTTGAAACAAAAACCCCTAGAATCCTTCATGGAAATCTCGACATTAAGCCCGTCTTTCCTTGTCTTGCCCCTTGAATCATTTATTTAAGCGGCAATAATAAAAGGTGTCAGCAATTCAGTTGTAAGCTCTGGAAGATTTCTGTGCGCATTGACCTTTAAGCGTTTGCGTCTTGACAGGTGAGCTGTTCCTAACGTTTCCTGTGAGATATGGTGCGGCCAAGGGGTCAGGCATGCTAATGATAAAATTACCATTTACCTTTTACCTCGGCAGGCTTGGTGCATGACATTATAAATGTAGGTAACCTTTCACCTGAAGCTCTCTTTCTTTTGCTTGGCTAGAGATTCTGTGGGGATGAACCGGCTTATGCTGGCAGAAGGCTTGCGAGGAGAAAAGAACGGAATTTAGTGCATTTTTTTCCTGTTTGGGTCTCCTTTTGGGGATGCCTTCTCTCTCTTATTCAGTCTGGATAAAACATGATCTGTTCTTGGGGGGTAGGCCTGGGGAATGGGGGAGGAGGCTCCCTTTGTCATCTTGTATTCTTGACATTTCTGAAGCATGGCCGTTCCTCGCGTTCTCTCTCTAAACCTGCAGGTATTAATGAGGTTTTATTGGTGGCCTGCTTTCATCTGTAACAGCAGTCCCCTTCCTGCTGATTCCAGTAGAATGGTATTTCAGTACTACTGGGTACCGGATACGGTTAAGTAATTAGGGGACTTGGTGGCAATTTAGAGAGATGCATGCTTCAAGTTGGTGCAGAAGAAAAAGAAAACACAGAGGGTCACTGGTAATACAAGGATCTGAAGAGGCAGACGGCAGTTTGGCTGAGTCATGGAAAGTTCATGAAAAATAATGTTAATGACAACTTCCTGAGCTAGCAATCTGCAGCTGTCCAAGCTGTATTTTTTCCATATTAATTTGGTGAGTCTTCAAGGTGTCGTAGGATGATCAAATTCTCTATCAATAACACTTAGCTAAATATCCTGGGACTCTGCACTGCACTAAAATTAAAATCAGCATGTTTTCATAATGAGGTAGTAAGTTTTGTTATTGAATGTTGACTTTCTCTGGTGTGTTGAGCGTGGAGAACGTGATACGGAGAGCAGAAGTGAGGGAAAGAAAAAAGGGAGAGAGAGTTGGAGCGGGAGGTCAAAAAGTAAGGAGGGAAGGAGAGAAGGAAGGAAGGAAGGGAGGAAGGAAGGAAGGAGAGAGGGAAGGAAGGAAAGAGGGAGGGAGGAGGGAAGAAAAGCTTTACTTTCCCACCCTCTGTCACATTTCATTTGAAGCCTGTCCAGAGCAGGAGACCCATGTCACTGCACGCTAAGAGAGAACAAGTGCCTCCTTGGCCCTTCGAGGTGACCTAGGAGGGATGCACAGGGCTCTCCCGCATCTCAGTGCTCACCTTCACCTTGGGAGAAATGAATGGTTAATAAGGAACCAGGAACCTAGGATCCTTAGCCTCTGCAGAGGTGTCTATCCCTCGGCTCCTCTCCCTAACACTGTGCATGGGACTTAAACGACATTCGCTTGGTAGCTGTGAGAATACTTTGTAAATACTGATAATTAGGACCCCACCAAGTGCTGCCTGGTTGCTTAATGTGTCCATTTAGCTCAAAATGTGGTACCTTGTGATTGTCACATGGAGTAAATCTTCAGTCACAAAAAAACTCATTATGGATGTGCTCCACTAAGGAAATATAAATTTTTTGGAGCATTTGTAGCATATTCAAACGAAAGCTGGTGCTAATGAAATTATTCTCATGTAATTAGATATATTAAATAACGTCCCAGGTTGGCTCTATGACATGGCTGGACTGCTAATTTTTATTCTTGCCAGGCACAGAGAGAATTCTCTCTGAAGATTTGTGACACAAATAGCCTCAGAAGCTTGCCAGTTTTGGAATCAAGGCAGGGAGGATGGCAGCCTTTGAGAGAATTTAGTCTTTGAGAGAATTTAGTCTTCTTATTCTTTCTCTCTGAGCTGGTCACCCAGGACGGAACACACAGGAAAAGCTATTTTCCTTGCAACTCTTGAGCTCAAATCCAATGTGTTGACAGGGTTCTGGCAGGGACCTCATTCAGGCTGAGTGAATTGGCAGAGTCATTTCCCGGCTTATCAGATCACGTTCCCCTTGTCTTGCTTTATTTTTTGAATCAGCCCCAACTCAGGAGACCAGAATTACAACAAGAATCCCATTTCCACCAGACAAAGGGCTCAGCCGTGCATTCAGTCATCCATTTTTCCTCATCCTTCCCTGGGTCTGGAGTGACACGGAGCGAGAGAGGGGTTCTGTGTCATATATTACTCAAGGCTGGACCTTCTAGTCACGTTCCTGGGCACGGGGGGGAGGATGATTGAGCAGGTGTAGGGGTAGCGGGCAGGGGAGCCAAGAGTACTCGACATTTGTGGTGAATTCCTTTTTTCCCTTTATACCTTTAAACCTCACCTCCAAATTATTTCATTCATTTTTTAAATTTTATTTCTATTATGTTATGTTAATCACCATACATTACATCATTAGTTTTTGATGTAGTGTTGCATGATTCATTGTTTGCGTATAACACCCAGTGCTCCATGCAGAATGTGCCCTCTTTAATACCCATCACCAGGCTGACCCATCCCCCCACCCCCCTCCCCTCTAAAACCCTCAGTTTGTTTCTTAGAGTCCATAGTCTCTCATGGTTCATCTTCCACTCCGATTTCCCCCCTTCATTTTTCCCTTCCTTCTCCTAATGTCCTCCATTCTATTCCTTATGTTCCACAAATAAATGAAACCATATGATAATTGATTTTCTCTGCTTGACTTAGAAAGGAGCCCTAACCTCAAAAAGAATTGGAAATCATTGCTTTGTCTTCATGACAATTTCATGTAATGGTGCCAAAGAAGAGAGGATTCCGAAGAACCTCTTCTCTTGTCTCTTCTCCATCTACTGCTTTGTTAGTTCTGTTCTCTTCCCCGGGCTCTTGCCTGCTGGACACAGTTGTGTTTATATACAGCGAAGCCACATCTTTCCCCGTTGAAGAGGCAGAAGAGTCAAACTATGTGGCCTCAGTAGAGAAGAGAATTTTTCTTAGTCTAAATGAATCACGTTTCCTGGGTTTCTAAGCACTTGAGGTTGATGCTGTCTATTCCAGAGAATCCTATATGTTGTGTGTGTGTGTGTGTGTGTGTGTGAGAGAGAGAGAGAGAGACAGAGACAGAGAGAGACAGAGAGAGAGATATTTCCCTCAGTTTTGTTCTTTTAAGAAGACAATATCACAATATCAACAGTGTGAACTTGGGGTGTCCAGGGATGTGTGTAAACCTGTGTGGATGGAGTTATTTTCCCGGCCACCAGGGAGACTATTCGGTGTACTCCTCACCCTAGGACTTCCGTACTGAAAAGGATAAACAAATGTGAACAAAATTCCTGACTCTCATCAATCAGCCAAGCCTGCCCCTTCCTTTCCAAAGGGTAATGCATTTTGTAGATTGAGTGGGAAACTGAACAGACAACCCTCTTTGGGGATGTAGATATCTCTGCTTCTGAAAATGTTTATTGATTCTTCAGGTTTCTCAGAACAACATTAATCATGCAAAAAGGCAAAGGCATGAGCCTCAGAATCCTGGTGGAGACAAGGGAGCTGATTTTCTTTTTACAGTAAGACTTATGTCAACACATTTCTGAAAATGAATCAATAGTCAAATAACTCAAGTGACAAATTGATCATTCTGGCAGGGACCAAGGTCTATAAGATGCTATCCAATTAAAACAGAAACAACACATAAGGTATTTTATTTGGCGTTACTCAATGTTCTACTAATCCCCTCACATTTAATTCATCTTTTTCCTTCAGCTTTTGGATATAGGGAGATAAAAGTTACAGTAAAATGAAATTCAGCCATTAGATTAGAAATATAAACTTGAAGAGTGCTTACCATTATTTCAACTCCAACTTAATAATGAAAAATAAGGTTGTAAATACTATATCAGTTAGAAGAGGCTGTATAATATATTATGTTTGTAAGGTCCTTTATAGATAATACAGCCCCCTTTTTTTTTACATCGTTCCCATTATAACGTGGTTTTCTTTTAGCTGTTTTTACTTTGAAAAACATTCTTTATGAAGTTTTAGCCTTGTGATTTTCCTCTTGTAAAATGGGCTATTTCCCTCCTTGCTTATCAATACAACGTTTCTTCTTCTCTTTTTTGAGTTCTTTGCATGTTGAATGTTGCCTTGGAAGCTCATGAGGCTTTCATAAAAGAGCTTGGGGGTAGACAGGTCAGGGTTCACATTCCTGTCTCTGCCTTTAACTGCTCCGTGACCTGGGCAGGCTTGCTGGTCCCTTGAAATCTCCATCTGAATGTAAAAGGGATCATAGTCTGTCTGTTAGGATAACTGTGGAGAGAAAATGAGTTATATATTTGGCATGTGGTTTGGTGCTTTTACTACTACCTAATGTTGCTATGTCCATGATCATGATTATTATTACCCCTATATAAAAGATCTCAGTTATTTAATATTTTTTCATCTGTAAATCTTTATCACAAAAAAAGATGAATATCTCTAAAATAAATGACATTCAAAACCATGATCACAAGGCAGTTGAAAATTCTGAATTATCAAAGAAAATTATATATGGAGCCATATAGCTTGAGTAATATGTATATTATAGTATATTCTGAGTCCCCAAATGGTTTATATGTTATGTACAATGACTTTTGGTCTACTGGAATATTTAATTGAATACCTGAGTAGACTGAATAATTTTAAGTTTCTGATATTTTGTGTGTCATCAGGCAAACAGACACCGGAGAGAAGGTGTTTCAGTTCTGAGTAGTGAGTGAAACCTACAAATAATAGTAGTAAGTGATGTTTAATAAATATTGGTAATAATTGTATGATAGGATCACATTGATTATTCCTAAATTTTCTTTTGTCTGTAATATTTCTTGACCTTTGAGAGAGAGCTGGCATTATAAAGTGGCATTTATGAATCTGACAAAATTATTTACTTATTAACAGGCTAGTTGGGGGCAAGGTGGACACTGTCTTGATACCAGTGAGGGTAGGTCATGATGAACCTAAATCTCAGTGGTTTAACATACCAAAGTATACATCTTGCTCATGCCTCACATACAATATGATTTGGCAGGAACAGGATGGGCTCTGCAATTTGTGGTGCTTAGTGAAAAAAGAAAATTATGAAGAATTTCAGGATGGTAGCCGTAGAGCACTGCACTTAGTGAGAGGCCCTTCTGAGCAGGGGGCTTGCATAGGTCACATGCCCCTGAAGCTGGCCTGGGACAGGGGGCTCTGCTCCTGGTGGTCACTCCGAAACTCAGACCGCCTGAGATTTCATCTTGGCAGATACAATGATGATCGCCAAGGTTGAAGTGACACATACCACTTGTCACCTTTACTACTATTCTGTTTGCCTCAGGATGTCACATGGCTACACCTAACTGTAGAATTGTCAAGCAAGCACTTTCCTATCAGATGCCAAAACTAGAACTAATTAGTGAGCCATGCTTATGACCCACCACTGACTTCCATTTTTTCTTTTGTATTGGAACCACACTTAGACAACTGGGGAAAGGAGGAAGGGTCCCTAGATGGGAGAGCAACCCTCTCAGCATCACTGGGAGAGGACCAAGGACACCTGTCAGCACTCACTGTTCCAGGGCGTCCTGCTGAGGGGCCAAGGGCTTTCAACTCTAGACATGTTCTACACCAGTGGTTCTCAAAGTTTAGCATGTGCCAGACTTACCTTGGGGCTATGTTAAAACCCACCACCCAAATTCCCGATTCAGTAGGTCTGAGGTGGGGCCTGAACATTCGTATTTTGAACAAGTTCCCAGGCATGTTAACCTAGGCTCTCCAGAGAAACAGAACCAGTGGGAAATCTATAGATACAGATGTATAGATATAGGTATATAGATTGATGATGAGAGAGAGAACAAGGGCAAGATCTACAGTTGGCAAGCTGGAGACCTGGGAAAGCTGTTTGTGTAAAGCTCCAGTCCAGGTGCAAGTCTGAAGGCAGGAGAAGACCAATATCCTGCTCAAAGATAGGCAGAGAGGCAGAATTCCCTCTTATTCAGCCTTTTTATTCTATTCATGCTTTCGTGCTTTCATCTGACAGCATGAGGCACCCCTCCCCCCCATCTTAGGGAGGGCAATCTGCTTTACTCAGCCTACTGATTCAAATGTTAATCTCATCCAGAAACACTCTCATAGAAATACCCAGAATAACATGTGACCAAATATCTGGGCACCCTATTGGCCCAGCCAAGTTGACACATGAAATTAACCATCATCACCCAGGTGATGCTACTGCTGCTGGTCCAGAGATGGCGCTTGGAGAACCACTAGCTCTCTACTGTCTCAGAGTTTCCCAGTGGGATTGAGCCTCAGCTTCTCCCAGTGGTAACCTGTTCCACAGCACACCCTTTATTGATTTCCTTTCTTTCTAGCTCTTTCTTTTCTCCTTACCTCCCCTCCTCCCATTATTTTTTAGGATCACCCTTCAAATAAATCCCTTGCTCTCAAAGTCAACTTTTGGGGGAACCTAATCTAAAGCATTTGCCCATCACACAGTTGTGCCTGGGGCCAGCCCTGTCTATGATGATTATGTTGGAGACTGTATTATGAGAAAGAGGATATTTACTTATTGTCTTTGTGGGGGGTGGAAGGTCAGTCCTGTATTTTTTGTCTTTAATTTTAGATTACAAGTGATTGTCACCATGAAGGCTGTGGAAAGTCTGGACAGTATTATCATGCAGGGCAGTGTTGGTCTTTGGTGCTCTCTGCTTCGACTCTCCCTCTTCTGCCTGTTATGTCCAGTTTCTTCTTGTCTCCCAGGGCACTCACATGGCCCATGCTCCCTCTGTTGCAGAGGAAAGCAAGTGGATGATACTGTTTCACAGGAGAAGGTTATTGACAGAGGATTCCTCTCTCAGTTAAGTTAAAGACATTTATTGCAAACCTATTACGTGCTGGGCACATTAGCTAGACATAGGGAATTCTAAGAGATTATATACACCCATGCCTTGGAGGTGGGTCAAGTGTAGTTCCCAAACCTGTTCACACATTGGAATCACTTTGGGAGTTCAAAAAGTAGAGTTTCTCAGACCACATCCTGGGAGAGAAAATAGGTCTCATGTAGGGCTGGGAAGAAATCATTTATGAAAGCTTTCTGAGTTGTTCTGATGTGCTGTTGGCTCTATAGACCCTACAGAATGCTTTACTCAAAGAAATTCATCTCTAATGAGGAAAATTCGAGGACAATGACAGACCACTGGAGGAGATAATTTGGGGCTCAAAGTAACTGTCCTAGTACCCTAAATATCACAACATGTAAGGTCATTATTATTCTCTATACCAGGATTCTCTTTCATGTGTTTGATACTGATGACAAAGGAGTATGGTACTGACCGACTGAAATTGGTTAAGGATCTTATTATTTTATGGTGTTGGTTGAATCAGACCTGGCTCATTTCAATTAATAATTCAGGGGACATGCTAAGGCTATTGCCCTGAGAGTGTCTCCAGGGGTACACTTTCCAAGGCTCAGGTAACGGACAAAGTGAAAAATGCAGAAGTGAAACAAGTTAAGGGACTAAAGGGGGCATCATTGCGCATGTTCTGATTCATATAAACCTTCGGGATTATAGGCTGTGGTCCTCAGTATGTCCTCCAATCCCTCCAAGACTGGTTTGATTGGCTCTTCCTCAATAAAACTTTTTCTGGGAGTACAAGTCTTGGGCATTATCCTTGGGTAGCGAAGGCATTTGACATCAGGGAAATTAAGCAGGGGCAACAGGAGGACTGGGCCACTAAGAGTGAGCTTGTCACCCAGTGGTTTACAGGTTGAAAAATCTCTCCTTAGCTGAATCCACAATGGAAGTGCCCCAGCGAGTGAGAGATCTGCAAAGTTCCAATGAGCAACACAGAGAAATCTTAAAGTAGAAGAAAATCCTCAGGACTCCACATAGTACCCTTTAAGTACCGAGCTGCTTAAAATATCATTCCGTTTATTGTAATTTGATGTGTGAAATTCCGGTAGGCATTTACAATTCAGATCCCTTTCCTAAGAGATTCCCATTTAGGGCCTGTTCGTTTGATTTATTCCAAGCCTCTCTTCGCTTGTGGACGCTTGAGATCGTTAGGTAAAATGCACATATATGCTCAGAGACAAATGCTTATCATCATTCCCTCAATGAATCATTTACCAGCCCTGACATGTTCTAATGTCCCTCGTGTGTCAGCAGCACCCCCTCCTGCCTCTCTCCTGTCCATGGCGTTCCCTGCCCTCGCCCCTTTAGTCCCCCACATCTCAAAATTTCAAAGAGTATTGCCCCCATCAATCATAGGAATTTAGCTGGCAGCAGGGAAGTGGGGGAGGAGGTTGGATAGGCAGTGGAATCATTATCCAAATACCTCATTCAAAAAAACCCGGAAAAGATAATGGCCTCTTTGTTCTGCAGGGGAAGGCAGAAGAGAAGGGCGGATAAGGAGGCTCTCTGAGACATCAAACTCAAGCTGTTTTCAAGATGGTGATGGTGTTTAGTGACAGCTCACACCATGGGTGCAGCCCCCTTTGCTAAGGACAGAAATCCCTCTGCTCTTTTGGCTGGACCTCCACACACTCAGGGCCGGTCTCAGGAGCTGGTTCCCAAAGGGCACACATTTCTGCTTTTCCAAGCAGGGACCTTCATCCAAGGTGGTAGTTGAGTTAGGAACCCTGATTCTGGCCTGGTTGAGCTTCATTTTTCTCATTGTTGGACCAAGAGAGGGTGTGATTCTCATCACTAATTATATGCTCTATTTTTAGCTCTTTCAACTGACTTATAGAATGACCTTGGGTAAGAACATTGACCTCTTGGGTTTTTTTTTCCCCCTCTCCTCCTAGTTTCTTCTCATCTGGCCAGGGCATGGTTGGTTGGTTTGTTTAGTTGTTGTTGCTGCTGTTGTGTATTTGATGTGACCGTATTATTAAAAAAATTATAAAATAAACAAAAGAATGTATTATCATGTATGTAACAGATTCCTTGTTAGTATTTTGCTGTATTTCTTTCCATTCTTTCTTTTACACTTTAAAAATACAGTCACAATAGTAGTGAATATCTAATTTTGTAGTTTGCTTTCATGCCTTTTCCTGTGTTGCTAAATTATTTCATAAACCATGATTTTTAATGGCTTTATAATATCAAGACATATTTCTTCATCCCTTCTATTTACTCCACCTAGAAAAGATACTGGAATTGAGATACAGTTTTTCCACTGAAAAATGCCCCCTGGCTTTGCTCTTGCTGTTGCCCAAACAAAAACAAAACCAAAAAATGGGTTCATCTTTTTTGAAAGGTAGGCTGCCCACAGACTCTAAACAAACCATTTGATTCCTCCAACTCTTGGATTAATATATCCCAAGGAGCATTCCTTGAGTTTTATTCCTAGGATTGCTGGTAAATTCTTCTGGATGTTAACTCTTCTTGAGATCCTGCTGGGACACAGAGACCAGGGCATCAAATCTATTTAGAGCTGCCCGATGGAAGGACCATGCCAGGGGAGAGGACTAGCAAAGATCTACAACTGGGGCACATTTGAACTAGACATGTGACTTTTTCTGTCCCCAGGTTAGCAGGGGAGACAAAGTGAAGGATTATTTGAGCACTTCTGTCCAGATCATCGAGTAACAGGTGATGCCAAGAATCCACATCACGAGAGCTCCTCTCTTTGCTGGCTTCCCCATGAATGGCCAGTCACCTGAGAAGATTTTACATTCACTGGGGTGGTATTACACTGTAGTCACAATAGAAATATTCACATGGCGGGGGGACAAAACTTTTATTTCGATTATTAAAAATCCAAACGACAATTTCAGAAAGTGAAAATTTTTTGGACAGTGTTTTCCTTTTTCTTCGATAACTCATTGTTTCCGGGTGAATTCATCATGGCCCCACCACACCAAACCCACCAGCTGCTTCCCCTCTCCCACTGTGTTATTCCAAATTAGATAATTGGGAGTCACCTTAGATTTGTCTTTCAGTTCTAACATCCAGCACTGACACGATCTTATTAATTCTGCCACATATAGTTTAGTTCTCCACTCCCCTACCCACACTGTATTATCTCAGTTCACATTCTTGTTTGCTGGTTGACCAGATTTCTGGGTAACCACTGTAGCCAACCTCATCCAGTGATGTCTGGCCTCTTTGCACCCCATCACGCCCGATCCCACAACCACTCAACTTATTCTGTTCATTTGCATTGAGATCAGAGTTATCTTTCTCAAATATCCATCCGACCGTGGGACTCATGTGCTCATGAACCACCTTGTTTTTACAGTAAAGTCCAGGATTCTTGGCATGCCATGCACTACCTTATCATCTGCTGCCTGCTTCCCTTCCCAGCTTGGTCCTTATTCCAGATTTTGCTGAATCACAATATCAATTGGTGGACTCCAGAAAGATACATTTTTAAAAGGGTCTCTAGGCAATTCTCATGCATCAGAAGCAGTCATTTGGAAACTATTCTTCCAACAGCTCAATAAAATGCTATTTGTGCCTCCATTTTTCTGTAATCAAGTCTCAGGAAAGAATGCATCATAATGTATTTTAGTTACTGAGCCACCATGGTTTGGGTCTAAGATGGGATCCCGGTATGGTTTATTCTGCATAAAAAGGATCAAACTGCAGGATATTTATGTTGCTCATACCTAAAAAGATTGTATGTTGTAAGCCTGCCTGGGCACTAACCCAGTTACATTATTCCCCTGTCTTATTTGTTTCTGGGGCAGCATACCTCTCATGCCCGGGTCAAGTCTTAATTTAAAAGGAAGAGAAAGAAACATGGAAATAATAGGGTGATAAATAAGAACAAAAGAAGACTGCCCCACAAGATAATATGGCAAAATGGGAAACACGGGTACCCGACATTTTAGGAAATGATTATCATGTCCACTTTCATATATTATCATTTGGTCGTATCGAACATGCGACTTTTAAACATGAATTTAATCATATGGGAGATGCTTATTATTTACTAATATGGAAAAAGATTATTTTAATAATATGGAAAATGTTAGAGAAAAATGTCAGGATGCAAAATTGCTTTTGTAATATAATCTTGATTGTGTACAATATGCACAGAAAAAAGCCTTAGAATATCAAGTTAATATTGGTTCTCTCAGGTGCTGAGATTATTGATTTTTTTAAATTCTTTTTTTATTTCTCCCCGATAGTTTCCAAATTTTCTGAGTGAGCAGAGACTACTACAGGAAAATATAAACTTGCTTTTATGCTTGTCAGTGTTAGGACTTGAGCAGAAAGAGACGCAAAGGTGATGGAGAGGTTAGTAATGGAGGGAGAGAGAGAGAGAGAGAAGAGAGGGAGAAAGAGAGAGAGGGAGGAAGAAAAAGCAAAGACAGAATGTGAAGAAGAAAAGCATATGACAATGAGACAAAGATGCATTTTGTTTCAAAGCCTGAGGAAGCTCACGTTCTTCTCAGACTTCATCTTCAAATTGGGACTTTTGATTTTCTAAGCAGCCCGGTACTGTGATAAGAAGCTACTGTTAAAAGACAGCTCTTGTACAACGTACTGCTATTCTTCACAGTGACACGTGGAAACAGCCTCTTTTTACCATCAGTATTGAAAACAGCAATGAGGGGCGCCTGGGTGGCTCAGTCGTTAAGCATCTGCCTTTGGCTCAGGTCATGATCCCAGGGTCCTGGGATCGAGCCCCCAGTCGGGCTCCTTGCTTGGCGGGAGGCCTGCTTCTCCTTCTCCCACTCCCCCTGCTTGTGTTCCCTCTCTCGCTGTCTCTCTCTCTGCCAAATAAATAAAACCTTTAAAGAAAAAAGAAAAGAAAACAGCAATGAGCTCCTGGACATGACTCTGCGTCATGTGCATATTGATAAAGGAGTCACAGGTTGGCAATGATCCGGTGTTTTAGGGAAATATTTCCTCATGTTCTTTCTGCTGCTTTCTACTGTCCAGAGTCCTCTCGAGTCAAGCAAGGAGGATATGAAGCTCCAACGCTGAGCATCAGTATGTTCCCTCGTCCCCGGGGTGAGTCCAGGACCCTGGCTGTTCCCGTAACACTTCTGACCCGGAGAGGGGCTCAAGTCCCCGTAAGATTGGCAGATGGATTAGGCCATGAATATGCAGAAAGCAGGATGAAGGGAATGACTACCCAATGCATAATGACTGAATTACAATTTTAAAATGGAATGAGTTAGATAGTTATTATCAGTGTAATTATTCATAAATGTGCCTAATTATTCATAATTATTCAGAAGCATATTACTTCCCTGATTGCCATAAGTGATCTCTGAGGCCAATTACAATTTGATTCTGGTCACAGGACTCAGTGAGTGTTATTACCTCTTCCGTCTTGGTGAATCCTGAGCTTGGTCTCTGGCCTGACAGCCCTGGGAGCCCTTTATGTCATCTGGCCCTTTAAATACACACAACAAATGGGAGGCTCTAAACCCAGCTGACTTCAAAGCCCCCATTGTCTTATCTCCCCCCTTGCCAGCCCCAAGCTCCTCTTATTTGGGTTCAGGCTGTTCCTTCGAGGGCCTTCCCTGCTGCTGTTTAATTAGGGCTCTCTTGTTGTCATTTCTGCGTTTGATATCTTAATAGCATTGGAGGCCACATGTAGGGAAATGGGGCAAGAATCTGTGCACATACAGGTGATGTGGAGAAGCTGGAAGCCTGGAAGTCTTGGCCGTCCTTCAGAGGATGAAGTGTTAAGTCAAGGGTTTCAGATTTCTTGCAGATCCAGAGGCCCTCTCCAGTGAGGGAATGCAACCATTTTTAACTCATCTACAATAGGTTACAGCTCACCGCCTCCCGGTACACATGGTGCTTCTGGGGATCATTTCAAAATGGTGTAGCCCAGGAGAATATTTCCAGTTTTTCCAGAGTGATTTCACTTTGACTTCAATGTGGCAAGCCACCGATGTGGGCTCAGGCTTTATTCTTGCTCTTTGTGTGGAGGTTCTCATGACTGTACAGACTTCAGAGATGGAAGCATGGCTCAATTTCTAGTTTTTTTTTTTTTTTCTCCCTGGAAAACATTACAGCAATTACCATATTGTGGGACGGCATTATCAAGTGCAAATTAGCATATAGATTAGTTCTGGGGGGCAGGGAGAAGGAGAGGTGGGTTAAGATCTTTAAAATCATGTATGGTTATGCTACGCACAGAATGGTGTGCAGAAATCTTCGAAGTCCTGGTTTACCTAACCCTGTGTATACAGTAACGGATCTGATGGGTGGCAGCCGATAATTTCTAAGAGAACAAAGGCAACTCAGCTCTGATTGTAGCTAAGAGAGGACTAGGAATTGGGCAGTGTTAAGACATTGCAGATCTGTTCGGTGCATTTTAAGACTCTTACCAGCGTTTAGTTTCTGGATGGAGAATCCTTGATTTGGTTAGTGAGAACAACCAAATTGGAATACAATTAATTGGAATTACCAAGTTTAGGTTTGGCTTTGCATCCAGGAAATGAAAACAGTTAAATTTTTACTGGTGGGGTAAGGAGAAGGACAGAGAAAAAAGTGTAATTTGGAAGAGAGAGTTTTCAAGAAAGTGTGCCAAAGGATAGAATGCAAGAAACAAGATTGATTGAATTACTGTCTTCTGATGTAAGAATAAAAAATAGATTTATTGAAAAATATACAGTGATAAGACCCACTTTTTTCTTTCTAGGTCCTCTAACAGTACGGGACACTGGTTTACAGTCACTCAGTCACTTGGTCAAGTTTTTATTGAGTTCCGAGTATGTGCACAATGCTGTGAATGGTACCAAATACAACACATGGCCCATCACAGTTCCTGCATATGATCTTTTGAAGAAATGGGACAGATTATACCTATGACTGCTGTAGAAGAGAATTTGGAGGAGAGAGAGAACTTGGAGGACTGAGTGGTCAAGAAAACATGAATAGGATTTAAGGATCGGCTTGACCATAAAGGATAAGCAGGGTATGAATAAGCATGTGTGAGGACTTTCCAAGTCAGGGTGATGGACCCCAGGACTCAGGGGTTGAGGAGTCACGCACAAGAGGAATGGCCTGGGACAGAGCAGGAGGTCTATGTTGGGGTGGTGGGAGGTAAATACAAAATGGGATAATGGTGTCTAAGTCAAATAACAACCTCTTTCAGTCTTTGTAATTTACTTAAATGGATCTAATAATACTACTGTGAAAAATTATTGTGGAATAAAAAAGTCAGTTCTTTTTCCTGATGCCTTCGTGGCACATAGTAGGCAGACAGCAGTTGCTTCATTAAATTAATGAATTAGTTAAATTAATTTGGCTTAATTTAATTCAATTAAAAACCACGTAAGGCCCGCTCAGGGCCCAGGGTTAAGCATGCAACTTTCTCTGTAGCCATTATCATCACAAAGAAACAAATAAAATAAAACACATTTTATTAAATAAACCCACTTCTTCTTAAAAGTAGTATCCTCAAATCCTTTCTGGGATCGCCTCCTCAGCTATTCTGGTTGGGAGTAGGCTCTGACTGAAATGCAGAAGAAGCCACCCCAGCAAAACAGGAAAATAAGGGATGTGTGCATAGACAGGTGAGCTGGGAAGACAGACGAGCGAGAAGGAGCTGCACAGAGATTTCCTGTCCTTCTGCAACTTGAAAGGAGAAAACCCAGAAGAATACGCCTCCAGAGCTTGACAGGTCAACAGGGCTACAAAGCAGAATGGGTCCACATGGCCTCTTTGATTGCTGGAGCCAACACTACACATTTCACTGTACATTACGTCGGTTTTAAAACCTAATCTGGTCCCATGAATGTTTTATCAGTGGTTTTATCAAGGTACAGATTGCTTGACAAGAGAGGGATGGGGTAGAGGCATGAAAGGGACCTCTGGTCATGTGTAATCTGGCGAGATGTCCTGGGTCCCAGCCCCAGCGCCATTCACTATCCATGTAAGGCCCCATCACGTCTGCCCCCTTGGACCCCGAAAAGTCATCTGTGGGTGTTTTTTAGTATCTCTCCCACCCAGATTCTCCAAACACTGCGAGAGTCTGAGTAAGAGAAGTACAAAGTCTTTGACCTTGGAGAAAAGTGGCCGACACATAGTAGGTGCTCAATAAATATTTGTGGAGAAATATTTGTTGAAAGAACCTTCCCTTTTGTTCAGTGTGAATCACCAGGTCCTGTGGCTTTTATTGCCTGTACTGTCTTTCCTGATCTATTTTCTAACATTTAATACTGGTATTATAGTTGTTTTTTCATTTTGTTCACAAAAGAAATGTCTTATTCTTCCAATTAGATCTGAAGCCCTTGCAGGACAGGGACCTTTTATTCCTGTCTGTTCCATAGCATCCAGTGTAATGCTTTGCTTAATATACGTATGTGTCGATTAGTGACTGTGGAGGGCACCTGTCACCTGGTGGAATGGGCACTAGATTGGGAAATCATAAAATCAGGTTTCTCTGCACTCTGACAGGCAACTGAGAGTGAGGAAGCCATGATCTGTTTGAGCCTCAGTGTGATCATATGTAAAATATGGATAACTCATGTCCTACCTGTATAATGGGATCAGAGGAATTAGATTTGTCAGGATCAAATACATTACTATATGCTAAAGTGTTCGAGCAGGGACTTCTTGAATTTAGCTTTGATGATACAGTACATACATGAGCATTTCTGAATTTGAGGCATTCCCATCCTAAGGAAAGAATGGATCCTTGAAAGCCTTCTTGGAATAGAGATGAGCTAACGTTATTATTATTTTTCTGACTTGGTTGCAACTGGATTCAGGCTAGTCCAAGCCAGGATGTCTTGTCTTCTCTTCTGACACCGTGTGATAGCTGAGATTGCTGGTTTAGTAACAAACAGCCTTAAGCATAAGAAGCACCTTCATCCAAATAGGAATTTATGCTGAGCACAGAGAAAATGAAAGACTATCCCATCTGAGATGAGATGAACAAAACCAACAAGCTATGCAAATCCCATCAAACCCAGGTATATAGGGCCTGAGATTCCCTGGATCAAAGTTTGAAAGGCTCTGGTAGAGAGCTTCTTGGAGTTGTTGCTAACATACAGTATGATGGGAAGGGTGAGTTTTCCCATGATTGTTAGGTAGCCTGGTCCTAGACCTTCATCTACCCATCATACTAGCAAATTCCCAAGCCATCACTGATCACCAATCCACCATTGGCCAACTGGTCAACCACCACAGTTCTGGACACCATTTCCTTTTATTCCACTTAATATTGAGCATACCATGACTCCCATTGTAATTTAGTCTCTCCACAGCAAACACTTCTCTACTTAGCATCGATCTTTGAGGTTATCCAAACAATATAATAATCTTGATGAGTTATCCTAACAGGTTTTGAAGACATTTTCTCACTTTATGTCTTAGCTGTGTTCCTGAGAGCAGCAGGCTAGTAACCTTCAATTAAAAAAATCTAGAGAATGTGATTAATTGATTAATCAACTTGATTAATCTTGACCAGGTTAGGGCCAGCTAATAAGTATTTTCAAATACTTCCTAAGTGGTTATAACTGTAGCTACAGTTTAGAAATAGTTTGTTATGTGAATAGAAGTTCTTGAGCCATATTATCAATATGCACTGATGTTTAAAGAAATAGTGCAATGACCCTTTTGTTCCCACCATCCTAATTTTGCATTTGGAAGTCTGACTATATATATAATAGTGTGTGTATATAAATAATATATGAATGACACAACTCTACAGACTTTATTACACAAGACACCTCCTTTAGTGCACAGAGAAGGTATCCTACTCCTGTGTGTACATTGTTTCTATATACACCCTTAATTGACCTATAATCTCGCAGAAGTTATCACATAATATGTATCCATATTTACATTTAGTACATAGAAACATCTACAAATTCTGTGAGTTTCAAAAAGCCTTATTTTCCCATCATAGTACTTTGGGTGGCATCTTTTTTTTTTTTAACTTTTTATTATGGACATTTTAAAACATATGCAGAAACAGAATGATCTACTCAGTACCCACTTACTAATCATCTAACTCCCACAATTATCAAAGTTTTGTCCTCCTGGTGTCTTGTCTTGTCTTCTCCTTTACCTTCTAAGCCCTCATCGCTGATTGAGACTATCCTAACCTTATAATTCTTGTCCTTCCTGTTAAAAATCTTAATAATTATTTAATATTACATTGCCAACAACCCTCCCTTATCCCTGATTGAAGAGGCAGGCTGTAATTCCGTCTCTGGTTTGCAAGGTTTCCTGCTAAACCTAAAACCCTTAAGCTATGTTCTTGCAGACTGGGACATTAGCAAGATCTCTCGATTGAATTACAGAATTGCATTCCACCAAGGATTCAGTTTTGTAGAGTACTTAACATTGAACTACATGAGAAGGCACAGGAGTAATGGGTCTTTTCAGTAATATCATCTTTTTTTCCTTCCATAAATCAAAGGCGGTATTACCAGATGTTTCGTTTTGTGGCATGAATGGACTTAAAAGTACACAGGGGCTGGAAATAGCCCCCAAATTAAAGCCCTTCTGTCATCTCCTGAAGGTTTATTCTCTTACCTATAGTTGTTAATGTGAATCATTGAACAATCTGAGATCTTTTCCATGATTTGAAACTTTTTTTGGGTACAGATTTGACGGTTTCCATTGACCGACGAGCTGAAACAATAAATTACCTAACTCATTTCTGCCTTCTGCCAGTGACCTATTTGGGGGCTCTCCCCATGCAGCAGGGTGCTTTACCCTCCAGGCTATAGGATCAGCATTTCTAGGTGTCTGCAAGCTCGGAGGCAGCCTGTACCCTCTTCTGGGTTGACTCAGGCAGTACGATAAAGAGAACATTGAGGAGAATCTCCCATCCTCAGGAGGATCCATGGGCAATAGCCCATAGAGAGGAAAAACCAAATGGGACCCTGCCTGGGAGCTCAGACCAGGAAGATGTGTATGCTCCAGTCCAGATTCAGTGCCTTCCATAATTTTATCATAGTGGTTCTGAACCTCAGACTTTCAACCCTCTGGTGTCTCCTGTTACTTCAAGGAGTACGTGAATTTTCTGGAAAATTTCTCAAAACAATACTTAATTTCATGTCACTTTTATTAAAAAACCAAACTCTTATAATGTTGTCTGCAAATCTAGGAGCAGAGGGAGGGAAAGAGAGAAAGCTATGGAAATTTGGAAACCAAAATTTTATAAATCCTTTTTTTTGGAGGGTGAGGTGTGGAACTGTTTTCTATGTCCTGATTGCGGTGGTGTTGACACAAACCTATATGTGTGTTAAAATTCATAGACCTGTACACCAAAGGAAAAAAGTCAATGTTATTGTGTTACAGTTTTAAAAATAAGATAAATTGTTGGGGCACCTGGGTGGCTCAGTCGTTAAACGTCTGCCTTCGGCTCTGGTCATGATCCCAGGGTCCTGGGATTGAGTCCCGCATCGGGCTCCCTGCTCTGCGGGAAGCCTGCTTCTCCCTCTCCCACTCCCCGTGCTTGTGTTCCCTCTCTCGCTCTCTCTCTCTCTGTGTCAAATAAATAAATGAACTCTTTAAAAAAAAAAGATTAAAAATAAGATAAATTGTTAATCAGGGGGAAAATAGACCTTCTAGCTTTTTTCCAGGTTGAAAGTACAGAGAAGCCACTGAATGAATATTGAAAATTCTGGAAAGGAAAGGGAAACCGCACCTTGGGATCGTCAATTATTTTACAAGTTACTTTTTTTTTTAACTTTTAAAAAACTATTAGCTATTATGCAAATGATACCATAATAACTATAATATAAATGAGATTTTCAAAAGGTACCAAGACTTTGTTTGCGTAAAAAAAAAAATCCTAAAGGATTTCGTTAAGCTCTGCTCTCCTTTCCGTTTACTGGACAAAGGCTACCCAGCTCGAAGCTTCCTGGCAAGAAGGTTCTTACCACTCCCATGAAGTCTGAGGACCACTAGCTCCCGCCCCGGTCCAGATCTGCTGCATCAGAAGCCACCTTTTAGCAAGACAGCCCTCGGAGACTCACCTTCACGTGAAAATTTGAGACTGGTTGGAGATTTCTGGTTGCCATGGAGATTGCTGCAGAGGCCTCAACTAAATCCTTCCTTTGAGGGTGACCACCAGCACACACACCTCCGCTGATCCCCTGCGGTGAAGAGGCCGCGTGTATTTCCCAGAATTCCTTCCAGCAACATGAAACCAGAGTATATCAGAGTTGCCCAAAGAGGCTTATCTTAATTCCATTTTAAATATCACAGGCAGTATTTGAGGATTACTTTCCCCTAAGCTATTTACGTTTATCCTAAAACCTCTGCTTTTTCTCTTAAATTAAAAAAAAAAAATTATTTGACTATAGTTGACACACAATGTTGCATGAGTTTCAGGTGTACAACATGGTGCTTCAACTTGTCTCTGTGTTATGCTGCACTCCACCAGTGGAACCGCCATCTGTCACATGCAATGCTATCATATCATTGACTATATTCCCTGTTCTGTGCCTTTTATTTATCCCATAACTGGAAGCCTGTGTCTCCCACTCCCCTTCACCTGTATTACCCATCCTCGCCCCCCGCACCTCCCGTCCCCTGACCCCTATCCCCTCAAGCAGTTTCTTATAATCAACTCCTCAGCCAGGTTGAGGGGAGCAGGCTGAGGTTTAGAGGAGTGGTAGACTTTGGGAGAAATATAGGATTTCACTGCAAGTTATGGAAGGTGCTCGTTAGCAATGATAGGTGCCTGGGGCAGAAAGAGTCCCCTTGTCTCACACTGCTTGGTGGGGACAGAACTGTTCCATGCATGACCGCTGTGTTCATACACACGTTTGTGGGAGGCTTTGCTGTGAATGCTTTGTCCTGAGCATGTTTTCTGACTACCGTCCAGATGAGATTTTCTCTAGGTTCTGAGTATTGGTGCAGAGAAGCTGCAGAACTTGCTGTCAGTGGGTGAGCTCCCATGCAGGAGCTGTAAGACCAGTTGGCCTTTCCCTATGGGTGACATGACTGAGTCTATAGGCCTTTAACTTTATGCAGAAAAAAAAAATTCCAGGTGAAAAAAAATGAGTTAGCACCAACCGAGATTGCTTCCATCATATATTTTTCTTTTTAATTAATATTTCATGACCAGTTAACCAGCAGTCTGTTATCCTTCTAATAAAGAGAAAGGTATTATAACCAATAAAATATATTTATTGCCCTCATTTTAAAGTCTTAATTAAGGACCTATCTCTTGTGAAAGTCTTCTTTAAAATACCATCGGAAGTGCACAATAAAGAGAGAACGAAGCCTTGGTATGCTAAAAAAGAAACATACCTTCTTTTTCTTTTTCTTTTTTTTTAAAATTTTTTTATTGTTATGTTAATCCCCATACATTACATCATTAGTTTTAGATATAGTGTTCCATGATTCATTGTTTGTGCATAACACCCAGTGCTCCATGCAGAACGTGCCCTCCTCAATATCCATCACCAGGCTAACCCATCCTCCCACCCCCCTCCCCTCTAGAACCCTCAGTTTGAAGAAACATACCTTCTTATGGTTAGCCCATTAAATGTGTTTCTTGGACACATTTGTAAATCCATGTGGTAATCAGTTTATTATGGAAGAGGTAGAAATATGCCCATAAGTAAAAATACAGATCTGTTGTTTGCTCAGTATAGATTTTGAATATAGCATGTGTATGTATAGAATCATTCTTACATTTGAGGAATTCAGGGATTTTTTTTTTTTTTTTGCTTTTGTAAACTAAATATAAAGATATAATGCAGCTCTAAGTTATGGGAGTAATTTAGAAAAGGGGTTTAATGCTTACAGGATCGTCTGAAATAGGCATAACCCATATATCTAAAGCCATGGCTACCTTTCTTGTTGGATGCTTAAGTTGTGGGTTCCAGGAATTGGTATCTGTTAAAGCAGAGCTGCACTATCGAAAATTCTGTGCAAGACAGCTAGATCAAGAGCCTAACAAATTCATTCTCAGGTGGCTAAATACCAATTAGACCAGAGTAAGTAAACAAATTATAAGCCAAAGCATTTCTTCATCCTTTGTACATTTAGAGCTCCTGACTGCACTCGTAGGGGAAGATGGAGAAGCTGGGAGACAATCTGCACACTCTTGTCTTCGTTAGGGTTGGTTTTTATACGATGAGTTTTTCCGAGATCCTCCTATTTTTCTCAACTACTTTGCATTGCCTTGTTATGCTTTATAATAGATTCAAATATAGATAAAAATCATAGTTTCATAAGTGAAATGGAAAATGGAGCTTTAGATATATTCTACTTTATTTAATTTTTCATTTGAAGAAAAGAAGGTATAAAGACTTTAAATAATTTGCTCAAGGTGGCACAGCTGGTTAGTGGCATCTCATTCTATCTTGTGATCATTTTAGAACTGAAGGAAGCAAAATTCCCATTTGTGCAGCCTCTTTGGCCAGTGGCCATTACAAGTGCTGGGTAAAGTGCTATTTAACTTACTGCTTGCTAGTTCTTAGTAGACTGGGGTAAATCCAAAATGTGTTTGATCTATCCCAGTTAAAAAAGGAAACGGGGCACCTTTTCAGCAAATTAAAATGAAAGACATAGTTACTTTTAGGCAGGAAAGACTATTTCAAAGGGTTTATGACCATCCATGAATCTGAATTAGTATAAATGGGGGATTCTGTTGAAATATTTTAAAAATTGGGACGATTTTGATTAATTGTTTTGGCAATAAAGTCATTTAAAAAATGTTGGAAAAATCTACCGAAATCCTTACAATGTTCAGAATTCTAACTAGATGGAATATATTTCTTTTATTTGATCATACTCACTTTTATGAGTAAGTACTTATAAATCTGTAGTCATAGGCTTTGCAAATATGAAGCGCAAGTTCAGAATATTAAATAACAGCAGTCCTTGCGTGAGCATCCTGAAAGGTAAAATTATTTCTCCAGTTGTTTCTGTTTTCGTGTAAAGAGTCATCAATGGACTTATTTTTATTGGTATTTCTGCTCATCGGTGTGTTTATATCCTATTGGCTCAAAGCTTAATGGGAAAGCAAAGCAAAATAACTTCCACTGATAGTAATAAAAATCGTAAAGCTGAGAAAGATCCACTTGTAAATTCATATTTTTATGATGCTAGGTTGGTTTTGGTGGGTATTCAGGTTAAAAAACTGCAAACAAAAAACTAAACCATTCTTCCAATGGTATTTTCTTTCTGCCGTTGAATGGTGGCAAGAAGGCATAGTGTGCCACCTGCTGGTTGAATATGGATTGGCATGGTAGACTCCCATGCTTTTTTTTTTTTTTTTGACTTCCATTTTAACCTAATTTAAAGCATACCAACATTTCCTTAACTACCAATTCTTTCCTCCTTAGGCACGATTATTTATTTTATTTTTACTCTAAAGAATACTTACCAAATACAATTATTCTGTTTAAAGATTAAAAATAAGCTTTATAATTAAAATAAGTAATCACCTCGACTGTGCTTTTCGAATTATGCCTATCTATGGCCATTTACCATTTGAGTTCTACCAATAAAGGTATTTAATTAAATTAAATTTGGATATCACTAAGGACTGTATATAAAAATTATGCCATCCCTAGCTACATAATTATAAGGAATCGTATATTAAGATATTAGAAATTATTTCATCTCTGTGGACTACCAGTTCACTTTTCAAATAAACATTGATTTCTGTTGCTTGATGTATATATAATCAGATGCTCAATGCTCAACCTTTTCAGTGTACATCTTGTCTGTTTGGTAGAGTACAATCAACAATAATCACAAAATATTATTCCCCATAGTTAACCTTACCTTTCTTGAGTCTGATACATTGTTATATTCTAGACTATGGTTATGGGCATTACATATATATGGCAGATCCATTATACAACTCAAGCTCCACAAATCTATTTGAGCTAGGTATTGGATTTCAAAATTTTTTTTTTTTATTTGAGAGAGAGAGAGAGAGAGAGAGTGCAAGAGGGGGTAGGGTTAGAGGGAGAAGCAGACTCAAGCTCCACAAATCTATTTGAGCTAGGTATTGGATTTCAAGATTTTTTTTTTTTTTTTTTTTTGAGAGAGAGAGAGAGAGAGAGCGCAAGAGGGGGTAGGGTTAGAGGGAGAAGCAGACTCCCCGCTGAGCAGGGAGCCCGATGTGGGACTTGATCCCGGGACTCCGGGATCATGACCTGAGCCGAAGGCAGTTGCTTAACCAACTGAGCCACCCAGGCGCCCGGATTTCAAAATTTTTATACTACTTTGTATTATGCTTCGTTTATCTGAAACTCTGGCTAAAGTTTCATTAGATGAGTGTTTGGGACTATTCTAATCAGGATCTCTGAAGAAAAATTTCAGAAATGGTAATTTACTTACTATCACAGGCCTGGATATACCTTTTGGTCTTTTGTCTTTTTTAAAAAAAAGACAAAATCAGAGCACAAAGAATTTTAGACAGTGTAGCTAAATCAACCTCATGATGGAGTGTTCTAAGGTTCGCCTTATGAAATTGAACTTGAAATTACATATTTTCTTACGGCCAATGAAATCCTAATTTTGTTCTGTTTCGAACTTTGAGATTTTTGTTTTGAAGGTTAAATTGTATCTTTTTTTTTTTTTTTTGCTGTAGCTTTGCACAGGCCTTTGGCTAAAAACAATAACACTCTTATTTAACCTGTTCTAACACTTATGATCCTTGAGGTTATGGAGACTTTTAAATAGGTTATAATTCCAGAAGTTACAGCATGCATTTACATTCTATTTAAGTAGAAGATGAAGCAAGAAAACATTGCTATATAAAGAGAAAACTGCATTAATCTGATTGCTTAAAAATGTTGTGAATAATGATTCTCTTTTGCGTAAGAACATGAAACAGAAAATAGGATTCATTTCTGGTTTTGAAACTTTGATATTCTTTATTCAGAGGTCACTCTATCATCTTCAGGCAAAGAGACAATATCTTGTTAATCTGTCTCCATTTCTAACATAATGGCATTAGTGAAATGTCATATCAAGGGCACAATGTCACATTATATTATAAGTCCTTCCTTCATCTTTTTTCTTTTTTTTTTTTTTTGTACAGAGCCAGATGGTGAAACACTGCTAGTGAGTAGCACCCCCAGTTTTTGGTTCAATCTTTGAAGCAAATGTTGCAATTCATTCAAGGATATGGAAGTCACCGTCCAAAGTCCTTACTGATTAGAGAACCATCTTCACTAGGTGGTAGGTCATAGTCACGTAAGTCCTGCATTTTTTGTTGACTTTTCAGGAAATAGTAGTAGACAGCATGGTGGAGAGGAAATAATATTTAGCTTGGAGTCTTGCTCTTCTAGAAGAGGTTTATTTCTTTTTAACTTTTTATTTCTTTATTTCTTTTTAGATTTTTAAAAATTTATTTGAGAGAGAGAAAGAGAGAGAGAGAGAGCATGAGCAGGGGGAGGGGCAGAGGGAGAAGCAGACTCTCCGCTGAGCAGAGAGCCTGACACAGGGGCTTGAACCCAGGACCCCGAGATCATGACCTGAGCTAAAGGCAGACGCTTCACTGACTGAGCCACCCAGGCGCCCAGAAGAACTTTATTTCTGACTGGATTTCCTATATATTAAGCTAGTTCTGCAACTAACTACCTGTAAGACATTGAGCAAATCATTCGACATATCTGGGCCTCATATGGAGCATAAAGTAACTTGGGACATAAAGTAATTGAGCAGTAATTACCACTACCTGATTCTGTGGTCTACTTGCCTCTCTGACTTTAAGCAGGAGGTGAGTCATCTCGACCACAGGGCTTTCATGTGCCCCTCGCTCTGCCCGTGCTCCTCACCAGGCTGATGGGGTCTGAGGGCGCAAGGCCACTGAAGGGCACACAGACAACAGGATGAAGGCTTAGACAGGGGGAGACAGAAGGTAGCAGCTTTCTGTATTTATGTTTCTTGGTAAGTAAAGCAAACAACAGCCTTTGGAGGGAATCAAACTCAAATGGAGTCCCGATCCCCAAGGACTGTGCCTAAAAGCAAAGTCAAGGGCAGTTCCCTGCTTGGTAATGAGTAGCAAGAAGGGCCCATTCAGAGAAGAACAATAAGAGCAAGAAGGGCATCCAGGTTAGTTTTGAAATATTTCCCATCAAAACAGGTGAAGAAGAGCTTTCCCTTGTGCAGAGTGAGGAGGACACCGTGATGTCCTGTCAGAACATCAGAACTGTCTTGTGTACCTTTAGTAGATTATTGTACTTAAAACTGTGTTACAGGCCATATGTAGTTCTCATTAGGATGTGCTACGCGTTGGGTAATGTCTCCCCAAATTAACACGGTGAAGTCTTTACCCCCACTATTTCAGAATGTGACCTTGTTTGGAGATAGGGTCAGTACAGATATAATTAAAGTTAAAACGAGATCATTAGGGTGGGATTGGTCCGACATGACTGGTGTCCCTATAGAAAAGGAAAAGTTGGGTACAGATATGCATGGAGGGAAAACACCATGGGAACATGAAGGCAGAAATTGGGATGCTGTATCTACGAGCCAAGAAATGCCAAGGATTACCAGCAAACCACCAGAATCCAGGCGAAGGTCCTGGGGCAGAGTCCCCAGAAGGAGCCAGCTCTGCTAACACCCTGAGCTCAGACTTCCAGCCTCCAGAAATGGGGGACGATAAATATCTGTTGTTTAAAGCTGCTCAGCCTCTGGTACTTTGTTATGGCGCCCTAAGACATCCCAAATAGGATGTCATAGGTTTAGCACTTCTCACTACTTCTTCTTGGGAGCTTGAGGGGGGCTTGCTTGATAATAGATAAGATGCACAGTTCAATGTTAATTTCGGACAAAAGCAACTCTTCTTTTGAGGATGTCCCCAGTATCGCACGAGACACTCTGACCCTAAAAAGTTACTCATTGTTCTTTGAACGGCGAGTTTGCGTGGTTGCCCTCATTTTTATTTGCTGAATCTAATGAGCCTTTCTGGAGTATCTTTGTCATGGTCAAGTTCATTTACTTGAACTGAGCAGATTCTCTCTGGTGCTTGTAGAGGAGGCGAAAGCGGAGAAGTGTGCACGCTTTAAGGCTTCTGTCTCAATGAGGTTTATTTCTGACTATATTTACATATTTTAGGCTATGTCTGCAACTAACTAACTGGCTGTAAGCCATTGCACAAATCATTTGATGTGTCTGGGCCTCAGTCTTCTCATTTGTTAGATGAGGGAGAAGAACTATATGCTTTCAAAGGTCCCTTCCAGCTCTGAATTGTCTGTCGTTCTAGGAAATGCTTCTTAAAGGCATATTTTTTTAAAAGCCTAGCTTATCAAAGCATTAGAAAGTGCTTAGCTATTTTTATGGTTTGGATCAAAAATATAAGCTGTCACTTCTCGGGAAGCTTTATTACCTCCACTTCTTAGCAAAGGCTGAAGTTTAATGTCATTATGGTACCCCTTAATGAGGATTCTCTAATTTAGGAGGGCATTCATGATAATGATCACTTAAAAAGATCACTGGTTTGAGAAATGGTTCAAGTCTTAATGGATGCTGGAATGAAGGCTGAGTGATTACTTCTTTACTGGGCTGGTGGTGTTGATGTTTGCTCTGCTAATTGTACTTAATATACTGTGAAGTGTTTTCAGGGTGCCTGTTGCTCTGAGCGGTGGTGCTACACTGGGCGAGGCGTTGAGCTTGGAGCCTTTATTCATGGGCTACCACACAAGCCTTAATAGTGAAGGTATCCTGGATTTATTTTAGGTAACTTATTAGAGGGAGTGCCCTGGGGTTGGCCCAGGAGTTTTGCACCTTCCTTCCACATGGCTTCTTAGACATGTAAATAATTTTACTCATCAGTTTATAAAAGCCCAGGAGTTGCTAAGGTTGCCAATGGGTCTGACAAAAGGGACCAGGTCACTATTCCTCAAAGATGGTTCTAGAGTTTTCTTTATGAGAGCCAATGGGCATTTCATACTGGGACTTTTTGGGAAGTTGGGATTGAGGGCATGTGACAGTCAAGAACAAAGGGAAGGGAAAGAAAATAGTCCTGATGAAAAGCTATGAGGACTCCTTTGCTTTTATGGGGAGCTTGGCAGAGCACCCACTTCACGGCAGGACCTTGCACTGGGGGGAAGAGGCCTGGCCTTGGTCTCCTTTGTGAGGGTTACAGGGAGACTGTTGGCAAGAATGATAGTAAGCTCACATCTTGACTCATTCACAAACCCAAAAAACTCTAAAACTTAACATAAAGAGTTCTAGAAGATTCTGCGTATCCCCGGTGCGTCCATTTGTCCCGTCTGATGTATGATTTTATAAAGAAGTGTTAATTACTCCAAAATGGAGAGTGTGGCCCCACCCTGCTCATTACCTACCTAACATCAGCCCCCCTTTCTTTCTTGCTAATGGGATCCTGATTTCATTTGGGCTACAATGTGTCTCCTTCCTGGGGATGGATCGTGATTGGTCCAAGCAATTATAATTATCTTGCCCTCCTATTTCCAAGCTTCTGTAGCAGCTGGGAGGTGCCATGTGTCCTAATTCTGGCCAGTGAGACAAGGAGAAGTCTGTGGTAGGGGCTCCTGAAAAAAGCAGACCTCAGTGGTAGGTGTCAACCCTTCCAGTTTTGCCTTCCCTACGTCTTGCTGCCTCTAACTGGAATCTGATGAAGCTGCATGAGGTGTGAAGTCAGTGGGATGATAGGGAGGAAGGATTGAAGGAGTCCGTCTGTGTCTTTCACTTCACTGGCCCACAAATTACTCCAAACCTCAGACCTCTGGAGATTTTGTTGTATCAAGTCCTCTCAGTTCTGGACTTTGGGCTGCATCATTAAGAGGAATTATTTAAAACACTCCTGCAGTTAATCCCATTACTGAAGCAGAAAGGGGCTGACTTGCATCCGGAGAGAAAGTGGTATTACCTGGGAAAAAGAGCACTCCCAGCAACGAACGATTATCTTGGTGTTCTAGGTTTCCTTGACTAAAAGTGTTTCTTGATGAGAGTAATGCAGCTCTGTGCCCTGCATACTCTGTCTTCTATTTATGTTCTACGCACAATATGGGGGTGCACAAAGAATCATGTGCAGGAAACTCTATCAGATATAATTATAAATAATGGGAGTGGTTCTGTATATACGTTGTATTCACAGTAACAATTTCTGGCTTTGCTTTGAAAGGCCCCTGTCACCTTCCTTGGGCTAAGGAAAGCTACACTACAAACCAATGGCTGGTTTCATAATTTAGGCTGTACTTTTTCTCCAAAGATTGTATGAGGATTGAGAAACAAGATAATTAATTTAACTGGACCTAGGAAAGTCATCCTGATCTGAAAACCAGGTGTCTGGTGTTTCCACTAAGATTTATTGCCCTGTGTGTCAGCCGGCCCAGGCTGAGCATTCCTGAGTAATTAGGAGTCACTTCATTGGCAGGTGGGTACTGACCTCACCTTGCAAAGCTCTCGAAAGCGTGTGAGCCGGAATCCACCCCTTTTTCCAGCATACCTTTGCAGCAATATCCTGGCAGATACTTTATGACATGCTGCCATTGACATAAAGCTTGCATGAACTGCATTACATTGCCCTGAGCCCGAGGCTACTGGGGAAAAATGGTAAGTGTTCGAAGTTTAAGCTAAATAATATGCTTTTAATGAGATCGTGTGCATTGCAGATCAAAAGCATCACCAAAAGGTAAAAAGTTCAAAAAGGCCTTTACATGTACGGTGAATTTGACCAAAGCAGTTCTCATGATCTTTCTGATAGAATTTTAAAAAATGTTTTTAAGTTTCTGATCCCAAATGTCACACTTCAGTGGGTTTCCCTCTTACCTTCCATCACACAGACACAGGAGTGCTTTCGTGGTAGTGGATTTATTAGCAGGGAAATAACAATGCTTTGCAATCTGGGATGTTGAAATTCACTGGGTCTGGAAGCAAGTGGGATGGTACCTGGGTGGTCTGGTCATCTGAGGGGATATCATCTCTTCAAAACATTGGGGAAAAGCACACAAGCAACATAATTTAGGAGAATTTAAGTTTTGTTTAAACCCCATCCACTTCATGGGACTCTCCCAGAAATCTCAATTAGAATCAAGAGAAGGGAGGGAGAAAGAAATGAACAATTTGCTGAGTGCCTATTAATATAAATAAGAAGAACGTGTTGGGGTCTTTGGATGCTTTATTTCATTTAATCCTGAAAGGATCCTTGTGAGGTGGTTGTTATGAATAATCTGTTCCTCCACTGAATTGTATTTTTCAACCATACATATAGCATTTATTATAATCAACCTTGCATGAAATTTTGTTAATCTCAGTCTTGACCTTTATTTAGACAGTGTACAGTGAGAGAGCAGAGGGGATCACCTCCTGCTGCTATTTCTGGCCGATTACATGCTGGCCCCAGAACCAAGTTCCCTTGTGTGCATCACCTCTTTTAGTTTTATAAAAACTCTGGGAGTTCGGCTCTGTGTTGCTCATCTCATAGACGAAAACCTTGTCTGGGAGACTGGGTAAGCTGCTTCCACTCATCCAGCCAGGCTGCGGCAGAGCTGAAATCTGAACTCAGGGCCGTGAGTGAGAAAGCACACATTTCTCTGTTAGGCTCTGCTGCCTCTAATCTTCGTGTTGTCTTTAGCATCTAGTGTTTCAGGCTTTGTTCATCTGGATGCTTGCCCTGGGAGTCATCCATTTTCCAACAGGTAGCTCTGCCTACCAGGCTCTGATCGCCGTATTGCAAACCACTTCAACGCATTTGGCTGGCACCTTCTCAACATTCTCCGAAGGACCAGCAGTATGGGCATCACCTGGGAACTCTCTAGGAAAGCACATTCTCCGGGCCTTCCCTAGACTTTGCAATCTGGGCTGGGACTCAGCAATGTGGTTTTAATCAAGCTTTCTAGGTGATCTGCAGGCATGCTGAAGCTCAGAGAGCACTGTCTTTTATTTTTTAGTTATTTTTAAAGATTTTATTTATTTGAGAGAGAGAGAGAGCGAGGAGGGGAGGAAGGGCAGAGGGAGAGGGAAAAGCAGATTTCCCGCTGAGCAGGGAGCCCGGTGCGGGACTTGATCCCACGACCCTGAGATCATGACCTGAGCTGAAGGCAGACATTTAACCTACTGAGCCACCCAGGCGCCCCATCAGAGAGCACTGTCCTCACTGGTTTCTACATCTAGCATACATTATTTAATCTATCCTTTAGTAAAGCTGCCAGTGACTTCTGAAACACACCTAGCATTGTGTCCTATAGGATTTAACTGCACACACCTGAGCGAGGCATTGAACCCTCTTTGTGCTTCTGTCCAGGCACCTGCGACATTTTATTTGAGGGATTTGCTGACCCGACTGTTAACTCTCATTGGCCACGAAGGTTTTGAAGGACTTGGTCTTATTCATCTTCCTGGCCCTCGTGGCTCACACTCTGAAAACTATTTATTGAACAAATTAAGTGAACTTCTAAGTCATATGTCATTTTCTTGTGGCAAGAGGCAAACTCTACTAATCGATCTGACAAGTTTACAAGGATGACTCCAAGTCCTTTTCTAAGTTTTTTGATGATAGGTTTTCTCCCAATTAAAAAAAAAATAGCCAGGAATTGGGGGAGACAAATTACATGAGTAAAGCCCCTTGTTAGAAGTCATCAACAGACATAACCATTGCTCTAGTTAAAGAACCCACACGATGGTGTTTCCAGATTACCCAGGCAGCCACCACTTTGTAAGGAGGTGACTGTCCATTGGTTGGCAAAGTGGCTTTTTTTTTTTTTTTTTTGCAAATAAGAAAGATTAACATGGGTATGTTCCCTCCTGTCCCACTCCTGAAAGTTCGGTTAGGGGCCCTGAATTTAAAGTTGTATCATTAACAGGTGTGCATTACCTTTCCTTCTTTCCTTTGTTCTCATAGCATCCAGGGTTAGGTATTGCTTTTCAAGTAGACAGGGCAGGGGATTGACAAGAGGCAATTTTAAGGCTGCCGAAGAGTCCATTTTATAGATTAAACGTGAAAGCTTATAGAGTTTCAATAATATATCGAAAGTTCCACTGGTGGTGAGACTGGGATTGAACTCAGATCTGCTTTTTTTTCTTTTCTCTGTAACACTGACTTCCCAAGAGAGGGATTCCCAAAGGTCTGAATGTCAGGGTCAAATGAAGAGGTTTTTTTTTTTTTTTTAAAATACACATTTTGAAGTCCACCAGAGCCCTACTAAGTTAGAACATTGAGGGTAAATTCAGTGGAATTTGTATTTTAAAACACATTTGGGTATTTATTTGTTAAATTTTGATGCTCAGATGTGTTTGAGAAATGTGGAAATGGGCAGACCTCATACATTCAGAAGGATCTGAACCTGCCTCAGGCAACAAGTGAATATCTTCCACTAATTCAGTATTTCTCAGAGTGACCCCCACGCAGCAACATCAGCATCACTTGGGAACTTGCTAAAGATGCCCATGCCCGGGCTCCATCTATAACTCCCTAATGAGAATCTCAATTAGCACCTAGAAATCTGTTTTGTAGTAGTTTTCCAGGTGATTTTGATGTTTGCTAAAATTTCAGAAACATTAATCTCATTGATTACTGTAAAAAATGCACATATTCCAGAGACGGACAGATTTCTAAGCTTTTATCAGTCACTTGTAGGTTAGTGAAGTGAAGCTTTTAAATGCACACACCCTGCCCCTGGAGATGGGGAGGCAACAGAGGGGAGGGCTGGAGAAAGGTGTGGGAATCTGTGAAGTTAGGAAGGGGGGCAGGTCAACCAAGAACAATCTCTAAGACTTCCCAATTTTGCCTCAGGCCAGCCCTGCCTGTGTTAGTTCTTGCCTTTCTTCTAAGAAGTAAATGTCAAAAGTAGTTTTCTTTGAAGGCGACATAGGTATTTAACACCTCAAACAGCTAGAATCCTACCAGACAGTTTTATGATGTGATAATTTACCTCCTACAAGTAAGTACACTTTGCCAGGTAGAATTTAACTAGCGAAATTTGGGTTTCAGAAAGGAATTCTGCTGAGGCAATTTCTCTTGCTTTTTGAAGGCAAATCTGACTGACTTATTTTTAATTGAAAAATTAAGTTCCTTTGGGCTCATTGCATCACTAAAAGGATGGGCCAATTATTGGTCGATAAAATAGCGTGACCAGGGATTCCTGTGGTTTCAACATGAAATGAAGCCCTCCAATCTTACCTTCGCACAGTATAAAATGAACGTGTCAATTCTTTCTGCTTTTAAAAGTGTACTTAGGTAAAATATTCCTTACCCTTCATCTAAATATTTGTAAGTAATAGTCACTGTGTGTGAATCAGGTGTTGGCACTGTATTGGATCTTGGGGATACAGTGATGAACAAGACAAGATCTTGATGCCCAAGTAGCTTCTAGTCCAGTGAGAAGCTTGTAGTCATTATTAACACGTGTGTACTATATTCTCCATCAGAGATCTTGATGCCCAAGCTATGCCTGGATAGTACTTACATAGTTGCCCAAACAGATTTATCAAGCACATATGTCAAGTCAAGAGAATAACTATCCCTTCGGGCATATCAAAAAGAGGGAATTTAACATAGGGGATTGGCTACAGGAGATCTAGAAGAGCCCAGGAGAAGGACAGGTCAGTGGGGCGCTCAGAGGTTACCAACAGGAGGAAGGGCTGGAGGGACTCGGGGAAAGGCGGTGTTATCAGACTCCAGAAGCTGGCTCCTTTGGCTAGTTCGAGAACCACAGTGAGTCCTCCTGTTTGGAGCTGGAATCCTGGACAGATGCAGCTGCTGCTAGAGATGCCTGTGGAAGTAGAACAAGAAGGAAGGAAATCCCTGATATCCCCCTTGGGTATCATGTTGGAAAGTACACTTTAGCTCCATTGAGGGGAAGGGGCTGGGACAAAGACAGCAGACGTAGGGACACTCTGAAGGAGGCTATCATAGTAATCCAAATGTTAGATGTGGCTTTTAGTGAGGGTTGGAGGAAGTGTCCCTTTTTAGGAATAATTCAAAGAAAAGTCACATATTACTTGCCTAATCCTTTTAGAATTTTTCAGTCTTTGCTCTTTATTGTTGACAGGCCCTTTGGCTGTGGGTGGCTCTCTAGAAGCCTCGGTTCTCTTTGTGTCTCTTCAGGGGTCTCCTCACAAGGCCCCATCCTCATGGTCGGTGGGCTGCACTCTGGGGCTGCTCCTGAGTCTGGTGGGACCCTCCCTCTCTCTTTGCTGAGATGACAGCTGACCCATACATGTTTATGATATCTTCCACTTGTTATTCAACTCTTCAGAAATATCATTAGCTCCCTTTCCAGGCTGCATACCTGCCTCTTTATCTGGTGCTTGGAGTCGGGTTGAGGAATGCTGACCACCTTGCTTCCCTGGGCACTTTTGAGTCGGTAATGATGAGTTGAGCTGTCGCCTGGAGGTGTTGTCTGTGGTTCTGCTGAGAACTGTATGGAGTGAGTAGTCTCCATACTGGGAGTAGCAGCTAGAAGTACACTGCATTCTTCCACCAGCATCTCCCCCTTGCCCTGCATTGAAAAAACCTAAAGGAGCCAAGAGGGCAAGGGAGTCTGGAAACTACCATCCCTGTGATACTGAACAGGGGAAAGTGGAGAATGGATCTGAGAACAAATAGTCCCATGGATGCAAACTCAGCCACCCTCTGACAGAATTTCTCACCAGCTGGATCAGAATAAGAAAGTTTTTAGAGCAGGTCAGGATCACTCCCTGCTGAGTGCGAGGTAGGGGAGGACCACGGAGAGATGCATCCCATGGAGAGCAGCAGAGATGTGGAAGTCAGAGCAGGGCAGGGTGCACAGTTCCATTAAGAGCTGTTTCAGAACCAAGATTCTTGGATTCTCTACTAAGACCCTCTCTCAACACATTAAAAAAAAAAACAAAAAACAAAAACCAACCAAACAAAAAAAACCCACCTCTTTCCTCTTGCACCAGAGCTTAAAAATCTGCCTTCTCTACTCAGCAGAGATCAGTTTAACTGTGACTCCATATGGGTATCTGTGTGTCTACACTGGCCCCTTAGGTACTCAGAGAAGGAATGCTTAGCTCAAAGTAACAAATTGCAAGCATCACACAAAAGGAAACAGAGTTTGGTCAGCAGGGTCCTACGGGCTCCTGTCTCTGCCGTTGGAAAGAACTCTGCCCAGAGGTTTGATTGTCCTGGTTATACCAGAACAATTGCAAGTTGAGTATAAGGATGTCAACTTTAGGACACGACTTCCTAAGGACCAATTTTTCCCCCCAACTTATTGTGGACCCACAATTTGTAAAATACAATATATTTTTAAAAGTTTATTTGAGAAGGACCGACAAAGCAGCAGTTCATATATTTTTTATTAGATTCAACAGGCATAAAATCTGCTCATTTGATGGTGTTGGAAGTTCCTAAACTCTTACTCCCCATCTTGTCCTTGTTGTAGACAAGCCAAACCTTTTCCCGACAGCTTCTGGCCCACTGTCCACATTTGCTCTGAATATGCCAACTGAGATTGTCCTTGATGGTGGGAGGCCCACTCTGGAGAAAGCTTGTTTTTCCCACTCCTGCCTTCTGACCTGTGAGTTTCTGGAAACTACAACCAAGATGTAACAAAAAGCAGGGGCTGTGAATCAGAAAGAACCAGGTGTAGAAGAGCTCGGAGGAGGCCACTGAGCAATAGCTGAGAAGAATCTCCCCCATTCTGCTTGGCATATGTCTGCATTCTGACTCGGTGGAATGGGGCGCCTACATTTTTTCCCAACCACTTCGTTTTATGTTCTTTCGGGGCTGACAACTTGGAAAAGGCAGCAGACATATCTAAAAATGACAGTTATCTTCAGGGAAAGGAAAATGGCAAATATTAGACAAAAAAAGTATGAAGTAAATTTTTCACCCTGAAGGGCCAAAGAAATCATTAGAGTTATCTGACAGCCTCAGTCTCCAGGCACGTGACCTGCCTGCTGGCTATCTCATTGCTATTTATATGAGTTCAGGGTATCTGTCTTGTAGCCAGGGTTGAAATCAGGTGGGATCTATAGGAACTCAGATATGGCCCAGAGTGAAAGAAACCAGCAAACCCTGCTCTCTGTCTTTAAATTCTGGATTCCAAATCATTCACCTTTAGTTTATAATTAGTTACTCTTCTCCCAACACACACACACACACACACACACACACACACACGTTTTTATCCTTCCCTCCACCAAAACATCACACTGAGCAAAATAAAACTTCAGGAGTTCATTACCAGGTCTCTTCCACAAGGTATTACTATGCTTACAGAATGGGTATCGAAATGAAGTAAAATAAAAAGAGCTGCTCTTTGCCCAGGGTAAGATACTCAAATAAATTACGGGATGGAAAGTTCAAAATCCTTCTCTTGCTTATTCTTGACAGTTACTTACATCTACCAAATATCTCGTTAAAAACGTTGCCATCATTGAAATGTTATTAGGGTCCGATCACTCAAGTTCAAATACATACCAATGGAATCTATCATCAGAGGCAATTATGTAGGGATGGAGCGTTTCTTTCCAGTGGAGAAATAGGTTCTTTCTTATGGCCTTTATTAAAGTTTAAAGGAAGTGTTGACTTGGCGGGAGAGAAAGGGTGGGGAATGAGCTTTCTTGGAGCTGACCTTTAGGAGCTGTGTCCCTGCAGCACTCTCATTAAGCATGGTGGGATGCAGTCAGGTTGGCGAAAAAATGTTAAAAAATAAACAGAAGCAGATCGCCCCCCCAGCCCCCAAATTAGCCCCCTGAATTCATCTCCCGAGATCGCTCTGTGGTTTGGACATGGCTGTGGGTGTAACGCGTATTTCGAGGGAGAGTTTGATCATTCCTCCACTGGCAGCTAAAATCTTGAGCCATATGTCAGCGTGTTTATCAAAGAGAAGCCTGACTCTATTCTCTTCGTATGGTTTCAGCCATAGATTCTAATCACCAGAACTGAAAAATCTGTTCCCACTGTCTTTTGACAAGTTAAAGTTTCTCCATTTCAGCCCTTTAGCATGATAAAAAAAAAAAATTTCAAAACCTCCATACCCATCAAAATTCTTGCTACTGCCAAGCATCTGCTTTCTCTCTGAAGATCACATCATCTTCTTTTTTGACTAGGTTGTGCATTTAAGACCTGAAAACTGTGACCCCTGTTGCCTAGCAACTGAGAAACTCAGGCCTCAGCTCTGGTGGGTAAGATGAAAAAAGGTCAATTAATGTGGCAGGCCTGTCCTTATCAATATGCTACCGTGGCAGCTACTTTTATTTCTTTACAGTAATATATCATAATAAGTTTTGTAGGTCTTTATACTATGGTTCTCCCTTTTGAATAAAAGCATAACTAAGACTTGAGGGGATGTCTGATATAACAAAATGTAACCATAAAAAAAAAAAACCAGAATAGAAATCATCTGACGCTGAGTACCCTGCCGGGCTGCCTGAGGCAGTTACACATTTCCATTGAGTTATTTTATGATCAGGCCAGTATGTTATTGAAATATTATCTCTTTAGCCTTTCTCATTCTGATAAGAAATGACAGGCTCTCAGAACAGTAATACATACAGAGTACAAAACAGGGAGCTGTGGACAAAATTCAGCTGGGGTAAGGAACATTGGCTTTGAAACTGATCATCTGGGGTTGTTTTTTCAAATCAGGCGCAGAGCACAGCCTAATGTCCGCTTGAATTGTGATGAGATTTTGGAGCCTCTGTTGATGATTAAATTTAGACCAATTACTGAAGAGCATTAAAGATAAAGTCCATGTTGTTTTTAGCAACCTCATTTAAGATACAATTTCTTTAGTAAGACATGCAATGCTGTAACGTTTGAGATGCACAGGTAACTGACAATCAGGTTTGAAGGGTCACTCATGAAAACAGTGTAAGAAGACGTAACTAAGGATATAAAATTTCAAGTTAAATATTGGGGGGGGCGGTAGTCTGATTTTAAAAGCTTTGTTACCTCATTTATAAAGCTTTCACGAGAGAAAAGGTGATCTTATCACTATTTACTTATTGATTCTTTATTGTTGTTTAATGCAAAAGTCATTTCATATATACAAGATCAATACGTACATACTTATAGCTGTGTAAAGTAGAATGTGGTCTCTTGTCTAGGCAACAGGAGACCCGGGCTTTATTCTCCACTCTGCATTAGTTAGCCAGTGTGATCTTGAACAATCTGGGAACTCTCAGGGTCTCAGCATGGACCACCTATAAAACGAAGCAGGTGAACAACATAATTTCTAGAGTCCTTCCCTATGATTCGCCCATCCTCCCCTAGCCACACATTCCCTCTGTTCTCTCTTCCCTCATCTAGATGATACACATAATCACATTTTTGTTCTGCAAAATATGATATACTTATGATTTTGCATCATCGCCACTGTGTATAGTTTAAGACTTTGTGAACTTCTGACAAATGACATTCAAGAGGACATACATTTTGGTGTTCCCAATTATTAACAGCATTTTTGGGTTGTATAAATTGACGTTCCACAAATCCGGAGTTAGCATTTTCCTCCGTTCAGGCCAGTCTCCAGGAACTTATGGGATTCATGCCTGTTTTGCTTTTTCTCTTCTGTTCTTTCTTTTTTTTTGGGGGGGGGGCGCATTAATGTAGAAGCAGATGCTGTCTCTCTCTTCACAAATGCTATACAGTGAATCATCTTAGCTTCTCTGTAAAATTTTAACTTAATGGAGTCCTGGCATTTCTGATGAGATGAGGAACTTAATTTTATAGAACAACCTATTGAACAAGCTGTTCTTGGACATTCCAATCTCAACTAAATGTTAAAAGTATTAAAATTCACATTAGCGCAAGAGGAAATTTTGCATGGGTAATCCTTTAATACAGTGTTTTATGGCCCTATTAGCTGCACAGCAGCTGGTGACATGATGAATTTAATCCATTAAAAAATTCAGTAAGAGGTTTAAAAGTCAGCTTTTTAAAACATTATCTTGCTGCAAGGAAAGAGAACTTCTCCTCGGGGCCAGAACCAGGCTGGCCTCACACTGTGACAGGTATGGGGAATGCACCTGCATGGCCAGCTTTCCTCTGCTCAGAGATTTGCACCCAGAGACGGCTGGAGTGATGAGCGGGAACCCAGGATGGGGGAATCGGAAGGCGCTGCCGACCATCTCTGACTTATATCTTCCCCTTGTGCCGTGCTTTTCGGAGAAGGTTTCACATGAGTATTGAATGATGGTGTTGTTTTTCAATGGGTTAAGTATGTTTGTGTAGGTGTATGTATTTATGTAAAATCAGAAATCCCCTGAGCCTTTAGTGATATAATTATTTCTCTTCTGAGGACATTACTAAGAAGAGATTTCTGACTTTTGATATAAAGAAGCGTCTGCAAAGTCTTTTATGTATACAAGCTTTGGCCTGAGGGATCTAAAGTCTCATCTTGAGGAAATTCTCCCAATCTGTATCTCTGTGGAGCATCAGGAGGGATTCTGGGGACAGGGTGACTAAGTTGCATCTTGGATGACTGGGTAGGTGAGGGTCCCATCTAGGAATGGATTGATGGTACTGTCATGTCTTAGACACTAGCCTTGACATTCTTCATTTTTCTTTCCAAATTGTGACTTGTTTTCCCAAAATGAAACATAAAATCTACATTGTCCACTCCCTACCAATAGATTCTGTGAGTTACTAGCTAGAATTAATTGTTATCAGAATCAAATATGTAACAAACATGTATTTCTTTTTTTTTTTTAAAGATTTTATTTATTCATTTGACAGAGAGAGAGAGAGAGAGCACAAGCAGGGAGAGAGGCAGAGGGAGAGGGAGAAGCAGGCTCTCCACTGAGCAGGGAGTCTGATGCGGGGCTCGATCCCAGGACCCTGAGATCATGACCTGAGTCGAAGGCAGATGCTTAACCATCTGAGCCACCCAGGCGCCCCCAAACATGTATTTCGGAGCAGAGACAATAACAGGTCACCTTGGATCAAGTTGCCTCGCAACTATAAACCAGTTTGTTATTATATTAAACCCTGGTGCATTGAAAAATAGGAAGCTTAACTTAGGAATGATTTTTGTCTAAACAACTCCTTTATATAATTCCCATGTTAATGTAAATCCCCTCATTTTATCTCCTTACTTAGCAGAACTTGATGTAGGTGGGAAATTGCTGTTTCTTGTGGTACAGCTGTTATGGATCATAAGAGCAAAACCGAAATCCACTTCAGTCTGCTTTGTAGGAGACCTCTAATGGTCCCTACAGTTTAAACAAACCACCAGGTTGAAAACGGAAACAACTATTGTAGTCTCGAGTATAAAAATTGGTTTATTTTTCTTCCAACAGGAAAGGCTTTATGTTTCTCAAAGTGCACTGGTTACTTGGCTATGAAATGCCCTTCCTTTTGTTCTGTGGAAGGAGACACGAACATCCTAACATACTATTTTCCATACCCGCCCCCCCCAAATGCTGCCAAGAATTTACCTTTTAATGGGAAGTTCAACATATTTAGGCAACAGTTGAACTTGAGAGCTGATTGCTGTTAGCTTGAGTGAAATCCGTTTTGATAATATCTCATCCTGTGTTTGAGGCTGATTGATCTAGATGCATCCCCCTCCCTCCCCACCAATGCTTTTACAAAGACGCCTTTCACGGGTGTGCAGTAATGGGCTTCTTTTTCCAATCTATATGGTTCCTGGTGACTGAGCGTGTTGTGGGAAGGGTTATGCAGTCTGAGTGCTCGACTAATGATACTGCTTTTTTTTTTTTAAATAAAACACAAACTCCACTAACATGATTTCCTTATTTAAAAAAAATGCATAACCGAAATCCAGCCAATAGTGTCATCATAAACCAGGCACATTTCCACGTCTATACTATTTTCATAAGCGAGAGAAATTCTGGTTGACATTTCAGATTTTATAGTCAAGGAGAAAGCACAAGCAGAATAATCAGGTCTTCTCAACCAGCGTAAGGTATTGTGATAGGATTTGGTACGTCACTACCATTTCCAAAGAATTTTGACACAAGAGCAATTTGGGTTTCTTGATGGTTTGATGGAGTCCAGCAATTCTTGAATGGCCGCTGCAGGATAGTCCAAGTTGGGCCACATGGGGTTACTTGAAGTGGAATTAGTTAATTCTAGCTTCTAAGAAAAAGTCCTTAGCCTCTTCTATGTTTTCTCCGCTCCTCCCCTGGTACATGAAGGAGCCATAGATGACCTCTGTGCATTGTCTCCTATGATGCTTATTACTTCACTGTTAGCTCAAAAGTTCACCCGTGCCAAGCTCAACATTTTACACACCAATTATTTGAAGACTAACCTGAACAAGCAAATGTTTAGCCATTTAGAGACCCAGTGCAACCTCATCCAGTTGCTGTTACCTATTGGAAAGGTAAGCCTTGTGGTTACGAGATTCCAAGCAGCTACGCCCTTCTGAGCATTCTGTGCCAGAGACTCCCCACCATGCTGCCGAGAGCCATCCCCTAGACATGTAAGCCCCTTCTCCCAAGAGGTCCCTTGCTCTCCTCCCTTTCTGAGTGGTGACCCCCATGCTATGAGGGGCTTCCCCACGTGCAACCCTGTGCCTCCTGTGGTCAGGTCTATCTTTTTCCTTGATCACCCCTACATTCCTCAAGACCCTGACCTCTTCCTCCTCCCCTGCCTCCTCCCTCCTCCTTTCCTTCCTCCTCCTGTTTCTCTTTCTCCTCCTCCTCCTTCACAATGCACCAAGGGGTGACAGCTGTGGGCTGAGAGGAAGAGGAGCAGGAAGGGTATGGAGATTTATAAAAGGCTGCCAGAGTTTACACAACCTTGACTATGTTGTGACAAATGACTATTGGTCTCCTACCGCACTGGCTGCCATGGGGAACTCCCAACTGTGCAAGACCCAGGCTTATCCTCAGGAAGCTCCAGGCTCTCTGGGTGGACAGCACAGTTACACATAAAAAAGAACAGAGTGGTGGCTACTCCTGACTTGTGTTCCCATAATTCATAAGCTGGCTTCTTCCTCTGCTCCCTTTCTGCCATCATTCACTCATTTATCCTTGGGTTCTATGGATTTCGATCCCTCTTAGATGACCAGCAGTGTTGTGGGCACTGAGATATAGCAGAGAATGAAGTAAAGGTATTGACTTAGATTATGATGCAGGGGAAATGTCAACCAGATGGGAAGGGAAGCTAAGAGAAACATCACTGTTTCAAGCTCTAGGAGATTGCATGGAGGGGAGAAGAGAGAGTCAGGATAACAGTGCATGGGGTGAAGGCAAGGACCCTTTTTACCACTCTCTGGCCTGAGATTGGGGGCTGGGGATCCTGTAGAACCAGCAGGTTCTCTTGGGAGAAGTCTAGAGAGCTGGGCCTGACCTATTATGGCAATACCCCAATGAATTCTCAGTAACCTCAGGAAGTGCTCATGGTGGAAACTGGGCTCTTTGGCTAAGTTTGTTCAGAAAATATCACACACTACACAGTCCTTCAAGACAATGCTTCTCAGAGTTTCGGTGCACAAATCACCAGGGGATCCTGTTAAAATGCAGATGCTGATGCAGTGGGCTTGCATGGGGCATGAGATTCTGCACTTCTAACCGGCGCCCAAGTGATGGGATGCTGCTGGTCCATGAACCATACATATTTTGAGTGACAAAGTTCACGAGATTCTTTCTACCTCTTAGTCAATTAAAAGTGCTAAGAAATCCTCCACTAATTCATCTGGTTTTATTAGTTGAATATGGTCATTTACAAAGCTATCTAGCTACAGAACACCAATGGGAGCTTTTGGAATACAGTTTAGGAAACATTACACTATCATCCCCATAGGATTTCACTGCATTATCAATCAAGAATTCTATTTATTGGGTATGAGCATGTGTGCATTGGAGTGTGTAAGTCTGTGTGGCGGATTGTAGTTTTTGCACAAATAGCTACAACGTTATTTCCCATCCCACATGGGAACCTCTCAGAACACTGCCAGCTCCTCATCCAAAGGTGGAGTCTACGTTTCCTCTCCTCCAATGGGACCTGTGCCTAAGTGATGGTCTCAGTGAGTGGAGCACAGCAAGAGTGTGATTTCTGGGGTCAGGAAAGGTGGTACGGTTTCCACATGCTCTGTCTCAGGACAGAGCTCTGAGGCTTCAGTCACCACTGTGAAGTCTGGTTATCCTGAAACCGTTGTGCAGAGGCCACTTGGAAAAGAAAGAGCAGGAGAGAGTGGGAAGGAGAGAGGGTGGAGAGTTGCCCACCGTTCCAGCACCCAGCTGTTTGGAGCTCCCCAGCCCGGGTCCTAAACATGCATCAAAGGCTTTCAACGTGACCTTGGTCAGATCTCAGCTCATGTTACAGATTGATTGCAACTGATGGAAGACCTCAGATGAGAACTGCCTAGCTGAGCCCAGTTAGCCCCCAGATTTATAAGCAAAATAAGTGATTGCTATTGTTTTAAGCCACTACTTCCGGCGTGGTTTTATGCAGCAATAGATGTCTGAGAGAGACCAAATAATAAAACACTAATCACATTGAAGATTTGCTTTTTTATATTCACATAGGGCCAAGGGAAGACTTGGTACCATCTTTGAGCTGAGAAAAAAAAATACCTTAGTCTTAGAATTTTCCTATGAATGGAGTTCTGTCTGTAGCTAGTATCCAAAGCTTAGGCACCCTCTTTCCTCGTACCCATCCAAAGATAAGGGTGTGCCAGATGACACATCTGATAAACAAGCAGACACCCATTAAAATGAATGACTGTCAAGACTTTTTCATGCTTATTTGTTATTAACGACAGAGAATGTGAAGGTGCAATTCAAATAGTTTATTATTGTTATACGTTTGCAGCAATATATTACAGTTTACGCCTTGGCTTGGAAGTTGATTACAAGTTTTATGAGACTGAGTGCCTGTTATTGGCAATCTTGATGTTTTCCTTTTCCCTGTAACATGTCACAGGCAATTGATTTATATGTAGTCAATGATTTTTTTATATTATATCATTTCAATGAAAAAATTAAAGAAGAAAGTGTGTAGTAGGGAGTAGAAAGAGGATAATGAAGGTTACATCAGTCATATGGAAGGATTTTAAAATGTATTAATAATATCTGTGTTCTCTGTGGAGTCCATTCTAAGAACATTTTATATTCTTTGCCAGAGACAAAACAAGTCATCAGAGACTTTTTATAAACACAGGTGGTGCTTATTAACTGAGAAATAAAAATTTTACACTCCTGATGATTAGCCTAGATAAGTTTTCACGTGCTCCTGCACTTTTGGAAAATGGTTCTTATTTCTTTTCCTAGTTTTCCTCTTGATTCTGATTACTCTCATTCTATATGAACAGTTGAGTTTGTGGTGCAATGACACCTAAAATATCTCTGACAGATTTTGGGGGGAGGGTATTAGCAATCTATTTTATAATGATCATTATAATAAAATATGGAGCTACCCAAATTTAACAGGCATGGCATGAAACCTCAATACAAATAAACAAAGACCTCATATGTGAACAGAGAATGAGGATTTACATCTACAAATAATTGGCTGAAAAGGGAAAATCCAATTTTGCCTCTTTTATCTGTCATTGCCATACATTGCTTGTATGCTTTTTCTCAAGGTTACCTGAATTGGCTGGTTATTTTGTTATTGTCTCAATACATATGGAGGACAGACTCAAAAAAGATAGAAAAGCAAAATTAAGAGCATTCCGGGAAACAATAGGGACAAATTAGACAATGAAAAAGGAGACTGCAAGGAAAGTGTTTGAAATAAGAGGAAAATGATCTCAGAAAACTTGAAGAAGAGAAATCTGTCGTGTAAGGAGTTGTGAATTTAAACTTCTAGAGGGCGAGAGAGGTGAAAAGTTGTATGGGCATTCAAAGCAATTAGAAAGAATGTGGTTTGGAGAGCTGTATGACATTAGAATCCCTGGAGCAGAAGATGAGCAAAGAATTTTGACTTTAATGCATGTTGTAGTGATGGTTTAGGGGATGACCTTCGGACACAGGAGCCCCCTATCTGTCAAGAAGCTTTATTTCTCACAAGTCTTTGTACGAATTCAATTTCCTGCTTAGAGTGCTGCAGAAACATTGTATATGAGCACAGATTGGTGAGTATGAGGTGAACAGGTAAAAAACCATTTTTTTAGTTAAATAAATTTCTGTCTATCTATCTATCTATCTATCTATCTATCTATCTATCTATCTATCTATCATCTATCATCTATCTAATCTAATCTATCTGTAATTCAAGATTATAAGTGACCTAAAATGATGGCATAGAAGAAGATAGTCTAAAACCATTAATTATTATTTGGGAAATGAGATATTAGCTAGAGAAAAGTGAATCATATAAAAAATGAAATGTATGCATCAAAGCAGAGTGCAAATAAATAAGAGACAGATTATTGGTCCTGGCTACTAGAGGAAATCTGTCAGGGTGCAGGGCCTCATAGGCAGATGAGAAGAAAGGAACCTCCACTCACTGCAAAGAATTCAGCAGCTGACACCAAAGAATGGGTTTCTGGGAAGTGACCACTTCCTGCGCTATGGTTGTATATAAAAGAATGGACTCTTCCAGATAAGGGGTTCAAAACAGAGCACAAGTGACTCCAAGTTGGAGCAGATATCAGATATCTTTCACCTCTGAATTCCTTGAGGAGCATTCCTACTGTCTGCTTATTTGCCCAGTTGCCTGGGAAGCTGGTTAACCTTTCTTGACAGTAAGTGATCCAGGAACTGGGGCAGAATAGAGAGAGGAACATTTAAGGCCTGCTGAGGAAGTCCTGAATCTTCTGTGTTTTTAGTTTATCAACTGTATTTGGGACTTAAGTATTTACTAGGATAAAAGTTAAGGAAACTTAATTCGGGTTTTGAGATTTAGACTCAAGGCAAAGTGGAATGTTTAAATAAGACAATTTTACTTAGCAAAGGAGTCTAATGGCTGAAGTTGTGGCCCAAGAAAATAAGTTTACAAAACACAATGATGGATGAGATTCCTTTATTCACCTGGGTATTTACTGAGGACATACTACATGTCTAGCATCTGTTAATCTTGTTTTGGGAATGAAGAAGAATACAAGTATTATTCTGAAGGAAGAAGCAGCAGTGGTTGATGACATTTGCTATATACTTGAGGGAAAGGAAATGGAAATATTTATACTAAATATTAATATAAAGCACCTCAAAATTAACACTTAGAATTTATTTTATTTTATTTTTTTGAGAACAAAGGTTGGAATACCTGCCTATTTGAGATGTGAGTAAATAGGAACTGTGGAATTATAAAGAGGAAAAACAAAGGGTGTGATAAGGAAGAAGAAAATTTAAAAAGGTACATCTATTATACAGATAGATGGGTGTTTCTCAAAGTGTCCTCTGCACACTTCTTATAGTCCCTGGTGGTTACAAGATGCCCACAGGCAAAGTGCAGTTTCAATCAAAAAGTGATTAAATTATTTTATTCATATACATTGCCCAAATTTGAAAGACTTTCACAATCCCATAAATACCATTGCATTCTAAATAATTGCAACATTATTAAAAGCAGCATAAGCTTTACAAGGGCTGTGTTTGTTGGTCATCTTGGCTAATATTGATGTAAAAGGATGCACTTTTCTTTGCGCTATATATTTTCATATTACTTGGGTCTTTGTCTTAAGTTTGCAAAATGCCCACTTTCATTGTGACTAATGAGTTGCATAATATCCCCAATTTATAAAAATTATACACACAGAAATGCTCAAAAATGATTAATTGCATAATGGTAAAGTAGCTTCTATCAGATCAGTCCTTCCATAAATAATGACTATAATCTTGGGTATGTGTATCTATCTATCTATCATCTATCTATCTATCTATCTATCTATCTATCTATCTATCTATCTATTGAAGGCACTGGAGAGCGAATAAAAGCAGGCAGATACTAGAGAAACATTAAAAGCAGACCAACGGAATGAAACTGAGTTTGTCTCACATTTTTAGGCTTTAGCTTGGGGGCAAGTCCCAGTTGGTGCCATGTGGGGTTGCTAAAATATGGATAGAAACTCATCATCTTACTGGTTTAAAGATCCACAGGACAGAATTCCAGGTCCACAGCACCCAGAAATTGAGGCAAGAAATCTCTGAAAGGACAGAACCAAGAGGGGGAGCCCTGAAATGAGAGTAAAAACTCTGTTCAAATCTCTAGATAATCCTCAAACAACACACATAAAGGGTAGACTTCGAGCAGCCCAATTAAAGCTAAAAGAACCAAACAGAGGTTTCACAGTTTGGTATTTGAATTCAGTTGAGTAAACTATCTGCTTAAAAGAAAATACATTTTAGAGAAATGAACAGAATCTATAGTTTCTATAATATGACATTCCTAATGTTCAGGATATAATCTAAAACTACCAGATACATAAAGAAAAATGAAAATGTGATTCATACTCAAGTAAGAAAGGAATCAATGGAGAGTGATCTCAAAATGATTCAGATGTTGACATTAGCAGACAAAAATTTCAAAACAGCTATTATATTTATACTCAAAAGTATAGAGGGAGATATGGTCAAAATGAATGAAAATATAGGAAATCTCAGCAGAGAATTACAAACTATTAAAAAGAGAGCAAATGGAAATTCTATAATAGAAAAATACAATGTCTAAAATTTGAGAATTACTGTATGTGCTTAACAACATAGTGGACATGACAGAAAAAAGAGTTCATGATTTTGAAGATTGAGCAACAGAAATTATCCAATTTGTAGGACAAAGAGATAACAATTTAAACAGAAATGACAGTTTAAACAATTTAAACTACATGAAACTGGAAAATATAAAAATGTCTAGTAGATGTGTGATTTGAGTCCCAGAAGGAAAAGAGGGAGAATTGACAGAAAAAGTATGTGCAGTCAGCACAATATAAAATGAAAATATCTAAACCAGCCAAAGAAAAATGACACTTCACATACAAGGGAACAACATTCTAGATAATCACTGATTTTTCATCAGAAACTCTGGAGGCCAGAGGGAATGGAATAACTTCTTTAAAGTGCTGAAAGAAAAGCAAAAACTGTCAAACCCAAATTCTATATTCAGTGAAAATACCTTTTTAAATGAAGGCAAAGGAAAAACATTTTCAAATGAAAATCAAGGGAATTTGTCAGCAGCAGACCTGCACTAGAAATGCTAATGAAGTTCTTCTGACTGAAAGGAAATAATACCAGATGGAAACTCATATTTTCAGGAAGGAATGGAAAGCATTAGAGATGGTGACTATCTGGGTAAATAAACATGAATTTTTCCTCTTATTTTCTTTTAAACTATGTGGGTCTATTAAAAGCAATTACTATGACATTTTCTTGTGGGGTGTACATTGTATGTAGATGTAATATATATGCCAACTATAGCATAGAAAATGGAAAGAGGTACAATGTCAATTGTAAAAAGATTGTGAAAAACGAAGGATATATATCCCTATATCATGCACTAAAAAATAATGCAGAGCAATAAATCTAATAAATCTAAGAAGTGAAGAGATAAATTAAAATGGAATTTAAAAAATATTCCAAGAATCAATAAGGCAAGAGGAATTTGGGGCCAAAAGTCAAAGAGGGCAAACAGAAAATAAGTAATAAAATGGTAGACTTAATTCCAATCATATCAACAAGTACACTAAATATTAATGGACTAGAGACTTTAATTAAAAGGCAGAGATGATAAACTTGGATAATAATCAAAACCCAACTAAGGCCAGTCTATAGAAAATGTGCTCTCTATATAAAGACATAGACAGAAATGGACAGAAAAATATATACATGCAAATAGTAACCATAAGAAGAGTTGGGTGAAATTAATTTCAGATAAAACAGAATTCAAGACAAAGATCTTTATCAGTGATAAAGATATTTTATGATAAAAGTATCTGTTTTTTTAGGAAGTGATAAACAGTCATAAATGTATGTATGTGAGCCTAATAACAGAGTTTTAAAATATATTAATTAAAAATTGATAGAAATAAAGGGAGAGATAGTCAATTCCATAATTCTAGTTTGAAATTTTAACATGCCTTTCTTAGAAATTGATAGACCAACTAGGTGAAAAAAAAATCAATAAAGACATAGTATCAGAACAGCACTATCAACCATCTTGACCTAACTGATATAGAATACTACACCCAACGAATGCAGAATATATATTATTCTCAAGAGTACATGGTATGTTCACCAATGTAACAGCCAGGTCAGCATATGCTGTGTAGTACAACTCTCAATAAATTTAAAAGGACTGAAACAAGACAGAGTACATTCTTTGATCACAGAATAAAATTACATTAAAAAATATTTTAAACATATTAAAATAAAAAAAACAGTAAGGTATCTATGAAAATACTAAAGAATCTGGAAATTCATTAACTTGCTTCTAAATAATCCAAAGGTCAAAGAAGAAATTACAAGGGAAATGAGAAAATATCTTGAACTGAATGATAATGAAAATACAACATATCAAAATTCCTTAGATACAACTAAAGTAGGCTTAGAGGGAAATTTACAGCTTTAAATACTTATGTTGAAATTTCTATGAAAATCAAAGGAACAAAAGCCCAAATAATTTTTTTTAAAAAATAACAAATTGGAAGACTTATACTTTCTGACTTTAAGACTTAACATAGTGGTTCCTGGGTGGCTCAGTTGGTTAAGTGACTGACTCTTTTTTTTTCTTTTAAATAATTGTTTTTTATTATGTTATGTTAGTCACCATACAGTACATCATTAGTTTTTGATGTAGTGTTCCATGATTCATTGTTTTCGTATAATACCCAGTGCTCCATGCAATACATGCCCTCCTTAATACCCATCACCAGGCTCACACATCCCCCTACCTCCTCCCTTCTAAAACCCTCAGTTTGATTCCCAGAGTCCATAGTCTCTCATGGTTCATCTCTCCCTCCAATACCCCCCCCCTCATTTTTCCCTTCCTTCTCCTAATGTCCTCCATGCTATTCCTTATGTTCCACAAATAAGTGAAACCATATGATAATTGTCTTTCTCTGCTTGACTTATTTCACTTAACATAATCTCCTCCAGTTCCATCCATGTTGATGTAAAAGTTGGGTATTCATTCTTTCTGATGGCTGAGTAATATTCCATTGTGTATATGGACCACATCTTCTTTATCCATTCGTCTATTGAAGGGCATCTCAGCTCCTTCCACAGTTTGGCTATTGTGGACATTGCTGTTATGAACATTGGGTTGCATATGGCCCTTCTTTTCATTACATCTGTATCTTTGGGGTAAATACCCAGTAGTGCAATTGCTGGGTCATAGGGTAGCACTATTTTTAACTTTTTGAGGAATCTCCACACTGTTTTCCAAAGTGGCTGTACCAACTTGCATTCCCACCAACAGTGTAAGAGAGTTCCCCTTTGTCCACAACCTCTCCAACATTTGTTGTTTCTTGTCTTGTCAATTTTTGCCATTCTAATTGGTGTAAGGTGGTGTCTCAATGTGGTTTTGATATGAATTTCCCTGATGGCTAATGATGATGAACATTTTTTCATGTGTCTGTTAGCCATTTGTATGTCTTCTTTGGAGAAGTGTCTGTTCATGTCTTCTGCCCATTTTTTGACTTGATTATTTGTTTTTTGGGGGTTGAGTTTGAGAAGTTCTTTATAGATCTTGGATACCAGCCCTTTATCTGTAGTGTCATTCGCAAATACCTTCTCCCATTCCATGGGTTGTCACTTTGTCTTGTTGACTGTTTCCTTTGCTGTGCAGAAGCTTTTTATCTTGATGAAGTCCCAAAAGTTCATTTTTGCTTTTGTTTCCCTTGCCTTTGGAGATGTGTTTTGAAAGAAGTTGCTGTGGCCAATGTCGAAAAGGTTATTGCCTATCTTCTCTAGGATTTTGATGGATTCCTGTCTCACATTGAGGTCTTTCATCCATTTTGAGTTTATCTTTGTGTATGGTGTTAGAGAATGGTTGAGTTTCATTCTTCTGTATATAGCTGTCCAATTTTCCCAGCACCATTTCTTGAAGAGACTGTTCTTTTTCCATTGGATATTTTTTCCTGCTTTGTCAAAGATTAGTTGACCATAGAGTTGAGATTTATTCTGTTCCATTGATCTATGTATCTGTTTTTGTGCCAGTACCATGCTATCTTGGTAATCATAGCTTTGTAATGTAGCTTGAAATCGGACAATGTGATGCCCCCAGCTTTGTTTTTCTTTTTCAACAATTCCTTGGTGACTCAGGGTCTTTTTTCATTCCATACAAATTTTAAGATTGTTTGTTCCAGAACTTTGAAAAATGACTTTGGTATTTTGATTGGGATGACATTGAAAGTATAGATTGCTCTGGGCAGCATAGACATTTTAACAATGCTTATTATTTTGATCCATGAGCATGGAATGTTTTTCCATCTTTTTTGTCTTCTTCAATTTCATTCATAAATGTTCTATAGTTTCTAATGTATAGATCCTTTACCTCTTTGGTTAGGTTTATTCCAAGGTATCTTAAGGTTTTTGGTGCTATTGTAAATGGAATTGATTCCCTAATTTCTCTTTCTATAGTTACATTGTTAGTGTGTAGGAAAGCAACTAATTTTTGTGCATTCATTTTGTATTCTGCCACATTACTGAATTGCTGTATGAGTTCTAGTAATTTGGGGGTGAAGTCTTTTGGGTTTTCCACATAAAGTATCATGCCATCTGCAAAGAGAGAGAGTTTGACTTCTTTGCCAGTTTGAATACCTTTTATTTCTTTTTGTTGTCTGATTGCTGTTGCTAGGACTTCTAGTACTATGTTGAACAATAGTGGCGAGAGTGGGCATCCTTGTCAGTTCCTGATCTTAAGGGAAAGGCTCTCAGCTTTTCCCCATTGAGGATGATATTTGCTGTGGGCTTTTCATAGATGGTTTTTATGAAATTGAGGAATGTGCCCTCTATTCCTACACTCTGAAGAGTTTTATTCAGGAAAGGATGCTGTATTTTGTCAAATGCTTTTTCTGCATCAATTGAGAGGACCATGTGGTTCTTGTCTCTTCTCTTGTTTATGTGTTCTATCATATTGATTGATTTGCAGATGTTGAACCACCCTTGTATCCCAGGGATAAATCCCACCTGGTTGCAATGGATAATCCTTTTAAGGTACTGTTGGATCTTATTAGCTAGGATCTTGTTGAGAATTTTGGCATCCATACTCATCAGGGATATTGGTCTGTAATTCTCCTTTTTGATGGGGTCTTTGCCAGGTTTTGGGATCAAGGTAATGCTGGCCTCATAGAATGAGTTTGGAAGTTTTCTTTTTGTTTCTATTTTTTGAAACAGCTTCAGGAGGATAGGTATTATTTCTTCTTTGAATGTTTGGTAGAATTCCTCAGGGTATCCATCAGGCCCTGGACTCTTGTTTTTTGGGAGGATTTTGATCACTGCTTCAATCTCGTTACCGGTTATTGGTCTGTTCAGGTTGTCAGTTTCTTCCTGTTTCAGTCTTGGTAGTTTATAGGTTTCCAGGAAGGCATCCATTTCTTTCAGGTTTCTTAATTTATTGCATATAGTTGTTGATAATAATTTCTAATAATTGTTTCTATTTCCTTGGTGTTGGTTGTGATCTCTCCCATTTCATTCATAATTTTATTAATTTGGGTCCTTTCTCTTTTCTTTTGGATAAGTCTGGCCAGTGGTTTATCAATCTTATTAATTCTTTCAAAGAACCAGCTCCTAGTTTTGTTGATCTGCTCTACTGTATTTCTGGCTTCTAATTCATTGATCTCTGCTCTAATCTTAATTATTTCTCTTCTTATGTGTGGCTTAGGCTTTATTTGTTGTTTTTTCTCCAGTTCTTTAAGGTGTAAAGTTAATTTGTGTATTCCGGATTTTTCTATTTTTTTGAGTGAGGCTTGGATGGCTATGTATTTCCCTCTTAGGACCACCTTTGCAGAATTCCATAGGTTTTGGACTGATGTGTTTTCTTTCTCATTGATTTCCATGAATTGTTTAAGTTCTTCTTTGATTTCCTGGTTGACCCAAACATTCTTAAGCAAATGGTCTTTAGCTTTCAAATGTTTAAATTTCTTCCAAATTTTTCTTGTGATTGATTTCCAGTTTCAAAGCATTATAGCCTGAGAATATGCAGGGAATAATCTCAGTCTTTTGGAATCGGTTGAGAACTGATTTGTGACCCAGTATTGGTCTATTCTGAAGAAAGTTCCATGTGCATTCAAGAAGAATGAATATTCTGTTGTTTTAGGGTGGAATGTTCTGTATATATCTATGAGGTCCATCTGGTCCAGTGTGTCATTCAAAGCTCTTGTTTTTTTTGTTGATTTTCTCCTTAGATGATCTGTCTATTGCTGAGAGTGGCGTGTTGAGGTCTCCTATGAATAGCATATTATTATCAATATGTCTCTTTATTTTGGTTAACAGTTGGCTTATGTAGTTGGCTGCTCCCATGTTGGGGGTGTAGATATTTACAATTGTTAGATCTTCTTGTTGGATAGACCATTTAAGAATGATATAGTGTCGGGGGCACCTGGGTGGCTCAGTCAGTTAAGCGGCTGCCTTCGGCTCAGGTCATGATCCCAGGGTCCTGTGATCGAGCCCTGCATCGGGCTCTCTCAGGTCTGATGTTATTCTGATGTTCCTTCCTCTTTACATGAGAAATAAGCGACTGACTCTTGATTTCAGCTCAGGTCATGATCTCAGGGTCATGGGATTGAGCCCTGCATAGGGCTCTGTGTTCAGCAGGGAGTCTGCTTAAGATTCTCTCTTTTCCTCTCCCTCTGCACCTTCCTCAAGCACTCTGTCATCTCTCTTGCTTTCTAAAATAAATAAATAAAATCTTAAAAGAAAACGTAAAGTTATGATTATCAAGATAGCATGATACTCATAAAAGGATAGACAAATAAATCAACAGAATAGAATGGAGCCTAGAAAAATACCCATGCATTTGGATGAAGTTTATAGAGAAGTTCTCTGTGGTATTCCTTCAATTTTTCTTCAAGTCTAAAATTGTGTCAATATAAAAAAAGTTAAAGATAAGAATATAAAAATATTAAATTATTTGAACAATAGCAAACTTGAATATATACTTGTTGAATGGATGGAAGAATCTATAAAACAGCTATGCTAAAAAATGTGTTAATGTTCTAAAATTTAAAATTTCCTAAAGAGTAATATGTAATACTTTCTTTCATTTAAAGAAAATATTACATATTACAACTGAGAATAATATTTTAATGCATAATGAGTATTTGTGTTAACATCTAAAAGCACATAAATACACATTTAAAAAGTGAAGATCCAACAAACCACTTGGGAAAAAATTCCCAAATAAGAATGAAAGCAGATCTGTTAGTATGTATCATAGTAGATGCTGCTGATGCTCATTCCTAGCTTCTCAGCCCTTGCCTATGTTCACTTCCAGCCTAGGTGAACAGTATCCATGAATAGTGATAGTTTCCTATCTTGAACCATGATGGCTTTATATTTTTTTACTTGAAAGATTTCTCCAGTGTGCTGAGATCACAGGCATAATAACCTGGAATTACTGAGGATTTAATACTCCTAAGAGTTTCTGTGGATACAAACCCCGGCTTCCTCCTTCCTCAATGGAATGTTTCCAAGACATGTTATAAACATTTTTTTCAGAGGTGGAGCTCCAGTTGTCTGTAGCATTAAACCACTTATTAACCTGCCCTCTATTGTTTCTTTTTTCTCCTGCCCAATTTTACTATCCTCTCTTCCTCATTTATGCTTCCAAGAATCACATCTCAGAATCACATCACATCACATCACATTTCTATATCTGAGCACTTGTTCAGTCTGCTTTCAGGGAAGCCCAAACTACAATACATATTACCTTAAAATAATATAAACAGGATCAGTACATCTCAAAAACTTATAGTATGTGACTAATATGCCCTGAATAAATTTTGTAGCACTATAAATTTTTATTATTAAGAAAGAAACAATATAAGGAGTAATTTATTAAAAATGGTAGAAACTAACAAACATACCTAAAAAAGGTAAAGATAAAAAAAATTATACAGATAACTACACATACAAAATAAATGTTAGAAAGCAAATAAAAAATAAAGTTAGTTTATTACTCCAAGAGCATGTTCTTTGGAAATGATTAAAAACCAGCAAATGTCTGGTAATTCTGGCTAAGAATAACAGCAACAGGGGAACTTGGGTGGCTCAGTCAGTTAAGTGTCTGCCTTCGGCTCAGGTCATGATCTCAGGGTCCTGGGATTGAGCCCCATGTCAGGCTCCCTGCTCAGCAGAGAGCCTGCTTCTTCCACTCCCTCTGCTGCTCCTCCTGCTGTGCTCTCTCTCTCTGTCAAATAAATACATAAAATCTTTAAAAAAATAACAACAACAAAACAAAAATGAGAGAAGACAAAGAAGCAAAATAAGAGATAATTACATCAGATATTCAGGACATAAAATGGAGAATGTGCATATTTATGCTAACAATTTGAAAAGCTTGGTAAAATGAATGATCTTATGGAAAATGTGAATGATCATAATTAACTCAAGAAATAGGTGGTTGAATATAATCATGGAAGAAATTAAAAATGTTTTTGAAGAATTACTTTAAAAATGCTCTGGGGCTGGATTGTTTTGATATAACTTTTCTTAAACTTTCATTTTTTTTTTAAGGTTTTATTTATTTGACAGAGAGAGAGGCAGCCAGAGAGAGAACACAAGCAGGGGGAGCAGGAGAGGGAGAAGCAGGCTTCCTGCAGAGGAGGGAGCCAGACGTGGGGCTCAATCCCAGGACCACAGGATCATTACCTGAGCCGAAGGCAGATGCTTAACCATCTGAGCCACCCAGGCACCCCTTTCTTAAACTTTCAAATCATAGTTCATTCTTATGCCACACAAGCCATTTCTAAGCATAGATGAGAAACTTTCCAGTTTCTTTTATAAAAATATTTCAAACTTGATGCCAAAACTTGAAAAAGGTAAATCAAAAATGAGAAAAACCACTGAACAAATTTTCTTCTGAGTATGCTTAAGATAATGACAAATATCTACAAACAGCAATAGTTTATGAGGCAGTAAGAGCTAGAGGCATTGCCATTAAAATTAAGAACAAAACATGGATGTATGCTATTGCCACTATCAATTTATGTTGTCTTGAAACTTATAGCCATTAAAAATAAGACCAAGAAAGTATACAAGAGACAATATGTTTGTTACTGAGGAAAAAAAATTATTTGTAGATGACATGGTTGTCTTTCTAGAAATTGCAAGAGATCAACTGGAAAACTGTTAACACTCTTACTAGTAGTAAGGTCAGTTAGTTGATTAATTAGATTAATGGCTCTTGTAATAGAGAGACCTCAAACATAATGGATTAAATAAGGTAAAAATTTCTTTTCATCTTTTACAACAGTCCAGAGATCAGTAGTCAAGAGTAGCAGAACTGTTCTTCTCCAAATGGTCCAATAGTCAGTCTGTTAGAGCAGGGATTGGTATATATTTTCTGTAATAGGCCAGAAAGTAATTATTCTAGGTTTTGAGTGTACATACAGTCTGTCACATTTTCATCTTTTCTAACTTTTTTCTTTTTCTTTCTCTCTCTTTCTCTTTCCTTCCCTTTCTTTTGTCTTTTTTTTTTTTTTTTTTTTGCAACCACCTAAAAATTTAAAACCATTCTTAGCTCATGGGCCATACATAGATCAGGCCACAGGTATATTTGGTCTACAGGCTATAGTCTGCTAAGTCTTGCTTTATAGTTGTTCACTGCTTCATGATTGAAGATGATTTATCTCAAGTCTGTGTTCCCGGAGAAAAATACAAAGATTTTTTTTGGGAGATGGCTTGGAAGTTGCACATATAACTTCCATTTATATCCCATTGGCCAAACATAGTCACCTGCCTACACACAGCTGCAAGGTTGGTTGGGAAATCTGGGTAGCCATGTGACCAAGAAAAAGGGAAGAATATATGTGGTTGGGACAACTATAAATCTGACTTACTGGTTAAAATAAGAACTTAAAAAATCAATGCCTTCCTGGATATCAGTAATTGCCAATTAGAAAATATAATAGAAAATGGGTCATTTACCATAGCAAAATGTCCTTAATAACTACTTAGAAAATTTGGAACTAGAAATGTTTAGGATCTACCTAAAGATAATTAAGAAATATATACTGAAGACAGTAAGATTTGAAAAATTAAAGAAAAGACATAATTGTCAGTTGGAAAGACTGAGTATTTAAAATATGTATGTAAATTTTCTCAAATTAATTGATAGTTCTAATGTAATACTAACAAGAATTCCAAGATTAACTTTGTGTGTTTGACAGGATGATTCTGAAATATATGATGTTTCAGAACAATAAATGGGAGAGAATTCCTAGAAAAAATATTTGTAAATAAATGAAATGAGATGAACTTGATCTATCAGATATTTAATTGTAGGTGCCATCAGTTGAAGGGGGGAAGGGAGTTGGAACAGTGCCAGCTCATTGTCCCTTCTAAGTATTTCTGGGTCAAAAGATTTGGGGAAATAAAGGATCTTAATTTAACCACTTTATGTATGATTCTAGGCAAGTGATTTAAATCAATCTGAACATCAATTTTATCATAAAATCAAGACAATAATAATACTTTCTAGGGTCTTCTTAAGGATTAGAATTTGTTCTGTACTATGTCTCTACCGTTCCATGAACTCTTGCACTAGATGATTTCATCTAACTAAAGTTATGTTAAATCCAATGTTCCTAGTAGAGCTACATCACCTAGAATTGCAAGACATGATGCCTGTGGTTACTGATGATGCTGAGGAAGAGGAGAATTGATAGGTATAACCTTCTCCTGTTATGCTACAGCATTTTCCACAGCACTTTATCTAAGAAATAGTCATCAGTTTGAGGAAAGAAAGCTGTTCTGAATTTTAGTTCTCTCTATTTCTAGTTACATAGTACTGGGAATGTTACTAAATTTCTCTGTGCCTTTATTTTCTTATCAGTAATAATTCAGATAACAATAATAATAATGATAACATAATAATAATAAGCAATTTATTGATCATTCACTCTGTCCCAGGCACATGGTGCTCATGATTCATTAAATCATTTAATTCTTCACACAAATCTGAAGAGGCAGGTACCATTATCATCATCATGATTATGGTTATTATTTGCATTTTGCAATTGAGGAAAAGGAGATAAAATATTTCTATAACTTGCCAAAAGTCACAGTTGTTTAATGTGAACATCAAGACCAGCACTTGGAAAGCTCTTCACCACCAGGGAACTACAATTAGTATAAGGGTAAGCACTTGGTAATCAACTGTTGCATCTGGATTAGAACAGATGACTAGAAATACGGGTGCTGACGTTGCAGAGGGAGTAAATAGAAGTTGGATATTGTGATCTAGCTGTCTGTCTTGTATAACCTTTATTTAAACAAAGGGTAGTTTTAAGGTTCAATGCATTCTTGAGGTCAGGGATTATGTCTTGTTTGCAAAGCACTTAGGACAGTTTGGGGCATATGGTAAACATGCAATGAATGAGTCTATCAGTGTGGACATTCACCACCTTAACTAAAGGGTCTAGGAGAGTGCTTAATTCTTTATCATCCACTCAATAAATATTTATTGATTGAATCAATGCTTTAGTAAAATCTCTGATCTTCCAATGTCTTTGATATTCTTTGGTTTTCCTTCAGTTATGATTTTAAGACAGTGAAAGATATGCCACAGTGAAAAGGTTTGTGGTCATAAATCAGTGTTGGTCTATTATATAATCTTTCCTATCTAAATTTGGTTTAGAACTAATGAATTTGTAATGGTAACAGCCTGAAATAAAGGAGGTGAAACCCTAATTCATTTTGAATCAACAAACCCTGCTTGAATGTTTTGGAGTAGTAACTGATCACTTTCCAGAACTCTGGTTCCTGTGTTTTATTACAGATACACATTGTAACCAGTCACACAATCCAGTAAAATTGTAAATTTCAGCAAAAATGGTGGATTTCACAACAAACATATATTTTACTTGCAGTACTTCTAATGATCGTTTTCAACTGTGTATCAAATGTTTGAGTTAAGACAATGAGGATAACAATGCTGTTTTATGAGTTTTGTGGAGTCACTAATGTTCACTTATTTTAATCCTCTCTGGAAATTTTAGCTTGAAACTGCTTTATGGTTACCAAGTAGAAATGCCCCAGAAAAACATTATTTTATTTTATTAAGGTAGACTAAATGATTTGCTATGCAAATATAAAACCACTGAAGACAACAGATATATTTAAAAATTGTTCTTTATGGGGCACCTGGGTGACCCAATCGGTTAAGCGGCTGCCTTCAGCTGAGGTCATGATCCCAGAGTCCTGGGATCAAGTCCCACATCGGGCTCCCCACTCAATGAGGAGTCTGCTTCTCCCTCTTCCTCTGCCTGCTGTATCCCCTGTTTGTACTCTGTCTCTCTCTATCTCTCTGTCAAATAAATAAATAAAATCTTAAAAAAAATTGTTCTTTATTATAGAGCCTTGTTTGTTAGTATAGATGGTGCCCACATTTCAGAAAATTAGAACTGGTTTCCAGTACTTTGTTGTGCCATTTTAGATTCTCTTATCTGTAGCTATTTATAGTTTACTAATCACTTGGAAACAGGGTGTCCATGTAAGACAAAAGCCACCCTACATTATCAACTCTTGGAGAGATGAACCCTTAAAGATGAGAGAAATACTAGTGGGGAGGGATCAGAGGCTGGAAAAATAATCTTGCACTTTTTATATTAGCTTCCAAATATCATCCCCAAATAGCTCTTTGAGACCTCAATTTATTGAACCTAATGGAGAAGAGAGATGGAATGGTGAGACTGATAATGATTATAATGTGCAGCTTCAGGAGGTCATGGGCTTCGTTAATTCCCTTCCAAAGGGACAGAAGGAAAAAGGATAGGAGAAGGGTTAGTACAGCCATTCAGCCCTTCACTTTTAAGCTAACTGGGAACTGTTTCTAATGAATGTCCCTGCATCCATCAAGGGCATTTCTTCCATTTAACGAGCATGCGGGAAGCAGACATTGCTCAAGTACAAGGGTTCAGTTTGCAGTGAGCCACAAATCACATTTCATTTATCAGGCCCTACAGATGACAGGATATCATCGAGTCCCTGGAGAGCCATATTCATTAAAAAGAAATCTTAAGTAATTACAACAATTAATTGACTTGAAACAGTTTCTGGTGGATAAGGTTTACATAATTCATTTGCCAGACAAAACAAGCCTGTCAGGTCCGGGAACATGCTATTTTGGAGCGTCCCTCTATCCGACACAGTGCAGTCCCGGAAAGGGGCTTGTCAACTAGGGCCTTCCCTTACCCACTTTTTTGGGGAAAGGAAATGGAAATTTCTAAAGTGAGAAATGGGAACCTGAGAGGATCTGACAGACTCTATTTTGGGTCCATAAGATGGTTCTGTAGCACTTCTTTACTTACCGTTGTTACTAAAACTGATTAATGAAAAATTAAAATGGGTTGTATTAGTCAAGAACTCTCTGTGTCTATGGTCTTGAGGAGGTTTAGATGGACCCAAGGCAAGGCCTTCCAAAAAGCTAAGCAATCATTTAGGACGAGGTCAAGGTCCAGTCCAAGAACTCCGTTATGCCCAGAGTTACTTGCATGAACAACTACTTTTGTCAAATTAATACTTTGCCAGTATTTCCAGTGGTTAGTCATAAATTCTTTAGGGCTAAGATTTTAAAATGTGGGGCTTATGATTACATTTGGAGAGGGATATTGATGGAGAGCTATGGCAAATAATTTCTTTTAGGTGCTGTGAAATATGATTTTCCAACCACCTGGTAACACCTGCAAATAATGTAACCCTATTATCAGGCTCTGTTATATCAGCACCCAGTTTTGGAGACACGATTTAGAGAGCACAATTATCTTCTAATACAGTTCCAATGTACCTTGTTGTGCTAGTAGGAGAATGGATGATTGTAACTCTTAGGAAAAGAAGGAAAAAAGCACATGCTATGGAATTTTCAAGATGCTATATTTAATTTCATGGCCCCAGGGAGAGTTTTGAGCTTTGAGGACTCACAGAGATAGTCTCATTCAAAGGGCCACAAATTGGGCAGTCTCTTAACCCAAGAGTGATAGTCTCCAAAGTTTGGTTTTCTCAAATCAAGCCACAGACAGGCTGCCTCAATATCATCTGGGAATCTCTTTGAATATAAATGCAGGGCTCAGGACTGACACACTGGATCATAATCTTTGGGGGTAAGGCTTGGGCCTCTGTTGTTTTAACAGACATACCAAAACATAATGACCATTGGTGAGATTCAGAATCTTTGAAAAGCTTATAGAGTGAATTTCCGTTTATTGGTGTTTTTTGAAATTACTCTTCTATATTGGTCAGTGTTTTCTAGAGAAACAGAAGCAATAGGATACATACATATACATATACTTATATTAAAATAGATATATTTATTTATTATGAAGAATTAGCTTATGTGATTTTGTGGAGGCTGAGAAGTCCCACTATCTGCCATCTGTAAGCTAGAGACCCAGGAAAGCAGGTGGTTGTAATTCAGTTCAAGTCTGAAGACCTGAGAACCAGGGGAGCCAATGGTGTAAATACCAGTTCAAGGGCGGGAGAAGATGAGATGTCCCAGTTCAAGCACTGATGAAAAAATCAAATGAACTCCTTTGTTCACCCTTTGATCTGTTGAGGTCCTCAAAGGATTGCATGTTGCCCACCCATGGATCAGAATCAGATACACCCCAAAATAGTGTTTAATCTGGGCACGAAGGGCCAGTCAGGTTGACACATAAAATTAGCTATCATCTTCTCGAAGATTTCCCTTAGCCTTACTTGTGCCACTTGTTGAAAATTGCACGTTTCTGGACCCTAGAATTCTGGAAGAAGTTGCAATGTTGTGTTTTATCCATCCAACAAATGTTATTAAGCACCTGATACGATCTATAAACTATGCCCAGGGCTAGAGCTACAAAATAAATAATATTTCCAAAAATTTTTTTGGTATTTTCTTGGATTTCTTTATGGATAGATAGATTTTTATTTCATTATTTTGTTTTTAGGTCTATGATTTCCATTTTGTTAAAAAAATAACTTCCATTTCTTTTTTTTTAAAGATTTTTATTTTTTTAGTATAATAAAAAAGACTTTATTTATTTGAGAGAGAGAGTGAGAGAGAGAGAATGAAAGAGAGCATTATTTGGAGAGAGAGGGAGAAGCAGACTTCCCACTGAGGAGTGAGACTGATGCGGGACTCTGGGATCATGACCTGAGCCGAAGGCAGACGCTTAACAACTGAGCCACCCAGGCACCCCTGAGTTAGCATTTTTTAGACTCCAGGTAACCACTTCTCCACTACCCACCTTGGTTGGGGAGGGGCACTCTGCAGGAGTGGAGGGGGGCTTCTCTGTTGTGGGCATATCTTCTGGGGAGAGGATTCTCCAGTCCTGCTTAGAAGGTGAACATCTTTCCTGGCAGCTTAGCCTCCTTACAGGCAGGGCCAGTTTGCCTCCTGTGATTGGAGGGCATGTCTGCTCATTCTAGGGAAGGAATGAGCCTACCTGGGCTGCCTTCTTTTACTAGGTTGGGTTGGGAAATGATGGGCCTTGGTCACCTTCTTCTTTTGTTGGGGGGATACAAGGCACCCTATTCCATGTTGTTCCTCCAGGCCTTGTGTCTCAAGTAAGAGGCTTTCATCTCACTCCTCCCAAAGTTCTCCTTTGCTCGCTTCTTCTGCTATTTCCAGGATTTATAATTATACTTGCCAGGAGGAGCAGGAAGAAATGGGCCTATGTTATGGATAGGTTTTAAAAAATAATTTCCCATGGAAAATCACATGGATAGATTTTTAAAAATAATTTCAAACCAAAGTCTTTTGTCAAGACCCCAAAGTGATTTTCGATAATTTTCTGTGTGGCCATTTAAATGAGATAATATATTGATAAATTCATGTTTGTCTAATTATATTTCTATTTGAAATCATACATCAAAAATACTACAGTGTTTGAAAAACTCTATAATCTGGGGAGAGAAAGCAAAAAGAAATACTCTGTTTTCAGTTTCAGGTTATATATCAAACAAAATTCATACTTTTATTTATCACCTTTTCCTCCTTTGTTATCTTTGAATGAACGATTATTTGAGACAGGCAGTTTCCAGAGTTCAATGCCAAAACTTTTTCAGACAGTCTAGGCCTGTGGTACAATTGAAGCTGGCTGATGAACAGAATTGCCTGAAGAGCTTTAAAAAGTCCTAGCCTCCTGGGTTCCACTTCCTTAAAATTCAGAGTCAGTGGGGGTAAGGCCCCTGGATGTATATATTTTCCTAAAGTTCTCCAAGCAACTATAGGTGACTGGCCATATTTGGTTACTATATCTAACAAGAAGTTGGAAATTTCCAAAATGGGATAGAATCTAGAAAAATAATGCCCTTTACTCAGAGTAACGCTTTATGCAGGGAGAGCCAAAGGGAAAGTTGAAATATTAACCTTGCAATTACATTTTAAAAGGGAGAATGAAAAATCAGAAACTACTGAGAAGCATGACAAGGAGTATGTAAGGCATGAGATATCTAGTATATGAGAAAAACAACTAAACTAATTGGGATAATTGACTTGGTAAAGAAGAGTCTTGGAGGATATGATAATAAATTATCTTCAAATATTTAAAAGTGAGGACTTAATACTGCTTTAGACTGGGAATGTGCATCTTCTGCAAACTTTCCAGGTGATCCTGAGGCAGTCATTTTGTGGTGAGAAGGACAGCTGGGAGTGCTCATGGTTATGGGAAGGGTTCCTCTAGGCTTTTATAAAATGGTTTGGGTGCTTGAGAATGAAGAGCTAATGGGAAGAATTAAAGAGGAAGCCAACGAAGATGGAAAAGGAAGGAAGGGAAGTAAGGAAGGAGAAAGGGAGGGAGGGAAGAGGGGAAGGGGAAGGAAGGGAAGGAAGAAAGGAAGGGTAGATGGAAGGAAGGGAGGAAGGAAGGGAAGTTGGAAGGAAGGTAGGAAAGAAGGAAGGGAAAGAGCATGGAAGGAAGGAAGAAGAGAGGCAGGGATGCTTTGGGTTTGGAGGTCCCACCTTGGATTAAATGCTGGTTGTATGAATTTCTGCAATAATGCCTAGCAATCTGGAAACAAGGCAGAGAAAATAAATTACATTAACTTGATTGGAAAAGGGAAAGTCAGAATCAAGAGTTAAGAGGCAGAGGAGATTGTGGCTGTCCGTAAGACCAGGTTAAAATGCAGGATCTTGGCAAAGTGAGGGCACGTGAGCAAAGGAGAGCAGCAGACCAGGAAAAGTGAGTGAGGCCAATGGGCTAGAGCTCACCACGTGTGAGGGAAAGACTCAGAAAGTGAGGAAGTGGAGAGGATTCCAGATTTGGAGTAGTTGTCACTTTTTGTGGTCTGTGAGCTGAGGAGAGATCAGCGTGCACCATTGGAGTTAGCTGTGGAGCAAGTGCTTTGCCTAAGGCATGGTTCTCAAACAGAAGCATGTGTTGGAATTGCCTGGACGGTAGAGAACAAGGGTGCTGGACTCCACCACCAGAAACTCTAATTCAATAGGTCTGGGACGGGCTCCAGAGTTTGTTTCTCTGAGGAGCTCCTAAGAGATGCTAATGCTCTGGTCCTGTAACCACACTTCCAGGAACAGTGACCTAGGAGAGCCAGGCTCCCATTAAATTAACACCTCTGGGAAGGATGAGGACAGAAGAAACTCATCCACTATAGATGGTTCCAGAAGGCAAAGTAAACATAGTTGGAGGGTGATTGGGAGCCTGAGTTACAATAAGTTCCACCAGGGCAAGATTTGGGGCATTCTTATATGGCTGAGGGTGAGATGGATGGATTCCAGGGTGCTTTCAAGTAGCTATAAATGTCTATACAGGTAGTTCAGATTTACCCATCATTAGTTATTTAAAATTGGGTCCTTTATGTGCATGTCTAGCTTTGTTGATGCCAGGGGCAGCTTATTTCACTGTGCCTGAAAGAAGTTTTGGTTGAGATCCAGTACTGAGTATAATTGGCCCCCTCACAAAGAAAGAGCAGTTTGGCAGCAGAGGGCTTTAGTGAAACCTGACAGTATGAGAATGTTATTTACAGGTTTTCTTCGAGCCTTTCGATGACTTCCCATAGCCCTTGGGGTATAATCTAGAATCTAGAATATCATGTGTAAGGCTTTTCCCAATCTGGCCTTTTAGCATCTTCTCCATGACAGGATCTCTCCTTCCTTTTCTAGACTTTTGCCGCAAAGGATGTGTCCTATTTCTTGCACCCATGCTTTCTCCAGCATCTTGCCTTCACACATTCTCCTGGGTTCTCTGAGAATGTTTTTCTCTTGCTTTCTCAGCTAACTTCCACAGATTCTACTAATATCAACTTAAGTGTCTCTTCTGGGAAATACTTTTCTAATCATCAAACTAGAGCACCTTTCTCATCCTTGTTCACAGCACGTTCACTGGCTGTAATTCTGTGTTCATTGTCTGTTTTCCATTTTTTACCCTAGCTCTAGAATAGCAAAGGGGTGACCCACCCCTCCAGGTTGCTTTGGGACTTATCTGGCTTTACAAGTCCAGATCCCATGTCCTCAATGCTGGGTAAACCACTATGGTTGGTCATCCCAACCTTGTTCACCCTCACCCACAGATCTAGCATTGTGACTGGCATACAGGACATGCTCAAAATATTTGCATTAAACAGAATTGAGTAGTGCTTAATGTGGGTCAAAAGGGAATCATCCCTCTTCTCAATATCCTTATGACCTCAACAAACATTACTTGAGAAGGGAAAAAAGATGGCTGAAAGTCACTATTCAAAATGATTTTGGGGGTCTGATTCCAACATTTCACCCTGAAAGTCAGTGGTGGACTCAAGACTCTACACATTTGGTATGATAATGTATAAGGCTGGCCTGCTGAGTATGGGAGTATTCATTCATTCATTCATTCATTCATTCATTCATATTGTTTTTTATGCCTATCCGCAAAATAACCCCTCTTCTCCACCAGGTTCACTAGTAAATTATATTCATTTTCTTGAGAGTTTTTAGAAATTACCTATTGAAATGCAAATACCCTGGTTGGAGATTACCTGAAGCTCTGTTAGCTACAAATCCAAAGAGGGCAGGGGGATTAGCATTGAGCTCCAGGACAAATTGCTGCAGACACAGGACTTCTAAGGTGGCCGGGGTTAAGCTGTGATGACATCACATATGTGTTTCCGTGTTTTTTCTTCCTCCACAATCCTGGGGACATGAGTGTCTCTCTGAGTAAATGTGTGATCTGTGCCCCTAAAGAAATGAAGTGGCTTACAAGGAACAGAATGTCCGCATCATGGCTTGAGCAAGCAAACTCGGTAATTCATCTGTAAAGTCTTTTGTAATTTTTAGCAGACTCTCCAGTGCTTGGAACGGTTGAGGAGTATTTATTAACATAGCATGCTTAAGAGTCAGCATCAAGATTTCAGTCTTCCAAACAAGAATATTAGAAAGCATGTCTTGTTCCCACTGAGACAGAGTAAGAGCAAAGGCTATTAGGACAACTCATCTCTTAGAATATTAAAAACACCCTAGCAGGCTTCTCCAGGTCAGAAGAAGAGGAACCCACTGGAGCTGGGAGTGAAGAACAGCTGCGTGGTTGTGGCTCTCTGACAGGTATGTGGTGAGCTTGTTACTGCTCATGAGGGCAGAGATTAAAATGAGGAAAAACGGAAATGGAAATGCTTCTCTTCAGACCCATGATTCCTACTCTACTCTCAGAGCATGTCTCAGCTTTAGACTCAGAGGAGAAAGATGGAGAAAAGAAGGTAGAAAGAGAGTTTACAGAAGCACTGGGGCAAGATGCTCTAGAGTGCTTTTCACCTGCTGGACACTAATTCCTGTAATAGAATAAATGCATCATTTCTCTTTACTTTCCTCTCTCAGTGATGATAGAGGAAGCTGCAGTAATCCTCAAAGTTTCCTTGACCCTGATAACTATCTCAAAGATATGTGGTTCTGCAACAAGTTGCACCTATGGAAGGAGCATGAAATCCATCAACCCAAATCCATCAGTACTTACTCCAGTTTACTTGTTGGTAGGTGACAAATTAAAACTTAAAACAACCACCATTTTCTTATACCTCATGATTTTGTGGGTCAGGAATTGTAGCAGGGTTCAGTTGGATGATTCCTCTGTCCCATGTGGCATCAACTGTGGTCAGTTGGTGATGCATTCCATTGTCAGTTGGGCTGGTCTGGAGGATCCAAGACAGCTTTATGCACAGGTCAGGTGCATTGGTGGATATGGTGGGCTGAATAATGGCCCCCAAAGATATCCAGGTCCTACTCCCTGGGACCTGCGAATGATACCTTGTGTGGCAAAGGCACTTTTCAGAGGTGATTCAGTTAAAAATCTCAACATGGAGAGATTATCCTGAGTTATCCAGGTGGGCTCTACATGTAATCAGAAGTGTCCTGATAAGAGGGATGGAGATTTGACTACAGAAGAAGAAGGCCATATGACAATTGAAACAAGCAACAGCTTTGCTGACTTTATAGCTGGAGGAAGGGGGCCAAGAATCAAGGAATGCACTGGATGTGGTTCTAGAAGTTGGGAAAGGCAAAGATACAGATTCTCCTCTAGACCCTCTGGAGGGAGTGAGACCCTGCTGACACCTTGATTTTGGCCCCATGAAACTGATTTTGGGACTCTGACACCAGAACTATAAGAAAATAAATGTGTGTTGCTTTAAGCTACCAACTTGTACAGCATCCATAAGAAACTAATAGCAGGGGTGGCTGGAAGACTGGACTGAAGTGACACTATTGAGGAGAGTGCCTGCTGTGGCCCCTCCAGTCTGGGAAATGCTCACAGAACTTACATGCCAGCTCCAAAGAGTCTTCCAAGAGAGAGGAGTGGAAGCTTCCAGTTTCTTAAGACTTGGGTAAAGCTAAGGCATAGACCCACCTCTCCAAGGGAAGAATATCAAAGACTTTGGGGGTGTCTGTTTACTTTAGGAAAGAATATTTTGAAGACTGATGTCCTGCTGATTATGGATCGACAACATCATGTTGTCTATGCTTACTCAATCTGGCGACTATCAAAATCCTAGTTCTGTGGTGGATCCAGTCATTTATCAGTTTGACATACAAAACAGAGTGATTCCTTATGGAATCCAAAGTCACATTGACTTGTCATCCTAAAAGAGGCTGAGAAAATGAGTGGGGTTTTCATGTAACATCCCTTCACTCATTCATTTATAATTTTTCTGCAAAAATTGCTAGAAGATAGGTATTGTGCCAGCAACTGGGACGAGTAATGTAGAAGGCACTGTGGCAAAACTGACAAATCGTTGCAAAACTGATTTCCAAGAGGGGAGCTTGGATTTCTCTCTTCTTTGGTCTGAGCATATTGACTGGAAAGAACTGTACAGAATGTACTACAGCTTCTTAGAAAATACTAGTGTCACCTCTACTTCCTACCTAAGCTGTCGTATGGATGGATGTTCAGAATGCTTCAGGCACTTTCCCACACATTATTTCTTTTGAACCTCATCATGTCCCATCTCTTAGTTTGTTATTTCTAATTACAGGAAACTGAGGCTGAGAAAAGTTACCTAGCTAAGTGAATGATCCTGCCAAGACTCTGCGATGGACTTCCTCTTTCTTGCAGCTGAGAGAAGATTTCTGGGGATGGATAACTGGTGTAAGTGCACAGAGACGTGGATTCCCTACACATTTCTTATGCCATTTTTGTCAGCATCACAGAAGCATGCTGATTTCACACAACTGGCTGGCTTGACAGGTGTTCAAGTGTTTGAGCATCTGGAGTAGAGACGGGTCTGAAATGGGGTCTTTGCATCAGCTTCATGCAATGCACATAGACTGATATGTTGAGATTCCTTAGAAGACATTTTCCTATTTATTGCTGCAGTAGGGAATAATTCAGTCAGCTCAGTAGGGATCTGTACGTCGGTCATGAGAACAAATTGGCTGCACTCCCCAGGGTTGGAGCTCAGTTGCCTTCCAGCCCTCCAAGGGATGTTCGGGTGTGTATAGAAGCCTGTGAAAAGTGCTACAATTAGCACTTCTCTTGAGGCTTTTAAGAAATCATAACAACCAGAGGAATAATAAAGTTGAAACTCCTCATACAACAACTGAGAACTCTGGGGGTAAAGGATTATTTTGCAGTCATAAACTTGTGAAAGTACTTTTCTCATATAGGAATGATGGTGGGACATCCAGGACTCTTAGCTGAGTCCTAACTCACTTTGTGGTGGGGAGGGTTTCCAGGGTCCTGGTTGGTTGTAATCCCCATCCACTTCTCCTCTTTATTAGAGCTGGCTATTTGCCAGGCACTGTAGTAGGCCCTTTACTTACAGTTTTTCTTTGGGCTTAAAAGATGTATTTCCTCCAATATTCCTTTCGAGGAATGTATCTCAAAATTCTGCTCTGGCTAGGGACCCACATTACTGATGGCTGCTGAACATCATAATGACACAACATAATGAGAGAAATTTTGTAAAAAGGAGGTGGATTTCGAGTTATCGTACTATTTTAGAATCAATTCTATTACTATAACTGAAGACTTAGAAGCAGCTAAGGCATTGCTAAGGTTCACATCTCAATATTATAGACTTTATAAGGAAACCTGGCAAATGGGCTGCAGAGTGGTCTTGCCACAGCTACTAGATGCAGCAAACACTGCCCCCAGAAGAAAACAGGAAAAAACATGTGTCAAGAGTAGGATTTGGTTCAGTTGCATGTGCCAGAAAACCCAAAATGATGGTGTCTTATTCAAGATAGTTGTTTACCTTTTCTCTCCATGGAAGGAGCCCTGGGGTAGATGGTACGTTCCAGTCTGACAGCTCCTTAATTGCCAGGGATCCAGCTTGCTCACTCTCATTGATCCACTGTCCTTGGTCTGATGTTCCCTGATATTGGAAGCCTTCCTAAACTCCAGACAATGTAGCTGCATTTCCTCTACCAAGAATGATAGGGGAGAAGAACAAAAGCATCAAAAGACATGAACCAGATATATTTTAAGGGGCTTCCTAGAAGCTGTTACTCATATCACCCCTTTCATGTCCAGCAAAAGAACTGAAGGGGGATGATTCCTTAATCTGGGAGAAAATGTGCCTCGCTAAGAAATGAAGGTTTCCACTGAGGGTTGCTGGAGTGGTGGGGGGGTGGGAGGGATGGGGTGGCTGGGTGATAGACATTGGGGAGGGTATGTGCTATGGTGAGTGCTGTGAAGTGTGTAAGACTGTTGAATCATAGACCTGTACCTCTGAAACAAATAATACATTATATGTTAAAAAAAAAAAAGAAGAAGAAGAAGAAGATAGCAGGAAGGGAAAAATGAAGGGGGGTGGAAATTGGAGGGGGAGACGAACCATGAGAGACTATGGACTCTGAGAAACAAACTGAGTGTTCTAGAGGGGAGGGGGGTGGCAGGATGGGTTAGCCTGGTGATGGGTATTAAAGAGGGCACGTACTGCATGGAGCACTGGGTGTTATATGCAAACAATGAATCATGGAACACTGCATCAAAAACTAATGATGTAATGTATGGTGATTAACATAACATAATTAAAAAAAAAAAAGAAATGAAGGTTTCCATTCCTAAGGAAGACAGGGAAAGCCAGAAGTGGATAGAACACTGGCATTTGGGGAAAATACATCTAGAAGAAGTGATAAAAACATGGGGATCAGAAAAAAGAATGACCTGGTTTCCAACTGGATTTCAGTATATGATACAAACATATTGAAATCAACGTCATGTTCCCGTTTCCAAAATTATATTAAAATTAATTCCAATACATGTATTGTGAAACTACTTTTCTTGTCCCTAAAATATTTTTTTCCGGTAAAATTGGGATATATCTTAATGTTCATTCGTATCTTTTATTCAGGAAAAGATGATAAATGTCTCATTGAATTTACTACCTCAAATCTATGAAGTAGATAACATTATCCTCATGATTCAGAGCGGTCCTTCAAGCTCAGAGACAGGTCTGAAATCCAGATGTGTCTGGCTTCAAAATTCATGTTCTTGCCATCAAAATACTTCATGCTTCCTCAAAATATTAAAAAACTTTTGGACTTCAGGAAATAACTTTGATGTGAGGGCTCTATCCAGTTTCTCCTGTACTACAACAGTGCTTGGTGGTGGATAGAGATAATTTAACACAGAGCAACTTGCGTGTTCCTGTAATATAAGAAAAATTGCTGTCCTGGCTAGAGAATTTGGTGTGACTATAACGGGCAGTAGCTAGGGTTCTGGGGTCCTTTCTCCAGCCAGTTACAAAGTACCTCCTAGCTGAATTTATGTTACAGCCCTTGGGCAGCCAGTGTAAACAATCTAAACTGAATTTCCAAGTGCCCAAATACTATAACAGATTCTTGTATGCAGAACAGATGTGAGAAATAAACTTGGACCATTTGTAAATTGAAGGGAGAAAATTCCCCATGTAGAAATAGCTTGGTTTGGTGTTAGAAGAATGTATTTTTTAAAGATGATACTTGAGGAAATTTGAATAACAGAATGTTATTGGGTGTTGGTTAAGTACAGTGTTGGAATCCAAATGTCTCCTAGAAGACCAGTGTTATCCTTTATCAGCATCCTAGATATTCACATAGTTGAGTCTTAAATTCAGGGAATGCCTAACAGCCATTTGAGTCCAGATTTCATCTCAAGAGTAGACTTGAGTATTGTCATGACAGGTATGTATGTATAAACACTGTTTATAAGGCCAGAGGTTTTCCCACAGTCCCTTCCCTGTATGGCCTAACAATATGGAAGTAATTTTGGATGAAGTCTGTCTATATGGCTTTTGTACAATTTGACGGACTATCTGCGTTGAGACAACTTGGTCTTCTGGAGCTATCTCTAGGCATCTGAAAAACTCTCTGACCCACAGCCAGCTCTCCTGGTATTGTCAGAGTCTTCAAAACAATTCCTAGGTCTGAGCTGAAAACAGTGGTGTGGTTTAAAATATCAGGGTGTTGAACTTTATGGTTTGGGAACAAGAATTGTCAAAACCAAATGCTACCTTCTACACCAGAGGAAAAGGAAGTTGGTTGGATTTGGGCATGTTGTTGGAAATCTAGTAAATTCTCCCATTGGTAACTAAACACTGAGTGAAATTAACCTCTGAATCCCATAAGGTCATAAAGAAATCATCTGTCCCCAGGTCAGTGACTTGTTCTCATGAATACTTTGGGACTTATTGTCAGGTACAACCTCAGGAAACATATATAAATACATCTGCTGCATATTATTGAGTTCACCTTTAAAATAGATTTGAATACCAGTTTCTTTGCTACTCCTTTCCTGTGTCTTGAGTTATGATATTGATGGTTTATCATTGAGGAAGAATATTGAATATTTAAGGAGAATTTTTTTCTACCTTACCTGAGGTGTGATTTGATTGACAAATAAAAATTGTGTACATTTAAAGTGTGCAATGTGATGTTTTGGTATACTTATACATTGTCAGGTGATTACCACAATAAAGCTAATTAACACATGCATCACCTCACATAGCTGCCATTTTATTTTATTTTATTTTTTGTGGTGAGAATACTTGAGGTCCATTTTCTTAGCAAATTTCAAGTATCAATACGTTATTATTAACTATGGTAATGTATAAGTTAGGGTTCTCCAGAGAAACAGAACCAATAGGATATATAGAGAGATTATATATGAGGGGAGATTTATTAAAAGAATTGGCTTATACACAGTTATGGAGGCTAAGTCCCACCATCTGTTGTCAGCTAGCTGGAGAGCCAGAAAAGCAGGTGGCATAATTCAATCCAGTCTGAAGGCCTCTGGACCAAGGTAGCTGATGGTGTAACTCCCATCCCCCCATCAAAGACCTGAGAGCCAGGGGGCTGCTGGTATAAGTCCCAGAGTCCAAAGACCCAAGAACCAGAATCTCTGGTGGCCAAGGGCAGTAGAAGATGGACATCCTATCACAACAAGACAGAATGAATTTACCCTTCCTTTATCTTTTTGTTCCATTTGGGCCTCCAAAAGATTGGGTAATGCCTACCCACATTGCTGAGAGTGAATCTCTTCACTTGGTCTACTGAATCAAATGCTAATCTCTTCCAGAAACACCCAAATAAGCACACCCAGGTTCCTGCGGTTTCACAGTCAGCTGCTCCCCGCATCCAGTTGTCATACCCCTATTCAGACCTGAGACCAGTGGGGATCTCACTAGGGAAGGAAGGGATGGTTTTCATGCTAGACACAAGTTCCCTGGGACTTCCTGCCTGCCTTTCTTCTGTGTCTTGTTGTGCCACACTCCAAAATCTGGAGATGTGTCAAGAAGGATCACAGAAGATTCTTACCCACTTGTGGTTTTGCGAGATTGCCTGCTTTGTGGCTCGGAAACAGGAATGAGACCAAAAAAGATAAGCATGCTTTTTTATTGCCTCTTTAAACCAAACTTTAATAATAGAAGCCTCCTTCTATCCCGGCTTCTTTCTCTCTGTGTATAACTTCATTGAATCTGGGCATCTGAAGTGTAGATGTTTATTGAAGAACTCAAAATCACAGCTCAGTTCTCCAGCCTCCTAGGCGGGTCTACCCATTATTCCTACGGCACACATCTCTGTCGTCTATGATCCCAGACCCTCATTGCCTCGTGGACGAAGACCAGACAAAGGTGGGGAAGGGTCCTGGGAAACGTGAATGCTTTTGCATTCCAAAATGAATGGAAATAAAAAGGACATTTTGGAAATGTCTATCTAGGAAAGGTCAGTGAGGGAAGAATCAAAATATAAACGGGGATGTGCCTGCCTTCTCGGGCAGGTGAGCGCAAGCCTCATGTATGTGGGGAGCATTCACGTTCCTCTGAGTTACTCAGCAACGGAGACTGTGAATAATAAAATGGAACAACATCCATCTTTTCAGAGGCTGTGCTCCTGGGTTAGGGTCTGCCATGCCACGGAGCAGCTGGGAGTGAATCTCTGCAGCTGCAAAGAGGGATTTGTAATGGAAATGCTGACAGACCCTTAACCATGGCAGTGCTAGCAAGAGCTATGATAATACAGTAAATAAGGTGAATGGGCTCGGCTTATCTCATTTCACAGCTGAGCTGTGTATTGCCAGATAAATCAAATCAGGGTAAACGGCTTCATCTAATAAACTGGGTCAACATATAATGTATTTGTTCAGGTTCGCACTTTCATTGATTCTCATTTGATTTAAGAAGAGATATTTCAGCTCATGTTTGAATGTTTTTAGTATTCAACCCTCCTTCTGTAAGGAGAGATTGAGACGCAGGGACACACAGCCGGGATTTTTTTTTTTCTTTTAAATAAATCAAGTTTTCTGATTCTTGGAAATTCTTTTGCTTTCCATCTTTATGCATCAAAGCGGGGGCAGGGCATCGGTAGGACCGCTTGGGGAGAAAGCCAAGAAGAAGCAGGAAAAAGAACTCCATCCCTTCATCTGCATTTCCCAATAATGTTTTAGTGATGTTTGCTAATGTATCATTCATTAACCATCAGCCACTATGAAAAACATAATCTATCTCGCAAAGTGGACATTATTATCGCATTAAATCATTTCACAATATACCTGAACGGTTCCACATGAGAGGCCTGGCCTGGCCAAGCTCAGATGCCTCCGGGGCAACTCTTCAGCAGTAATGAGATACGAGGTCTGTCTGTGATGAATACGATATTACTCGTGTCAGTGGTTGCGGACGGCACCCGAATATTTCTTCTTACAGGTTTTTTTTTTTTTTTTTCTCCTTCCATAGCAAAGGAACTCAGGCAAAGCACTATTAACCCAGTAAATGAAGCTCTAAAGATCACAGAGTGTGTCCATTAGGAGACAAGACGGTGACTAATCCAATTTTTCTTGCAGGGAGAGATCCTGATGCTTTGGTAACATCTGGGGATGGCGGGCCCTGCATTACAGATGAGGCTCTGTGTTCTGTCCTCTCTGCTAGGCTTCCTTCTCTGCCTTTGTGTAAGAATGATTATTGCATTGTCCCCTCCTCTCCCTAAAACTCCTCTTGCCAAAAACCTCTTTGGAGGTGATTAAAAGAGAGTCCATTGCTGGTGGAAGAATTGGAAAGGGTGATGGGTGGGGGAAGGGGGAGAGAGCCAAATGGTAAGTCTTCCCAGTTCACATTTATAGGGCTGTTTCTGGAAGCTTCAGGTCTGTGTGGTAGGCAGGCTTGAATCTGCAAAAGGGAGAGGGCAGGGACTACCAGGGGCCATTCACTCTCTGCTCCTATTAAAAGCACATTAAACAATCTTGCTTCTAGGGAAATAATCCCCATTTTTAACTCTCATAAAGCCATTCCCTTGTTTCCTTTATTCCTTGAAACACTGTTTGCAGGCATTCATTTAAAATGTTGATGAAAAAAGCAAGATTCCCATTGCCCCTTAGCCTGGACAGCCATCGGATAGCTATGGGATGAATATCTTGAGGAGCTCAGTAACAATATAAACAAAGTGGTGATTCTTTCCCTGACCTTATTCTAAATCTTCCTCCCCTTCCCTTTCTTCTTATTTCTTATGTGGCCACTTTATGCCATGTCTTGTGCAGGACACCCATGGTTCATGGCCTTGTCACTCCAGCTAACAAATACAAAACAAATAAGAAACCACACACACCCACCTTTAGAATAACCACAAAGGAACTGTACTGATGCCCCAATTAAAATTGGGTTACAGTCTGGCAACTGTCATATGTAACTAAATGTGATGTTTGATTTTTTAAATGACAACCTTGCATCATTGCTTCCCAAGAGAATATCAAAAATACATTCCCCTGAAGAGTAGCCTAGAGAGTCAGAAGATATATCCCACCCCCCCCATGCATTTGTTTTCTGCAGTTAATCAATTCAGAAGGATTGGCTTAATTTTCCACACTGGAAAATACAGGTTGAAACACCCCCTTTGAAAGTCAAATTTATAATAGTTCACATTACTCTGGTATATCAGCTCAGGTGATGTGGAAAATGAAATTTTGAACACATTTTGGCTTACTTGTGGTCTTTAGAAAGGATAGCATAGTATAAGTCATGATTTTGTATCTAAATAAATGTACTCTCAACTTCCCTTCTCATGCTGAAATGACTTTATAGACTTTATTAGTTTCAGTGAAATTTATTTACATTGATTGAATGAATCAGTCTCTCCCTACCAAGCCCACCCCCGTTCTCCCTTGTTCCTCTTCTTTCTCTTGTGTGTGTGTGTGTTTTCTCATTTGACTAGAGACCAGTTGATCGAGCGTTTTACTGACAATGTCCATATTAGTCAAGCTATGGTAAGAAAATATTTGTTACTTTTTTTCTGAAATATATCTAGGTTCTTTGTGTTTATTTAACTTTTCTTCAATTTATAAGGCTTACTGTGCATATATTCCCAATGTTGTACAGCCACCACCATGATCTCCAGAACTTTTTTATCTTCCCAGACTGAAACTCTATTCCCATGAAATATTAACTCCCCCTTCATCCCTCTACCCAGCCTGTACTAACCACCATTCTACTTCCTGTCTATGAATTTGAAGAATAATACTGTATCTGTCCTTTTGTGACTGGCCTGTTTCATTTTAGCATTGTGTCTTCCAAGGTTCATTTGTGTTGTGGTTCATACCTGATTTTAACAATGTTTATTTTCATATATGATCACTAACTAGAGACCAATAATCTGTTAGACAGTGTTTTACAAGAATTGCTTACTGAATTTATTGAAGTGGAATTGAATAACATTAAAATTACCAGCTTGTATATTTTCTAAAACACATTATTTCCCTTATTAGAGGAGTAGTACTTTTGTTGGTCTCTGAGTCTTTTGGTATATGTTCTGTTTATCATAATTGCCCACAAAATACCTATAAAAGTTTTGAAAATGATCTGTTGATGTCTTTCAGCATTATTTGAAGTTATGTATCTATATTGGAGTCCTGTGTCTGCTCTTCAGGTTCAATTTAAAAAAATTTTTTTTTATTTTTTAAAAGATTTTATTTATTAGAGAGAGAAAGAGAGCATGAGCAGTGGGGAGGGGTAGAGAGAGAGGGAGAAACAGGTTCCCCGCTGAGAAGGGAGCCCGATGTGGGGCTCAATCCCAGGACCCAGGGATCATGACCTGAGCCGAAGGCAGATGCTTAACCAACTGAGCCACCCAGGTGCCCAGTTTCAATCGTCTTGCATTTCTCTGACTTTAACAGGCTTGGTCTGGCCTTGCTGTCCCCGTTTGCTCGGGACCTTGAGAATTTCAGTTTTAAAACAGAGATAGTCCTGGGCAAACTGAGACGGGTTGATCATCCTGCTGGCCTGTCTTATTCTTACTGACACCAAGCTGTTCTGCTGGTGCCTCCATAACACAGGGAGAAAGGTCTTGTGCAGGCATACTTCGGAGATGCTGTGGGTTCCCTTCCAGACCACCTCCGTGAAGTGAACATTGCAATAAAGTAAGTCAGATGAATTTTTTGCTTTCCCAGTGCATACGAAAGTTGTATTTGTACTATACTGTAGTCTATTAAGTGCCCAATAGCATTATGTCCAAAAAATGTTCATACCTTAATTAAAAAAGACCTTATTGCTAAAAAAAATGCAACCATCCTCTGTGCTCTAAGCTTTCAGTCAGTTGTGATCACCGACCACAGATCACTTTAACAAATAGAATAATGAAAATGTTTGAAATATTGTGTTATAGGATTTTTCTTCCCTTAGTGTCCACTGTTCTTGGTCACACTCCGAAGAATGAAGAGGTAGACCAGATGAAGAGTGATGGGCCGCCAGGCAAAGTTTATTGAGCAATAGTACAGAGCTCCTGGAGAGGGAGGGGAGCCGAGAGCATTGCCATTTGGTGTTCAAATCTAACTCTTTTTTTAAAAAAAGATTTTATTTATTTATTTATTTGAGAGAGAGAGAGAGTGCGCACTTGAGCAGGAGGAGGAGCAGAGGCAGAAGGAGAAGCAGACTCCCCGCTGAACAGGAAGTTCTACACCAGGCTTGATCCCAGGACCCTGGGATTATGACCTGAGCCAAAGGCAGACGCTTAACCAACTGAGCCATCCAGGCGCCCCCAAATCTAACTCTTTTGTAGAACTAATTTAAGCAACCAGGGTGTGCTGAGTCATACCAATCAGGGCTTTGGTCATGCACCTGTCTACCTATCAGGTTAATGTTTCCATGCTGATGGTCTTTTTGGGCTGACATCTGGAGACTTATGTCTTTTTTTTTTTTTTAAGTATTTTATTTATTTATTTGACAGAGAGAGAGCGAGAGCAGGAACACAAGCAGGGGGAGTGGGAGAGGGAGAAGCAGGCTTCCCGCCAAGCAGGGAGCCCGATGTGGGCCTCGATCCCAGGGCCCTGGGATCATGACCTGAGCCGAAGGCAGACGCTTAACGACTGAGCCACCCAGGCACCCCAGGAGACTTATGTCTTAATTTGTGACGGTGACAAAATTTTGTCTTAGGATCTTTTGCAAAAGTCACTTCTGCAGAAGCTGCCAGACAGGATGCTATTGCGGTCTTGTCTAAGCTGTGCCAGCTCCCCATTTTCTTGCTGGGGACCCTGGCTCTGACCATCTAATTGTCCAACTAACTTCTAACAATTGCAAGAATTACCCAAATGTGATACAGAGACACGGAGTGAGAAAAAGCTGTTGGAATAATGGCGCCTAAGACTTGCGTGAAGTAGGGCTGCCACAAGTCTTCGATTTGTAAAAAAAAAAAAAAAAAAAAAAAAAGCAATATCTGTGAAGTGCAATAAAATGAAGTAAGTCTGTATTCTCGATTAGCCCAGGTGATCATTTATGAATTTTGGTGTGAAATTATTAAATTTGCCATTTGGTTTATTTTTTTAAAAGATTTATTTATTTATTTTAGAGGTTGGGGAGGGGCAGAGGGAGAGGGAGAGAGATCCTCAAGCAGATGCCCTGCCACGCACAGATCCTGAGGTGGGGCTCAATCCCAGGACCCTGAGATCGTGACCTGAGCTGAAATTAAGAGTTGGATGCTTAACTGACTAGGCCACCCAGGCACCCCATTTTTAAAAAGTTTTATTTATTTATTTGAGAGAGAGAGAAAGAGAGAGAGAGCATGGGTGAGAAGGGGGGGTAGAAGGAGAGGGAGGCCATTTCGTTTAGTTTAAACTGAGTATTTATCTTTATAATACCAAAAGTTCCATTTGTGAGTTCCAAGAGAAAAGAAATTTGGTTATTAAATTTCTTTCTCACAGGCTAGTTTGAACCTTCAGAAAAGAGTAATAAAATTTCTGCTTCCTTTTCTTTTTGAATTTACATTAAGGGCTTATTACAAAACGTAAAATACTGGTTTCTCATCATCAGTGATTTCAAGAAACACGGCCATGGGCTGCTCTTCTGAGTGCGGGTGGGGGAGGGGTGTTGTCCACGAGGCCGCCCATCGGGTCTGCTGGCGTTTCCTCCACTTTCTTAAAAACAAACAATTAGCTAAAATGTTTGTCTTTCCTGAGACATTGTGGGTGTGCTTGTCACTCCTGTATTTTTTGTTTGTTTCAGTGAGAACTGGCAGTCAACTGTTTCCTTTTTAGTTTTTTCTTCTCTGCTTGGAGGTTGTACCACAAGAAAGGAGTTTTATGGATTACATTTAACACGCTGACCACACGTTTATACCAGGTGAACTTGTGTAGGCAACACTGTGTCTCGAGTATCCTCTGCAGCTGATTTTCACTCTGGAGGGTCTCCTAGAAATCCTAGGAGCAGGAAGCAGGAAGAGCCCTTCAGAGAATGGTAATACCTTAATATGAAGGTGAGATTGTCTTTTCTTGCTGTCCTTGCATCTGGACAGTGACTTTTACTATCATTGAGCCCACAGTGGTCTGCTCTGGAGGAATTATATGAAAATTACATTATGGAAAATAACTAGGATATCACATGAGCATTGAGGGCTACCTCCTCAAGACCTTTCCAACTTTCTTTTCTTCTATTTGATTTACTTGTTTGGTGCTCCTATCACGTGACTTAGCTCCTGACCAGTCTGAGGCAATGAGTGGTCCCATCTCTCATGCCATCTGTTGACTTAGGGTGGATGTGGGACCCAGTTCTGGCCAGTGAAATGTGTGAGTGTGGATCTGGAAAAGGATTTTTAGAAGAAGCAAAGGGGAAATGTGACTTCTTCTGGAGTTGTGATTTCTGGATGTGAGGTGTGATATCTGGCACTGTGCAGCCATCTGGCAACTATGAGGGGAGCCAACTCAGGCCAGCAGGCCACACATGGCAGGGTTGAAAGATGGAAGAAACCTAGCTCCTTGAAGATATCGTGGAACTATAGAGTATACCAATCTTGAAGCTCTTTTAACTCTCATTTCTAATTTTCTAAAGTAGAAACTTGTGGATTCCTGCAATGCCAGCCAACCATTTGCATTTATTTTGAAGAGTTTCTCTGAGTGGCCCATAAACACCCTATATCAGAATCTCTTGGAATTCTTGTTAAAAAGCAGATTCCTCTACAGATGTATATTATGGGTTCTGTGGATGGGGCCTAGAAATTGCCATTTTTTAACAATTTTACTATTTATTCCATGTTTACTCAGGATTTAAAAACTGTATTTTCAAGGGGAAAAAAAAAGACATCTACTGGAAAAGGCTCAGTCTATCACCCTTTTAGAGCACAACCTTGCAATGTATTGTATTTTCTTACATTGACCATAAATTCTTGCATGGTATCTCAAAATCTGAAAAAAAGTACCCTAAGGAGACATGAGTCCACAGTCCAGGAATAGGAAATAGATCAGAAGTGATGTAAAGATCAGAAACATTTACTAGGGCAATTAGAAGAAGAAGAAATGCTGTAATCCAAGACGATGAAAATAATTCAGTGAGCAAATGGGTTTCCTCAAACATATATTCAGCAGGCAGATGGTAAAGTGGAAAGTTGGCCCATTAAGAAATAATTATAGTAGGTGATTGGAGACTGGGGAAAAGGAAGTAAGAGATTTGTTAAATAGCTTCTACTCATTTATGCAGAAAGGTGGCTAATCTTTGGATTATATGGGCATGAGAATGTGTATGGGTGAGAGTGAGTGAGCCTTGGAGAATGTCAGCAGAGTTTAAAGCCTGCCCAAGGAATGCGACAATGCATCAGATGGTCCTCTTATGATCTGGAAGAGTAAACCCTCACTCTCAGCATCTCACAGGCTATCAAGGGAATTTGATTCTTATGTTCTTAAATGGCAGTTGTAAAAATGATAGCTCTGTAATGTCTGATAATTAAAATACTTCTTTTTTTTTTGCCAGGAAAGTCTAGATTTATTTGTTGAAACGCACATACACACGTGTGCAACCACCCCCTACCCCTCACTTCAGCCACTTAAACACTTTTATCTCCTTTTCACCAGCCCTCAATAACTTCCAATTACTGAAGCCATAAATGCCCTATTTTTACAAAATAATACTCTCGAGGCCAGCACGTTTGCTTCACTTACTACCTGGAAAAGACCAAGTCTCTAGTCAGAAGAGTAATTTAGATTATATTTAGTTTGGAACTTCATTCCCATGGCCCTAGAGAGCAGGTATTGGTGTTTTCATCCACCTCATGGATGGTTTTTTTCCCTCTTAAATATTGAAGGTTGGAGAGCCTATCTGTAATACACCATTATGAAAAAAATTCTTGCAATTCTGTATAGGAGCGTTTCGCCAACTTCCCACTCTCAAACATGTGAATCTACCTACATCTTTATCGATCATATTCTCCTTATCGACATCCCCCACCAGGATGGCACATTTGTTATAAGCAATGAATTTACAATGACATGATCATAATCCCAAAGCCCATAGTTTTTTCTTTTAAAGATTTATTTATTTATCTTAGAAAGAGAGAGGGAGAGAGCATGAGTAGGAGGGGCAGAGGGACAGGGGGAGGAATCTCAAGCAGACTCTGAGATGAGCTTGGAGCCCACGCAGGGCTCAATCTCACGACCCTGAGATCAGGACCTGAACTGAAACCAAGAGTCAGGCACTTTGACTGAGCCACCCAGGTGCCCCCCAAAGCCCATAGTTTAAATTTGGGTTCACTCTTGGTGTTGCACATTCCATGTGTTTTGGCAAATGTATAATAACATGGATATATCATTATAGTATCAGAAGAGTTTCACTGCACTAAAAATCTGTTCTCAGTCTATCTATCCCTCCCTCCCCACTAAGCAGGGCAACCATTGGTCCTTTTACTGTCTCTACAATCTTGCCTTTTCCAGAATGTCGTACAGATTGGCTTCTTTCACTTAGTAGTATGCATTTTAAGTTTCCTCCACGTCTGTTCATGTCTTGAGAGCTCATTTCTTTTTAGTGCCAAAAAATATTTCATTGTCTGCACATACTACAGTTTATTTATCCATTCACCTCTTGAAGGGCATCTTGGTTGCTTCCAAGTTTTGGCAATTATGAATAAAGCTGCTCTAAACATTCCTGTGCAGGTTTTTGTGTAGACATGAGTTTTCAGCAACTCTGAGTAAATACCAAAGAGCATGATTGCTGGATCATATGTAAGAGTATGTTTAGTTTTGTAAGAAATTGCCAGATTGTCTTCCAAAGTGGCTGTACTATTTTTCATTCCCAGTAGCAATGAATGAGGATTCCTGTTGCTCTGCATCCTCATCAGTGTTTGGGATTTTGGCCATTCTATTAGATGTATAGTGGTATCTCGTTGTTGTTTTAATTTGAAATTCCCTACTGATATATAACGTTGAGCATCTTTTCATATGCTATTTGCCATCTGTGTATCTTCTTTGGTGAGCTGTTTGTTAAGGTCTTTGGCCTGTTTTTAATTAATTGTTTTCTTATTGGTGAGGGTTTTTTTTTTTTTTTGTACTTTATTTGTTTTACAATTTTAATTCCTGTATAGTTAACATACAGTGTTATATTCAGGTGTACGGTATAGTAATTCAGTAATTCTATACGTTACTCAGTGCTCATCATGATAAGTGCACTTTTTAATCCTCATCGCCTATTTCACCCATCCTCCCACCCACTCACCTCCCTTCTGGTAATCATCAGTTTGTTCTTTATAGTTAAGAGTCTGTTTTTGGTTTTTCCCTTTTTTTTTCTTTGTTTTGTTTCTTAAATTCCACATATGAGTGAAATCATATGGTATTTGTCTTTCTCTGACTGACTTGTTTCACTTAGCATTATACTCTCTAATTGCATCCTTGTCGTTGCAAATGGCAGGATTTCATTCTTTTTATGGCTGAGTAATATTTCATTGTATATAGATGCCACATCTATTTTATTCATTCATCTATCAATAGGCACTAGGCTTCTTCCATAATCTGACTATTATAAATAATGCTGCAATAAACATAGAGGTGCATATATCTTTTCAAATTAGTGTTTACATATTTTGGGGGGTAAATACCCAGTAGTGGAATCACTGGATCATAGGATAATTTTATTTTTAATTTTTTGAGGAACCTCTATACTGTTTTCCACAATGGCTACACCAGTTTGCATTCTCACCAACAATGCACGAGGGTGCCTTTTTCTCCACATCCTCACCAACATTTGTTTCTTGTATTTTTGATCTCAGTCATTCTGACAGGTGTGAAGTGATATCTCATTGTGGTTTTGATTTGGATTTCCCTGATGATGAGTGATGTCAAGCATCTTTTCATGTGCTTGTTGGCCATCTGTATGTCTTCTTTGGAGAAATATTCATTTATGTCTTCTGCCCATTTTTAACTGGATTATTTGTTTTTTTGGTGTTGAGTTTTATAAGTTCTTTATATATTTTGGATACTAAGTCTTTATTGGATATATCATTTACAAATATCTACTCCCATTCCATAGGTTGTATTTTAGTTTTGTTGGTTGTTTTCTTTGCAGTGCAGAAGCTTTTTATTTTGATGAAGTCCCAATAGTTTATTTTTGCTTTTGTTTTCTTTGCCTCAGGAGATATATCTAGGAAAATGTTGTTATGGTCGATGTCAGAGAAATTACTGCCTGTACTCTCTTCTAGAAATTTTATGGTTTCAGGTCTCCATTTAGGTCCCTACTCCATTTTGAATTTATTTTTGTATATGGTGTAAGAAAGTGGTCCAGTTTCATCCTTTTGCATGTAGCTGTCCAGTTTTCCCAGAACTATTTGTTGAAGAGACTGTCTTTTTCTCATTGCTTATTCTTGCCTCCTTTGCCAAAGATTAATTGACCATATAATTGTGGGTTTATTTCTTGGGTCTCTGTTTTGTTCCACTGATCTATATGTCTGTTTTTGTGCCAGTACCATACTATTTTGATCACTATAGCTTTGCAGTAAATCTTGAAATCTAAGATTGTGATACCTCCAGTTTTGTTCTTTCTCAAGATTGCTTTGGCTATTTGGGATCTTTTGTGGTTCCATACAAATTTAGGATTGCTTGTTCTAGTTCTGAGAAAAATGCTGTTGGTATTTTGATAGGGATTGCATAAAATCTGTAGACAGCTTTGGGAAGTATGGACAGTTTTAACAATATTTGTTCCTCCAGTCCATGAGTGTGGAATATGTTTCCATTTGTATAGTCTTCAATTTTTTTCATCATTGTTTTATAGTTTTCAGAGTACCAGCCTGTCACTTCCTTGGTTAAGTTTATTCCTAGGTATTTTATTATTTTTGGCACAATTGTAAATGAGATTGTTTTCTTAACTTCTCTTTCTTTTTTTTTTTTTTTTTAATTTTTTTATTGTTATGTTAATCCCCATACATTACATCATTAGTTTTAGATATAGTGTTCCATGATTCATTGTTTGTGCATAACACCCAGTGCTCCATGCAGAACGTGCCCTCCTCAATACCCATCACCAGGCTAACCCATCCTCCCAACCCCCTCCCCTCTAGAACCCTCAGTTTGTTTTTCAGAGTCCATCGTCTCTCATGGTTCTTCTCCCCCTCCGATTTCCCCCCCTTCATTCTTCCCCTCCTGCTACATTCTTCTTCTTCTTTTTTTCTTTCTTAACATATATTGCATTATTTGTTTCAGAGGTACAGATCTGAGATTCAACAGTCCTGCACAATTCACAGCGCTTACCAGAACACATACCCTCCCCAGTGTCCATCACCCAGTCACCCCATCCCTCCCACCCCACCCCCCACTCCAGCAACCCTCAGTTTGTTTCCTGAGATTAAGAATTCCTCATATCAGTGAGGTCATATGATACATGTCTTTCTCTGTTTGACTTATTTCGCTCAGCATAATACCCTCCAGTTCCATCCACGTCTTAACTTCTCTTTCTATTGCTTCATTATTAATATATAGAAATGCAATGGATTTCTGTATATTGATTTTGTATCCTGCAACCTTTCTGAATTCATTTATCAGGTATAGTAGTTTTTTGGTGGAGTCTTTAAGTTTTTTTTTCCAAAGATTTTATTTATTTATTTGACAGAAAGAAAGACAGCAAGAGAGGGAACATAAGCAGGAGGACTGTGAGAGAGAGAAGCAGGTTTCCCACTGAGTAGGGAGCCTGATGCGGGGCTTGATCCCAGGATCCTGGGATCATGACCTGAGCCGAAGGCAGATGCTTAATGACTGAGCCACCCAGGTGCCCCTTTAAGGTTTTTATATACAATGTCATGTCATCTGCAAATAGGGAAAATTTTACTTCTTCCTTACCAAATTGGATGACTTTTATTCCTTTTTCTTGTCTGATTGCTGTAGCTAGGACTTCTAGTACTATGTTGAATAAAAGTGGTGAGAGTGGGCATCCTTGTCTTACTCCTGATCTAGGGAGCCTCTCAGTTTTTCCTCATTGAGTATGATTAAGCTGTGGGTTTTTCATAGATGGTCTTTATTACGTTAGTGTATATTCCCTGTAAAACTACGTCATTGAGAGTTCTTATCACGAGTGGATGTTGTACATTGTCAAATGCTTTTCTCTGCATCTATTAAAATGATCATATAGTTTTTATCCTTTCTTTTGATGTGATGTATCATATTGATTGATTTGTGAATATCGAACCACTTTTGCAACCCAGATATAAATCCCACTTGATTGTGGCGAATGATTTTTTTAATGTATTGTTGGATTCAGTTTACTAATATTTTGTTGAGGATTTTTGCATCTGTGTTCATCAGAGATATTAGCCTATAGTTCTCTTTTTTTGTAGTGTCTTTAGCTGGTTTTGATTTCAGGGTAATGTTGGCCTCATAGAATGAATTTGGAAATTTTCCTTGTTCTTCTATTTTTTGGAATAGTTTGTGAAGAATAGGCATTAACTCTTCTTTAAATGTTTAGTAGAATTCACCTGTGAAACCATCTGATCCTGTACTTTTATGTTTGGGGAGTTTTTCAGTTACTGATTCAATTTCATTGCTGGTAATTGACCTGTTCAAATTTTCTATTTCTTCCTGATTCAATTTTGGGAGGTTATGTTTCTAGGAATTTATCCATTTCTTATAAGTTGTCCTGTTTTTTTGGCATATAATTTTTCAGTTCATTCATAAAATTTCGTTCATATGTGCTCTTATAAACCTTTGTATTTCTGTGGTGTTTGTTACTATTTCTCCTCTTTCACTTATGATTTTGTTTGTTTGCGTCTTCTCTCTCGCTTTCTCTCTCCTTCTCTCTTCTGATGAGTCTGGTTAAAGGTTTATCAATTTTGTTGATCTTTTCAGAGAACTGGCCCTTGGTTTCATTGATCTGTTCTATTTTTTTTTTTTTTTTAGTTTCTATTTCATTTCTTTCTACTCTAATCTTTATTATATCCTTCTTTCTACTGCCTTTGGGCTTTATTAGTTCTTCTCTTTCTAGTTCCTGATAGGTTACATAGTTTATTTGAGATTTTTCTTGCTTCTTTTTTTTTTTTTTAAAGATTTTATTTATTTATTTATTTGAGAGAAAGAGAGAGAGACAGAGAAACAGCGTGAGAGGGGAGAGGGTCAGAGGGAGAAGCAGGCTCCCTGCTGAGCCGGGAGCCCGATGTGGGACTCAATCCCCGGACTCCGGGATCATGACCTGAGCCGAAGGCAGTTGCTTAACCAACTGAGCCACCCAGGCACCCTTTCTTGCTTCTTGATATAGGCCTGTATTGCTATAAACTTCCCTCTTACAACAGCTTTTGCTGCATTGCAAAGATTTTGGCCCATTGTATTTTCACACAAGGGAGGCTATGAACTGATAGCTGGTGAGCCAGCGAGGAGGCCAAAGATATGGGCTTTGGGATATAGGCATCCGTGGGGGAAATCCCAACTTGGCCATGACCTCTATGTAGAAAAGTGTGGCCTCTATGTCAGAAGCTTGTGGACCACTGCTTGAGTACTGGGTAGGCAGCCATCCTGGAGATACTGGCTGCTTTAATGGGTTTGTTTGAAAAACTGTGCATAGAATCCCTGGGAAAGTGATGAGAGCAAAGAGGAGGATGTTATGGTGATTGACAGTGAAATGGATGAAACACCCCATGCTCACTGACCCTTGATAGCAAGGGGAGCAAAAGTACAGCAACAACAATCCCAGCCAGTGGGGCAGCCCCCAGTTAAGGAAACATTCATGATGAGAGAATACACTCCCACTGAGCTTACTGATATAGCTGTCAAGTTCCAGCAAAAGGCCAGGGAGAGTATTCAGACTTGGTTAGTGCAGCTATGGGATTCAGGAGGTGATGGCTTTTCTCTTACCAGGAGGCAGAGATGATGAGCAACATCACCACACACCCTGCCTCTGGCAGCACCTGCATGACACTTGGGTGGTTCAAGATACTCCCTCATACACTGGATTACTCTATCCTGCAGAGAGTCTTAGAACAATGAAGGGGACATCCCTGGGCATGTGGAACCCTGGAGATCTATAGAGGAAGTGCAACAAATTCATAGGGAGTTGGTAATGAGACAGGCAATCTGTGCTCCTATTTTTGAAGACCTTGATTAGGCCACATTCACTGTGAGAATGAAAACTAAGATTCTCAAATTTGCTCCATCACCTGGTATGGGATGCTGCTATGTATGCTAAGCCCAATTATGAGACAAGATATTTACAACGGTGGGCAATCCATTGCTGATCTGGGGACAGCTGACAAATCCCAGGAATGGGTATGGGCTGTGCAAAAGACCTGAGACAGAGAGGGAGCTTAGAAAGACTATCCCAATTGGCTATAAAGTATCCAGAAAAGTAACCCAGAAGCAAATGTGGTTTGACTTCATTGCTGTGGGGATGAAGAGATAGACTGACAAACTAACATTATGTTGGTCAGCCTGTGGAAAGCCTTAAAACTTGAACAACAGTTCAGACCTGCCTCATGTGCCCCTATTATTCCTGATGCCCCATCTGTTCCAGTAGAGGCCTCAGGGATACAGTCCTGTTAGTGGGTGCCTCCTATGCCCAGAGACAGGATGCAGGCCAAGAGTGCCTCTAGGTGAGGGCCAATGGAGGTGATCAGAGGCCTCAGGTCAAGCTCACTATTCATTGGTCCTCCAGAAATAAACAGAGGGTGATGGCTCTGGTGGATACTGGAGCTGAATGTACTCTAATACATGGTGACCCTCACAGGTGTCCTAACCTCCTCAACACCATCGATGGTTATGGAGAGCAAATAGCTATGTTTAGGAAGATCTTGTGACAATACAGATTGGGCCTTCTCCTCACCAACTCCAAGAATATAAGGCTTTTAACTCTCTAAGACCAGGGAACATATTGGGCATTGATATCTTACAAGGTCAAACTCTGCAAACCTCTTATTCACGAATTCTGCCTCTGGGTTGGGATAATCAAACTGGTGCTGAGGGGAAGCGCCAACAGGGAATCTGTAAGCCTGCCACCCCGGTGAAGAGTGGTAATTGTCAAACCATATAAATTGCTTGGGGGCATAAGGAGATAGGAGAAGCTATCCAAGAACTATACTGGGTGGGTACCTCCTCATTTCAACAGTCAGTATGGATGGAAATAAAGCTAGGTGGCCCATGGTGGATAACAGTGGACTACTGAGAATTGAACATCCATGCAGCTGTGCTCAACATTGCCACTATCTTAGATGCTTTGGCCATCGTCCTAGGAGTGTCTCATGCTGTGCTGGCTTTAGCAGAAGATTTTTTTCAGTATATCCCTGGCCACCAAGTCACAAGATCAATTTGTCTTCATGTTGGAGAAACAACAAAGGACTTTTCAAGTGCTTCCCCAAGAATACCTCACAGCCCCACCATATGTCATGGGATGGTAGTCTATGATCTATCTCCGTTGTTCCCCACACCAGTAAAATGGGCCCAATACATTGATGATATAATGTTAACATGTGAATACTTGCCTCGGTTGCGGGACGCTCTGCAGGGTTTGTTGGAACATCTACAAGAGAGAGGATGGACAGTGCGCCTGGGTGGCTCAGTCGTTAAGCGTCTGCCTTCGGCTCAGGTCATGATCCCAGGGTCCTGGGATCGAGTCCCACGTCGGGCTCCCTGCTCGGCAGGAAGCCCGCTTCTCCCTCTCCCACTCCCCCTGCTTGTGTTCCTGCTCTCGCTGTCTCTCTCTCTGTCAAGTAAATAAATAAAATCTTTAAAAAAAAAAAAAAAAGAGAGAGGATGGACAGTAAAACCACAGAAAATTCAAGGCCCAGTCACCACTGTAAGGTTTCAGAAGTTGTCTGGTGGGATAAGATGCTCATTGTCCCAGAAGCTGTGATTGATAAGGTGCAAGCCTTATCAATCCAACCACTAAGAATGTGGAAGTGGTGCAAGGTTTTTTAGGGATTTTGGGATTTGGGAAGCCTTTTATTCCCCACTTGGCACAGTGCCTCTGTTCCTTATACTGCCTGGTCTTTACCAGGGCGTGTGTGGGACTGGCAATAAGAGCAGCAAGCTGCCTTTGAAAAGGCAAAAAATACTAATGAAACAGATTAGAGCTCTGGACATCTCCTAATCAGGGCTACTATTTGAGTTAGATGTTTCTGGGACTCAAAAAGTTGTGGGTCCGGTACTGTGGCAGAGACAATAGGAGAGAGTGGCCCCAGGATTTTGGCCCCAGCTCTGCAAGGGAATCCCAACAGTTCCTGCAGTGTACACAGTGCTTCTCCAGGTGGAGCCTCAGAGGAGGGAATAAACTAGTAGCCAGTGGGCTGAACTCAGAATGGAATTCAGTTGGCTGGTGGTCACTTATGAGTCATTAACCCTTTGCACTGACAGTGGGCTGCTCTAAAGAGATTAACTCTATGGCTCAGATGATGGCAAACTGAGGGGTGGATGGTCATCAATAAGCCCTTGATGGATCCTTGAAGGATCAGGATATATGGAAAGACATTTGGGTCTACCTATAAGAACCTGAGGTAGTCATTGTTTTCCTTGTCCTGGCTTATAAGGCACTGACCCCCCCTGGCTTCCAGAAGCTGATGCCTTCGCTCAGGTATGAGCCTTAGGAACTGATCCTTCGGTAGAGACAGCATATTGGGTGCACAGAAAAGTAGCTACCATTTAGCCCAGATGGGATGGAGGGTTGCCAAAGATGCCAGATTGCTCTTGAAGTACAGTGACTTGGTTAAGCAATAATAGCATGTCCTGTGTGTTCTAAATAACACCCAAAGTAAGTTCCAAAGGAGTCTGGGGCCATCCACTAGAGTTCCCAACCAGCGAGTGATTGGCAAATTGATTGTATTGGCCCCTCCAGGTGAGGGTTCTAAATATGTACTGGTTTGTGTAGACATGGGGTCTGGCCTAACCTGTTTTCCTCTGTCATTGTGCAAACCAGGCTGCCACCACTGGGGAGTTAGAGAAGCTGAGTACCTTGTATAAGCTACCCTCATAGATTAGACAGTGATAGGAGGGCACATTTCAAATGTCATAACGTGTGAAATTGGGCAAAAGAACTTGACATTGAATAAAGGTTCCATCTCCCCTATAACCTGCGAGTAGCAGAGTTGGTAGACAGAAACAGTGGAATATTAAAACAGTAGATTAAAATACTAACAGGTAAAACCACCTTGGCTGGGTGAACTACCATAATGTTCCAGGCTTTAATACATTTGACTGGTCAGCTAATAGGGCCTGCAGCCCCATATACCAGACTGGGGACCCTTGATGAGGCACCTAATACTGTAAAGGTATGGAAGTCCCAGGAAACAGCCATTTTTCAAACTCTCACTGTGGATCAGTGTAGTTTGCCGCAGAGAACACCAAGCCCATCACCAACTGGGAGGGAGTTATCTATTGGAATTTGCAGTGGGACATCCTGCCAGGATGGGTGAGTTACTTCACACCCCTGGGTGAGGGGAACTACTCAGTCTCTGCTGGGATCTTGTTCTACTGCAAGCTGGACCTGTTGAAACATCCTGTATTTGGAATGAAACACAAACAATTGGAAGAGGGTCCTGGTCTGGCGTATCTCCCAGTCCATCTTCTAACACCTACAGTGCTGCCTCTTCCAAATAACATGTGTGGTATATACATCCAGGTTAGCTCCTAAAATAGCCAGCCTCCCTCTCCTCAAAGCCAGGTGGGCATGTTTTGTTTTCCACTGGTAGGATCATTTGGCCACTGTCTCTCTTCCTTCCACTGGCCTGGAGGGTGTTCTAGCACACATACAAGCCCTTACTAAATCACCCAGCAAGCCTTGAATGATAGCCAACAGTATCTATCCTTGCTGAATGCGAAAATGTTTCTAATGAGAAAGGCTGTCCTCCAAAATAGAATGGCCTGGACATTATTACTACTTGCAAGGAGGCATCTGTGCCATTATCTAAACTGAATGTTACCTGTTTATACCTGATGAGCCTGCTAATGTATCAGCTTTATTAAGTCCCATGAAGACACAAGTGAACACCCTGAGTGATCCTGACCTGTTGCCTAGGGGGCTTAATAGATCAATGGTTTGGATCATGGGGCTTTTGTTGGAAAAAATTGTCACTGATTTTGGGAATCATTGTCTTAGGCTGTGTTTTTTCTCACATGTCCCTGTACTGTTGCTGTGGCATCTGCCTCCACTGCAGCCAGATGCCAACATAGGAGCCTCTTCTCTGCTAATAAACCCCTTGGCTAATTGCTCAGGGCACATTGTGGAAGAGGGGGGCATGTGAGATTGTAAGACCAGGTCATGAAGGGTGGAGTACTGGGGAGGTCATTGGGAGAAGTGACTGTTGGTGGACCTGTGAGCTGGACCCCAACAATCAGAAGCCCTTCACTCTTCCCCTGTCCTTGGAATGTGCATTGTACTTGCCTTCCCTGCTTCCAGAAGCTCAGCCCCCAAGGGTACTGCCTTGAGATAGTGATGTGGTGTTGAGATCATCTGGATGGCATATGTGACCGAAACTAGTTAAAGCCTCTATATAAACTTTTAAGATTTTGGCAGGTGAGTGTGGAGATCTACTCATCTTGCTGCTGCCCAAGACAAGCCTTGTAGGTAAGTTTTCTTGTTTATTAAACCTGCCACCTACCAATCTGGAGCATCTGCCTCTTTCTTTGGTCTCTCCTTGCCCTTTGAGAATGGGTGCTGGTTTCAGATCACACCTGGGAAGCTCCCAAGTTGGTGGTTAACTAACACCAGGTGACATTCCTTTGTAGCAGTCATCAGTATATACGATGACCTATCCAGTAATTTACTTATCTTCCTCCCTGGGCTGTTAGTGTTAGGAGACCCAGGTCTGGGTCTATTTTTGGTCCACAGTGTCAATCAATATTCTTGAGAGAAGGGCCAGTGAGGGGAAACTTGGTGATCATACCATTTCTTCAGTAGTGCTTCTAAAGTGCCCACTAGATAGAATAGTCATATAGAGTATATTTATTTTGTTCTCACCTCTCCGTAGAAATTGCACTTGCTAAACTGATCAACAGCTTGTTCCCTGTCAAATTTTTTGGCTTCTTTGCTCTCATCTTTCTGAGATTTATTTAAGTGGCCTAAATATGTTTTCTCCTTGGTTGCTTTTCTCTTTCCCTCCTTCACGTTGGTATGCAGACTGTTGCCTGTTTGAAACATTTCTTGTTCCTTTGTTGGTTTGTCTTCTCTCTTCAATAACTCAAGTAAGAATTCAGAGCAACTTGGTTTTCTCTGTCTAAATACAACCCACAGAATTTCGGTAACACTACATTTCATGCTGAAATCAACCACCACTTGACGTTCACATCATTGAAAATTAATTTCCTGTGTGGATCTCTCATTCTTTGCAGCACATTTTTTGGTACTTTGCATGAACTTAACTTTATTTTGGTCTACATATAAACACTACTATAATAAATATATAAATATAATAAAATAAAATGAAATATGTGCCTATGTAAATTTGTTGTTCCTTTCTAACTTTCCTCCATGCTCCCCTGATTCAAGCTTGGTTGCCAGTCTATTCTTTCTGTCCTTCTGTCTTTTCTGTCTGCCCTGACCTGGCTAGCAGGCCAGGCTGCCCTTCCACCGACTGAGCACACAATAAATACTTTGCTAACACCCTTGTTCTGAACCCTCCATCTCAACATTTTTGTCTTATATTCTGTGATGTTTTTTCAGGTCTTGGGCTATGGACCTCTGGTCCTAGGTGTTTTATTTCCTTTTAAATAACAGCTTTATTGAGATATAGTTGACACAATGGTAAGCCACACATATTGAAAGTGTAAAATTTGATGAGTTTTGATATATAATACATCTACACCCATGAAACCAATACCACAATCAATAGAGTGAACATATCCATCAACTCAAAAAGTTTCCTCACACCCCTTGGTCATTCCTCCCCGCTCCTACCCCTAGCCCTGATCCACAAAACCACTGATCTACTTTCTGGCCCTGTAAATTAGTTTGCATTTTTCAGAATTTTATATACATGGAGTCATACAGAATGTCTTCTGTTTTGTCTGGCTTCTCCACATGATTATTTTGTGATCCATTCATACCAGTGCTTTTACCAAGAGTGCGTTTCTTTTTATTGCTGAGTAGTGGTGTATTGTAGGAGCACATAGCAATTTGTTTGATCACTTCTCCTGTTGATGGAAATTTACATTGTTTCCACTTTTTGGGTCTTAGAAATAATTTTCTATGACTATCCTTATATAAATCTTTGTGTAGATGTGTATTTCATTTTCTCTCAGGATAATGCCTAGGATTGGAATGGCTGGATCATATAAGTCTAACTTTTTAAGAAATTGCCAAACTGTTTTCTAAAGTGGTTGTGTCCTTTTACATCTCTGCCAGGAGTGGATAAGAGCTCCAGTGTTCCTGCCTCCATATTCTCACGAATACTTGCTATGGTCAGTCTTTCTAATTTCAGCTATTCTAATAGGTGTATAGTAGGATTTCAGTGTGGCTTCAGTTTGCATGTCCCTAATAACTAATGATGTGAGCATCTTTTCATGTGCTCATTTGCCAGCTATGTATTTTCTTGGTTAAAATGTCTGTTCAAATCTTTGCCCATTTTTAATTTTTTTAATTTTAATTTTTTTATTAAAGATTTTTATTTATTTATTTGACAGAGAGAGAGGGAACACAAGCAGGGGGAGTGGGAGAGAGAGAAGCAGGCTCCCCCCGGAGCAGGGAGCCTGATGCGGGGCTCGATCCCAGGACCCCAGGATCATGACCTGAGCCGAAGGCAGACGCTTAACGACTGAGCCACCCAGGCGCCCCTTTATTTTTTTTTAAAGATTTTATTTATTTATTTGACAGAGAGAGACGCAGTGAGAGAGGGAACACAAGCAGGGGGAGTGGGAGAGGGAGAAGCAGGCTCCCTGCCGAGCAGGAAGCCCAATGTGGAGCTCGATCCCAGGACCCTGAGATCATGACCTGAGCCGAAGGCAGACACTTAACGACTGAGCCACCAAGGCGCCCCTCTTTGCCCATTTTTTAAATAGGTTGTTTTCTTTTTGTTGAGTTTTGAGAGTTCTTTATATATTCTGGTTATAAATCTTTTATGCTTTGCAACGATTTTCACCCAAGCTGTGGTTTGTCTTTTCTTTCTTTAAGCAGTATCTTTTGATGAGCAGACATTTTTACTTTTAATGAACTCCAATATATCAATTTGTCCTTTTATGGATTATATGCATTTGGTGTCATGCCTAACTCGAATTCACAAATATTTTATCCTATATTTTCTTTTATATATATATATTTTTTTAAGATTTTTTATTTATTTGTGAGAGAGAGAATGAGAGACAGAGAGCATGAGAGGGAGGAGGGTCAGAGGGAGAAGCAGACTCCCTGCCGAGCAGGGAGCCCGATGTGGGACTCGATCCCGGGACTCCAGGATCATGACCTGAGCCGAAGGCAGTCGCTTAACCAACTGAGCCACCCAGGCGCCCTATCCTATATTTTCTTCTAGAAGTTTTATACTTTTAGGTTTTACATGTAGGTCTATGATCTTTTGTATATGGTACAAGGTATGGATGGAAGTTCATTTTTCCTTTTGGCTAAGGGCTTGCTTATTTTTTAGCCTTATACTTCTATCTTAAGCTCAACCCTTGGGACTTATCCTCGACGACCATTTATACCCACACATTGGACCACATTGGTTGCAGATGCTCTGGCTAATACTCTACCAAGTAGAGCTTAGTTTTAGGACCAAACTTTGTGATGATTATTAGGGCCAGCCTTTGCCTTGTGTAGCTTCAACTCTATGCACAGGAACCACATAGAGCTCCTTTTTTTTTTTTTTTTTTTTTTTTTTGAGCCTAACTGATCATTTCTTTGCTATGCACAACTCTTGTTCTACCTCTTTATTCTTTAAGTGCTCACCTCACATCTCTGGATTAATTACTGTGACGGGTAGCTTTCAGAACTTCCTCCTTTCCATTTTCTCATATACAGCTCACTTAGAGCCATCTCTACCTTCACCCCCCAGATTTTCATCTCAAGTACGAAACCTAGTTCATTTAGTTCATTCAACCAACATTTATTGGGCTTTGCAATATGCCATGCAAGGTGCAGCAAACACAGTGGACCACAGCTTTGTTCTCATGGAGCTTATAGTCTAGTAGCAGATACAGACAGATAAATAGGCTAATGTAGTAGTATAGTGAAATTGGGTCTCCTATTTTCAACTGTCTTCACCTTCAATTACATCTGGGCTGCTTATTCTGAAGAAGCATATCTGTTTATGGCTTTTCTGTTTGCCCAACCATCCAGTGAATGAAAATTCAGATGGCACGCTGCAGATGAAGAATATAACATTCACACTGATGAAATCTCTGCAAGAGGTGATTTTTTTTTTTTAACCTGAAAACCAGCCATCTGATTTTGGCTGTGAGCAAGTAGCCTAACCAGTGAATTGCAACTTGTATAATTCCAGTAGGGATTCTTTTGCTTCTGCCTTTGAGTATTGTTTTAATGGGTTGCATGCAAAAAATTATACCTATCTTAGCACTGTAAGACTCTAGTTCAAATGTTTGCTCTGTTGTTTGCTGTGTGACCCATAATTATTCTGTGTCTCAGTTTTTTATTATATAAAATTGAGAGTCTGGAGTTCTTTCGATTCTCAAATGCTAGGATACTTCATTTTCAAAATTACTTAACAATTGCCTCATTACTCAACATGGCAAGATGTTGGCAGATCTCCCCTCTGTCTGTGGCCACTCTTGTAACCCAGTAGCTAGCCATTTGATATAATAAGCATAATAATATATAATATATATAATAAACATAATATATATGGTAATATATAGCCATGCACCTATGTACAAATATTTCTATTTCAGATGTTTGATGTCTGAGTGCATGAAAATGTTGCTTTATATTTTCCCTAAGATTTTAAGTATATGAAGTCAGTAGTCTTTTTTTTTTTTTTAATTTAAGGTATCTCTATAACTTTGGCATGTGGTATAAACAAAGTGTTAACCAATGAGTTTATACTAACGGCTTCATGTATAGATCTAAGAATTCCTCGGTAGCCCAACAGGTTTGGGCATTTCTGGTAAGCAAGCTATGATGTGACCCACTTAATCATGGTCTTTTATTAGATATAAAGATTGAGGGCCTGGTCTATCTAACTGAACAAGTTCTCTTTTTTCGGTTTTGTTTGTGTGGAACCAGCCTCACCTCTGAGCTCCTACTTGGCTAATTCCAGCAAAGTCCCACTGGGAGCATGGCAGGAGGAGGGGAGTGAGACAGACAGACTGGAGAGCTTTAATGCTGCTGGTGACTGCGCCATTACCCAGAAAATGCAGGTTAATGTGCGGAAAGGGAGGGAACTGCGGGAGGCAGCCAAGCAAACCCAACAATACCTATTAGAAGGAACAGTCATGCAGCATATCAGTCAGGAAGAAGTGGTAAGTGTCAAAAAGTCAGAGGAGCTCCCTCCGCTGCCTAATCAAAGCAAACATGCTAGAGACATGGATTAAAGAAACAGCAATAGAATAAATGCTGAACTGATTCACATGGACTTCGCCTTCACACTGTGCCCAGGTCCAAAGTCACCTAGGGGTCTCTTAAGTCCCTAAGGACAAACAATCCATATTGATGAGATGGATGTGCTCATGTGGCAGGATACAGCTCTGTTGTCACTGTTTCTAGTAAGTTTTGGGTCAGCTTCATGTGAACTATCAACTTGGCACTCACAAATAACTTTATTGTGAAGCAGAATATTAAGTGAGAAACAAAGAGGCACAGACAAGATTATGTGATAATTCAGAGTAGAAAGAATTCAATTTCTACTCAAGGATTCATGAAGATATTGAATTTGAGAGAAGCCTTGGAGAACTGGAAAGATTTCATGAAGCTGATATCGTGGGGGTAAGGCAGATGTAACAAGAGAAAATGAAAGAGGAGTTAGGAAATAAGAGAATGCCTGGAAAATATTAATAGTCCAGTTTGGTCGAAGGATGAGAAAGGAGATGGGGGTAGAAAGAAATAAGGTTGTAGTGGTAGGTTGAATGCAATCCGTGAAGACCCTGGATGCCACATTTGGCTTTGTTTCTCCATTCATCCCCACTTCCTCAAAGTTATTCTACTCCTGTCACAGGGACTTCTTTGGATTTGCAAGGAAAACTTGGGTGTCCTTTTCCCCATATTCTAAAGTTCTGTGCTTATATCTTGAGATGATAATGGCCCCCAAAATAGAAGTTCTGCTGTCGATGTGGCCTTAATCCTTAATCCATGACCTTAATCCCTGCTGCCTCCACAGTCCCAGTGCTCTGACTGTGACTGTCACCCCTTTGGTCACCAGTGGTGCCTCTGATGCCCAGTGACCCCCAGACATGTGGAGAAATGTTCCTTTTGGCCTTTAACACCCTTTCCATTGTTTCCATGCTTCATATATCTCAGACATGATTGCATGGGCTGGTTAGCGGAAAATCTGAGTGGGTGTGTCCCTCCCAGAATCCCTCCTATCCATCTGAAGATGAGCCAGTGCCCAGTCTTTGAACCACATTTCTGGGCCTCATCAACTTTTCCCTTGTGGTGGGTTATTTACTCATAGGTTCTCAAAAATATGCACCATCCACCTTGTTTGACATCATCTTGGGTCCAAGGTAAGACCCTGCTACCTGTACTGTGCAATTACCTAAACCAGCTATGCAATTCCCAATTTCTGTCCTTTGTCTTCCTCTCCTCTTTTCCTAGGATGTCATTCCCAAACTGTATTTACCTACAGAGCTCTGACTAATCCTCCAATCTCACCTGACCCAGTTCTGGAATTAATCACAACAGATCTATACTTTACCCGCAGCACTCAGGACATTTTATTGAAATTATCCACTGTTTCTGTCTCTCCAATGTAACTATGAGCTCCTTGAGGGCAGGGCCTGTGTTTTTGTTTTGTTTTTCCCATTTATCTCTCTTTAGTACACAGCTTGCTTGTTGGCACAGAAGATCCTGGATACACTTACTCCATCATTCAGTAATGAAATTTAAGTTTAAAAGATCTCCCATTTAAACTCTTAAACTATTCAGTTCAAAAGGAGTATCTGTAATAAGAAATGATAGATACCATTTACTTTCTTTTTTTTTTTTTAATTTTATTATGTTATGTTAGTCACCATACAATACATCATTAGTTTTTGATGTGGTGATCCACGATCCATTGTTTTCGTATAACACCCAGTGCTCCATGCAGTACGTGCCCTCCTTAATACCCATCACCGGGCTAACCAATCCTCCCTCCCCCCTCCCCTCTAAAACCCTGTTTGTTTCTCAGAGTCCATAGTCTCTCATGGTTCATCTCTCCCTCCAATTCCCCCCGCCCATTTTTCCCTTCCTTCTCCTAATGTCCTCCATGTTATTCCTTATGTTCCACAAATAAGTGAAACCATACAATTGACTTTCTCTGCTTGACTTATTTCACTTAGCATAATCTCCTCCAGTCCCATCCATGTTGATGTAAAAGTTGGGTATTCATCCTTTCTGATGGCAGAGTAATATTCCATTGTGTATATGGACCACATCTTTACCCATTCATCTGTTGAAGGGCATCTCGGCTCTTTCCACAGTTTGGCTATTGCGGACATTGCTGCTATGAACATTGGGGTGCATATGGCCCTTCTTTTCACTACATCTGTGTCTTTGGGGTAAATACCCAGGAGTGCAATTACTGGGTCATAGGGTAGCTCTATTTTTAAATTTTTGAGGAACCTCCACACTGTTTTCCAAAGTGGCTGTGCCAACTTGCATTCCCACCAACAGTGTAAGAGGGTTCCCCTTTCTCCACAACCTCTCCAACATTTGTTGTTTCTTTCCCTGTCCATTTTTGCCATTCTAACTGGTGTAAGGTGGTATCTCAGTGTGGTTTTTTTTTTTTTTTTAAGATTTTATTTATTTATTTGACAGAGAGAGACAGAGAGGGAACATGAGTGGGAGGGAGGCGGTGGGGGAGAGGGAGAAGCAGGCTTCCCGCAGAGCGGGGAGCCCGATGCGGGGCTCGATCCCAGGATCCTGGGATCATGACCTGAGCCGAAGGCAGATGCTTAACGACTGAGCCACCCAGGCGCCCCTCAGTGTGGTTTTGATTTGGATTTCCCTGATGGCTAATGATGATGAACATTTTTTCATGCGTCTGTTAGCCATTTGTATGTCTTTTTCAGAGAAGTGTCTGTTCATCTCTTCTGCCCACTTTTTGACTTGATTATTTGTTTTTTGGGTGTTGAGTTTGAGAAATTCTTTATAGATTTTGGATACCAGCCCTTTATCTGTAGTGTCATTTGCAAATATCTTCTCCCATTCTGTGGGTTGCCTCTTTGCTTTGTTGACTGTTTCCTTGCTGTTTGGGACTTGATGAAGTCCCAAAAGTTCACTTTTGCTTTTGTTTCACTAGCCTTTGGAGATGTATCTTGAAAGAAGTTGCTGTGGCCGATGTCAAAGAGGTTACTGCCTATCTTCTCCTCTAGGATTTTGATGGATTCTTGTCTCACATTGAGGTCTTTCATCCACTTTGAGTTTATCTTTGTGAATGGTGTTAGAGAATGGTCGAGTTTCATTCTTCTGCATGTGGCTGTCCAATTTTCCCAGCACCATTTATTGAAGAGACTGTTTTTTCCATTGCATGTTTTTTCCTGCTTTGTCAAAGATTATTTGACCATAGAGTCGAGGGTCCATACGTGGGTTCTCTATTCTGTTCCATTGGTCTATATGTCTGTTTTTGTGCCAGTACCATGCTGTCTTGGTGATCACAGCTTTGTAATATAGCTTGAAATCGGGCAACGTGATGCCCCCAGCTTTGTTTTTCTTTTTCAACATCTCCTTGGAGATTTGGGGTCTTTTCTGATTCCATACAAATTTTAGGATTGTTTGTTCCAGCACTTTGAAAAATGTCATTGGAATTTTGATCGGGATGGCATTGAAGGTATAGATTGCTCTGAGTAGCATAGACATTTTAACAATGTTTATTCTTCCGATCCATGAGCATGGAATATTTTTCCATCTTTTTGTGTCTTCTTCAATTTCTTTCATGAGTGTTTTGTAGTTCCTAGAGTATAGATCCTTTACCTCTTTGGTTCGGTTTATTCTGAGGTACCTTATGGTTTTTGGTGCTATTGTAAATGGAATCGTTTCTTTAATTTCTCTTTCTACAGTTGTGTTGTTAGTGTATAAGAAAGCAACTGATTTCTGTGCATTGATTTTGTATCCTGCCACATTACTGAATTGCTGGATGAGTTCTAGTAATTTGGGGGTGGAGTCTTTTGGGTTTTCCACATAAAGTATCATGTCGTCTGCGAAAAGAGAGAGTTTGACTTCTTCTTTGCCAATTTGAATACCTTTTATTTCTTTTTGTGTCTGATTGCTGTTGCTAGGACTTCTAGTACTATGTTGAACAACAGTGGTGAGAGTGGGCACCCTTGACGTGTTCCTGATCTTAAGGGAAAGGCTCTCAGCTTTTCCCCATTGAGGATGATATTCGCTGTGGGCTTTTCATAGATGGATTTTATGAGCTTGAGGAATGTTCCCTCTATCCCTATACTCTGGAGAGTTTTAATCAGGAAAGGATGTTGTATTTTGTCAAATGCTTTTTCTGCATCAATTGAGAGGACCATATGGTTCTTCTCCCTCCTCTTATTAATGTGTTCTATCACATTGATTGATTTGTGAATGTTGAACCACCCTTGCATCCCGGGGATAAATCCCACTTGGTCGTGGTGGATGATCCTTTTAATGTATTGTTGGATCCTATTAGCTAGGATTTTGTTGAGGATTTTGGAATCCATATTCATCAGGGATATCGGTCTGAAATTCTCCTTTTTGATGGGGTCTTTGCCTGGTTTGGGGATTAAGGTAATGCTGGCCTCATAGAATGAGTTTGGAAGTTTTCCTTCTGTTTCTATTTTTTGAAACAGCTTCAGTAGAATAGGTATTATTTCTTCTTTGAATGTTTGGTAGAATTCCCCAGGGAATCCATCAGGCCCTGGACTCTTGTTTTTTGGGAGGTTTTTGATCACTGCTTCAATCTCGTTACTGGTTATTGGCCTATTCAGGTTGTCAATTTCTTCCCGTTTCAGTCTTGGCAACTTATATGTTTCTAGGAAGGCCTCCATTTCATCCAGATTGCTCAGTTTATTGGCATATAGTTGTTGATAATAATTTCTAATAATTGTTTCTATTTCCTTGGTGTTAGTCGTGATCTCTCTCCTTTCATTCATAATTTTATTAATTTGGGTCCTTTCTCTTTTCTTTTGGATAAGTCTGGCCAGTGGTTTATCAATCTTATTAGTTCTTTCAAAGAACCAACTTCTAGTTTCATTGATCTGATCTACTGTGTTTCTGGTTTCTAATTCATTGATCTCTGCTCTAATTTTAATTATTTCTCTTCTAATGCATGGCTTAGGCATCATTTGTTGCTTTTTCTCTAGTTCTTTAAGGTGTAGAGTTAGTTGGTGAATTCGGGATTTTTCTATTTTTTTGAGTGAGGCTTGGATGGCTATGTATTTCCCCCTTAGGACCGCCTTTGCAGTATCCCATAGGTTTTGGACCGATGTGTTTTCCTTCTCATTGATTTCCATGAATTGTTTAAGTTCTTCTTTGATTTCTTGGTTGACCCAAACATTCTTGAGCAGAGTGGTCTTTAGCTTCCAAGTGTTTGAATTTCTACCAAATTTTTTCTTGTGATTGAGTTCCAGTTTTAGAGCATTGTGGTCTGAGAATATGCAGGGAATAATCTCAATCTTTTGGTATTGGTTGAGACCTGATTTGTGACCCAGTATATGGTCTATTCTGGAGAAAGTTCCATGAGCGCTCGAGAAGAATGAGTATTCTGTTGTTTTAGGGTGGAATGTTCTATAAATATCTATGAGGTCCATCTGGCCCAATGTATCATTCAAAGCTCTTGTTTCCTTGTTGATTTTCTGCTTAGATGATCTGTCCATTGCTGAGAGTGGAGTACTGAGGTCTCCTACAATTAACGTATTGTTATCAATATGACTCTTTATTTTGGTTAACAGTTGGCTTATGTAGATGGCTGCTCCCATGTTGAGGGCATAGATATTTACAATTGTTAGATCTTCTTGTTGGATAGACCCTTTAAGAATGATATAGTGTCCTTCTGTGTCTCTTATTACGGATTTTAGTTTAAAATCTAATTTGTCTGATATAAGAATTGCTACCCCATCTTTCTTTTGAGGTCCGCTGGCATGGAAGATAGATCTCCATCCCTTCACTTTCAGTCTGGATGTATCTTTAGGTTCAAAATGAGTCTCTTGTAGACAGCGTATGGATGGGTCCTGTCTTTTTATCCAATCTGCAACCCTGTGCTGTTTTAAGGGAGTGTTTAGGCCATTCACGTTGAGAGTGATTATTGAAAGATATGAATTAATTGTCATCATGTTGCCTGTGAAGACGTTGTTTTTATAGATTGTCCCTGTAAATTTCTGTTGTAGATCACTCTTGGGGTCTTTTTCCTTTTATAGAACCCCCCTTAATATTTCTTGCAGGGCCGGCTTAGTGGTCACATATTCTTTCAACTTCTGCCGGTCGTGGAAGCTCTGCATTTCTCCATCCATTCTAAATGAAAGCCTTGCCGGATAAAGTATTCTTGGCTGCATGTTCTTCTCATTTAGTACTCTGAATATGTCTTGCCAGGTCTTTCTGGCTTGCCAGGTCTCTGTGGATAGGTCTGACGTTATTCTGATGTTCCTCCCTCTGTATGTAAGGAATCTCTTCCCCCTAACTGCCCTTTAGATGGTTTCCTTGGTTCTAAGATTTACGAGTTTTACTATTACATGCCGGGGTGTTGGCCTGTTTTCCTTGATCTTAGGAGGGGTCCTCTCTGCCTCTAGGACTCGAATGTTTGTTTCATTCCCCAGATTAGGGAAGTTCTCAGCTACGATTTGCTCAAATACATCTTCTAGTCCTCTCTCTCTCTCTCCAGTCCCTCCGGGATTCCAATTATTCTGACATTGGAACGCCTCGTGGTGTCACTTATTTCTCTGATTCTATTTTCATGGATTCTGAGTTGTTTTTCCCTGGCCTCCTCTTTTCCCTTTTTATCTATTATATTGTCTTCCAGGTCGCTTAGTCTCTCTTCTGTCTCAGTTACCCTAGCTGTTAGATTATCTAGATTGGATTGGATCTCATTGATAGCATTTTTAAGTTCTGCCAATTCACCTTTTATTTCTGCCCTTAGAGACTCTATGTTGCCATTAATTGATTTCTCCATTCTAGCCATTGTCTTCACAATTGCTAGCCTGAATTCCATCTCTGACATCTTGGTTATATCTGCATCCATTTGTAAATCTGCAGCATAAGTCATAATCTCTGAGTCTTTTCTGTTTTGGGGGCTCCTCCTCCTAGTCATTCTGCTGATGGGTGTTTGAGGGAATGTATAGAGTCCAAATCATTGACCAGAACCCAAGCAAGATGCACCTGTTTTCTTGGGACCTTAGGGTTGCTGGCCTCTTGTTTTCCCAGCCTGTCTTCTGCGGGAGGGGCCTGTCGCGCTGTTACTCAGGCAACCCTGTTTGGGCGGAGTTGCCCTGCCCCCCCTGTGGCGGGGGATGGGCTCAGCGGGAATCAGTCTTTGGGGCTTTTGTTCTCTGGCGCCTTTCCCTGGCGGCTTTCCGCGTCTCTTCCGTGAGTCAGAGCAGAAGAGACCGTTTCCAACCCTCTGCCTCAGAGCAGAGAGACCGCAGTCTGTTCTTCAGTGAGCTCTCCAGGCCCCACCGTCTCCGTTTCTGTCCGTGCTGCTATAAACTGCAGCGGCCTGGGTTGCGCGCCCCTCCGCAGCGCTCCCAGTCCTGCCTCCAGGTCGGGGCACGTCTCTGCCCTTTGTGCTTCTAAAACCGCCAGCCGCTCCCAGTTCACGCGCGCGCGCGTGCGCGCGCGACTCTGCCGCTCGGGGTTCCCACCCTGGGGGTTGCAGTTCACCTGCATGACCCCGGTGCACCGGGTTTCTGTCTCGGAGGCTGCAGTTCACGTGTTTGCGACTGTCGCTCCGGGTTTCTGTCTGGGGGGGCTGCGGTTCGTGTTTGCGCAACCCCTCTGATCTGGTTTTCCACCCCGGGGGCTGCCCTAAAGTCCTTTCCCGACACTACCGGTCTGCGAGTCTGTGCTCCGTCCGTGCCCCGTCCCCAGCACATGAGGCTGTCACTCACCGGCGGTGTAGGATCCCCACGGCCAGGCTCCCTCCCGCCACCATTTATCCTCCGATATATGCCCGCAGGATCACGGCTCTCCGCTTCGTACCTCAAAACCAACTGCCTGCGATATTCTGTTTGTAGAGATCCAGATCTTCTTACATCTCAGGCTGGTTTCGTGGGTGCTCAGAGTGGTCTGGTAGATATCCAGCTCAATTCCGGGGACCAGTTGAAATAGGGTCCCCTGCTCCTCCGCCATCTTTCCCCCCTCCCAATACCATTTGCTTTCAACCAGGTAGCTTAAAAGTCATTAATTTAGAATAGTCTCATAAAAAATAAAAAATTCAGGGTGCCTGGGTGGTTCAGTTGGTTAAGCATCTGCCTTCGGCTCAGGTCGTGATCCCAGGTCCTGGGATCGAACTCTGCATTGGGCTCCCTGCTCAGCGGGAGCTTCTCTTTCTCCCTCTGATGCTCCCCCTGTTTGTGCTCTCTCGTTCTCTGTCAAATAAAGAAATAAAATCTTTAAAAAAATAAAAAATTCTATTAAATATTAGTGTTTTAGTAGAGCTCATGTTGCAGAATACCATGTAAATACATTCTCTAGCCCATCTTTGTATATTTTTTCTCCTGGTTATTCTTAGCTAAAGAAGCATAATTTCTAACTAATTTTTTTTTTTCTATATTACTCTTTGGTCTATTGGTATTTCATGAAAAAAAACCCAACATTGTTTTTTATCATTTTTTCCCCTTCAACTGTAGCAAATAAAATAATGGGACTGATGTCAAAACTGAGGTAGGAATTATGATTTTCTTCCCTTCCTAAGATAGTTTTTCAGGCATTATGTTTGGTGAGAAACAGAAGAAACTTAATTAAAAGTTGAGTTTTGTGGGAAGTCTGAAATAGAGAAAGAACAAATTGTGGATAAGTTAGTTCTAGAGAAACCAGGGAAAGGAACTTCGCACCAACAAATGCAAGCTATGAATGCTAAGTGCTTTCTAAATAATATGAGCTTAAAGTAAAGACAGTGACAGGAGAGGAGATGCCAGGTATCATTACCAGTTTTTGAGGTTTTTTTTTTGTTATCAGAAAATACTCTCAAGTTATAACCTGGGCAGGTCCGTGTCACATTCCTGCTTTTCCTCTTTTGTATGAAGTAGGCACTCAGAATCTTCATCATGTATTATCTGGTATCATGGATGCTTTATTCAGTGTGAAATTGGGCTGTAAGGCATTTCAACTCATGCTTTGCAATCTTTGGTTCAGGAAACCCTGCATAGCAAGAATAATAGACTCTAAAGGTGGGAAAGCCTTTAAAAGTTGTCCCCCCAAATGATCTATTACATAAAGTCCTTCTATCATGTTCTCTAGAAGTGAACATGGAGACTCTTTCTCAACAGCTTCTGCTCAGGCAGGTCATTCCAGGCAGCCTGTTTATGTCAGGGTGGGAGTAAGTGAGCTCTCAGTGTTTCAAAAATTTTCTTAGTGTGGAATTAAAATGTTTCTCCACTTGTTATTTCCAGCAAGGCCCTCTGGAGTCATCCTGAGAGGATATAGGCCCTTTTGAAGATGACAGCTCTGTAAGTATTTAAAGACTACTGTTATGCTTCACACAGTGTCCTTATTTTTAGGATAAAATTCCTGAGTTTTCTTAACAGCACTTCATCTGCACAGAGGAAGCAGACCTGTGAAGTAGCAGCCCCAGCTCTTTTATTTGCTACTCGTCTGAAAGTGGACATGTCTCCTTACTTTGAGAACCTATTTATCATAAGATTAAAAAAATGCCAATTCCATGGGGATATTTTGAGAATTAATTTCCTCAATAGATATTTATTGAGTGTCCACTAGGCAGGGAATACAACAATGAACAAAGCAGATTAAACCCCTCTACCCTCTTGAAGCTTAGATTCTATGCGGGTGGGGAACAGGAAGTAAGTAAACTATAAGGAATATTGGCTGGCAACAATACTATGAGCAAAGCAAAGCAGAAAAGTGGGGATGGGGAATACCAAGTTGGGGTTTGCAATTTTGGAAAGGATTAAATGACAGTGTAGATGATGACACTTCTTAAACTCTAGAAAGCTATACGGATGGAAGGCATTTCTATGGCATGGTGTTCTAACTCCTTGGCACCAGTCACTTCTCTGGCCAGACTAATTTTTCTCATTTCTCCCTTAACGGTCTGGTCCAGAACGGAGCCTAGCATTGCAGGTGTGATTTGGCCAGCTTAATGTATTACATTTGATTTTGTCCTATCTCCTTCCAAAAGGATTTTACGTGACTTATAATCAACAATGACTCTAATTTCATACACGAGCTCTTGCACAGCACTCTCCCTACCTGCTTACCCAGTGACTGCACTGTAGAACCACCTTTAGGAACAGGGTGGACACCTTCCCACACAGTCTGATTTCAGTGGCACAAGGTGTCCCTACCTTCACTGCCATCCATTTAACCCAAACTTGAAGTTTTTGAAAAAGAGGAGCAAGAGTTTTCATTCCACAAGAAATTGGGACCCTTAAGAGCGAATAGACAAATCTCTCATGCAGAATAATTCCAAATAATTTATATTTATATAATTACTCTTTCTTCAAGGAGGTGGAGCATAACTGCCCACTCCTTAGGTGTAGGTTTCACATAGTGACTTCCTTCCAAAGAGTTCAGAATGGAAAAGGGAAAACAAAGAATAATTTTACAGCAGAGAGGAAAAACCTGATAAACATCACTTTGATCAGGTGATCAAGGTCAACATGAACAGTCAAAAATCATGTGCATATCATGCACCCTTATTGTTGTGGCTCTGCCTTGATTAGTTCTGTGACCTGGCAACTCATTCCATCTTAGCTTCTGACATTCCTTTATCTGTACAAGGCTGGGATGGAGGCAAGGAGGCATTTAGTCACAGAAGAGTATTCAGTGATGTTGAATAAAAAACCTGAAGAAGGAATAGCTGTTTCTCATTCATGATTTTTTTGTGATATGAAACAGAATCTTTCCAACTGGAGCTTTTCCAAGTGGAATGCGCTCATAAGAGATTAATTTTATTTTAAAAAGGAAGCTAGAACGAGCAGAAAGTTATAGGGGTGCTTTAAATTCTGTCTCCATTGAGATCTTTAGCTCACACTAGAAAAAGTTGGAGAAGGAACATGGAATGTGTGAAAAATAAAAGGCTGAAGGAAACAAAAAATTATGAGCTTGGTTTCTAGGGCTCTTTCTCTCTCTCACACACACACACAACTCACACACATGTTCAAAAAATAAATACTGATAGGTGTTAGTGTCACCTAATGGACACATAGAACTGAAAGAAATGTTTATAATCCTGACCTCAGTGACTCCATAAGATCAGTCCTTTGTGTTTAATATTGTTTCAGAGTTTGTGCTGTTAAATCAAAAGGTTATCTATAATACATCTGGTGATATTAATGCAAAAGATCAGGGGTATTCAAAAGACATTTATTCATTATTAATATAGATAATAAAGGATCATTTATGAGGCTTCAGATGAGATTTTTATCATCAAAAGCTTAAAAAGGGAAATTTATTTTTGCTTCAGGACAGTCATGAGAGGTGTCTGTAATGGGAAATGTGAGCCAACACAAAACTGTCAGATTCACTCTGTTTCTGAAGATGGCTGACACTTTATAGCAACAGATTAAAAAGAAAATAAAATTTTGTGCTTTAAATTTCTATTGACAGGGACTTCTTAATTTATTCTTGGTTTGTCCTTTATCAAGATGTCTTGTTGGCGTTCTTTGCTTTTCTCTCTTACATTTGTGGTCTTCGTTGGCTTATGTAAATTGATGGGTGTGGGGATGATGAGGAATTCATCAAACTATGAAATATTTGGGACCGTTGGAAAATAAAGGGAGGACCAGGTAATGCCTGATAATGAGAGTCACTAAGGCCAACTTCTATTGAATATGAGAGTAATGAGAGAGGGTGCCCTGAAAATTTGCTATTTTGGAGCAAGACAATGGAATCTTGGGGGACTTGAAAGAGCTCTTAGATCTGGAGCATAGTATTATTGGAATTACCATTAGCTTGTTCTTTTGGAGCTGATCAAAATGGAACTTAAATGTTTTTTTTTTTAAAGATTTTATTTATTTATTTGACAGAGAGACATAGCGAAAGAGGGAACACAAGCAGGGGTGGGGGAGTGGGAGAGGGAGAAGCAGGCTTCCCGTGGAGCAGGGAGCCTGATGTGGGGCTCAATCCTGATCCCAGAACCCTGGAATCATGACCTGAGCTGAAGGCAGACGTGTAATGACTGAGCCACCCAGGCGCCCCCTTAAATGGGTTTTTAAGGGAGTTAAGTGAATTTTCAGAATTTTTTTCACCTCCACTCTGCAAGTAAGTACCAACCAACACATCTCCAATCAAAGTTATAGTTGGAGACTTATTGGATTTTAAGTTTGGAATCCACACAAATGAGAAATAGAAAACTAAGGATGTTCTTTTTTTATTTTATTTTATTATGTTATGTTAATCACCATACATTACATCATTAGTTTTTGATGTAGTGTTCCATGATTCATTGTTTGCGTATCACACCCAGTGCTCCATTCAATACATGCCCTCTCTAATACCCATCACCAGGCTAACTCATCCCCCCATCCCCCTCCCCTCTAGAACCCTCAGTTTGTTTCTCAGGGTCCATAGTCTCTCATGGTTCGTCTCCCCCTCTGATTTCCCCCCCTTTAGTTTTCCCTTCCTACTATCTTCTTCTTTTTTTTTTAACATATAATGTATTATTTGTTTCAGAGGTACAGGTCTGTGATTCAACAGTCTTACACAATTCACAGCTCTACACAGTATCAGCTACAAAATAGCTGCTCAGGAAATGTTTGCTGAATAAATGAAAATGTCCTGTTCGGTCCAGGTATGACAGTTGAGGTTACCATAGTATGGTGAGCATATTCCAAAGACATTTATTCATTACTAATATATATAATTAAAAAAAACCATGTACATGGGATTTCAGTTGAATTATCTGAGTTAATGCATGAAAAGGGAAGATTTGTGGACCAAATGGCTAAAGATTACTCTGGTTTTAATATTAGGTCATAGTTTCAGGACTAGAAATTAAGTTAAACTGAATAAAATCACACATTGTTCCAAACTTACTTCATTAGGGTAGGATGAGTGCTATTAAGGATCCTTTGTGTTGGATACATGATTGGCTCTTAACATCCATTCCACTCTTTCGTTAATGATCCCGTGTATACTGAAGGGGCTGAAAAATAAAAATGTTTATTTCCTAAATGCCTTTGTAGTCATGTTCCAAAGAAGAGTTAGGTTTTGTCCTGTCTTTTTATCTAATCTGCAACTCTGTGCCATTTCATGGGAGCATTTAGGCCATTCACGTTTAGAGTGATTATTGAAAGATATGAATTTATTGTCATCGTGTTGTCTGTGAAGACCTTGTTTTTATAGATTGTCTCTGTAAATTTCTGTTCCATGTCACTCTTGGGGTCTTTCTCTTTTTATAGAGCCCCCCTTAATATTTCTTGCAGGGCCAGCTTAGTGGTCACATATACTTTCAGTTTCTGCCAGTCTTGGAAGTCTGCATCTCTCCATCCATTCTCAATGACAGCCTTGCCAGATAAAGTATTCTTGGCTGCATGTTCTTCTCATTTAGTACCCTGAATATGTCTTGCCAACCCTTTCTGGCCTGCCAGGTCTCTGTGGATAGGTCTGATGTTATTCTGATGTTTTTCCCTCTGTATGTAAGGAATCTCTTCCCCCTAACTGCCTTTAAGATGGTTTCCTTGGTTCTAAGATTTGCAAGTTTTACTATTAGATGCCGGGGCGTTAGCCTGTTTTCCTTGATCTTGGGAGGGGTTCTCTCTACCTCTAGGACACGAATGTTTGTTTCATTCCCCAAATTAAGGAAGTTCTCAGCTAGGATTTGCTCAAATATATCTTATAGTCCTCTCTCTCTCTCCACCCCCTCAGGGATCCCAATAATTCTGACATTGGAACGTTTCATGATGTCACTTATTTCTGTGATTCTGTTTTTATGGATTTTGAGTTGTTTTTCCCTGGCCTCCTCTTTTTCCTTCTTGACTATTAATTGGTCTTCTAGATCACTAATTCGTTCTTCTGCCTCACTTACCTTAGCTGTTAGATTATCTAGATTAGATTGGATCTCATTGATAGCATTTTTAAATTCTGCCAGTTCAGCTTTCATTTCTGCCCTTAGAGACTATGTTGCTATTAATCAATTTCTCCATTCTAGCTATTGTCTTCACAATTGCTATCCTGAATTCCGTCTCCAACATATTGGTTATATCTGTATCCATTTGTAAATCTGTGGCAGAGGTCACATTCTCTGAGTCTTCCCTATTTTGGGGGCTCCTCCTCCTAGTCATTCTGTTGAGGGGTAGTTGAGGGAATGTACAGAGTCCAAATTATTGACCACAACCCAAGTAAGATGCACCTGTTTTCTAGGGCCTTAGGGTTGCTGTCCTCTTGTTCTCCCAGCCTGTCTTCTGGGGGAGGGGCCTGCCGCACTGTTACTCAGGCAACCCTGTTTGAGCAGAGTTGCCCTGCCCCCTGTGGGGGAGATGGGCTCAGTGAAAACCGGTTTCTTGGGGCTTTTGTTCTCTGGCAGCTTTCCCTGGTGGCTTTCCACATCTCGTTCCAAGAGTCAGAGCAGAAGAGATCATTTCCAACCCTCTGCCTCAGGGCAGAGAGATCGCAGTCTGTTCTTCAGTGAGCTCTCCAGGCCACACTAATTCCATTTCTGTCTGTGCTGCTATAAACTGCAGCGTCCTGGGTTGTGAGTCCCTCAGCAGTGCTCCCAGCCCTCACCTCCAGGTCGGGGCATGTCTCTGCCCTTTGTGCTTCTAAAACCACCAGCTGCCCCCAGTTTGTAGGCGTGGCCCTTCCACTCTGGTTTCAGTCTGGGGGGCTGCCCTAAAGTCCTTTCCCCATTGCTACCGGTCTGCGGGTCTGTGCCCCGTCCCCAGCACAGGAGGCTATTGCTTACTGGCGGTGCAGGATCCCCAGAGCCAGGTTCCCTCCCCCTTCTGTTATCCTCCAATATCTGCCTGCGGAATCATGGCTCCCCGCTTCAGTCCCCAAAACCAACCGCCTGCTATATTCTGTTTGTAGAGATCCAGATCTATTTTCTTACATCTCAGGCTGATTTCGTGGGTGTTTAGAGTGGTCTGGTAGATATCCAGCTCAATTCTGGGGACCGGTGGAATAGGGTCCCCTACTCCTCTGCCAACTTTTCCCACAGGCCATCTCCAGTACTTTTTAGCACCACCTCCATCTGTGAAAAAAATGTTGTGTCATCATGCACCCCAATGTTCATAGCAGCAATGTCCACAATAGCCAAACTGTGAAAGGAGCCAAGATGCCCTTCAACAGATGAATGGGTAAAGAAAATGTGGCATATATATACAATGGAATATTACTCAGCCATCAGAAAGGATGAAAACCTACCATTTGCATTGACATGGATGGAACTGGAGGGGATTATGCTAAGTGAAATAAGTCAAGCAGAGAAAGACAATTTTCATATGGTTTCACTCATATGTGGAACATAAGGAATAGGGCAGAAGACCACAGGGGAAGGGAGGGAAAAACTGAATGGGAACAAATCTGAGAGGGAGAAAACCCATGAGAGACTCTGGACTCCAGGAAACAAACTGAGGGTTACAGAAGGGAGGGGGATTGGAGGTTGGGGTAACCAGGTGATGGGTATTATGGAGGGCATATGTGGTGATGAGCATTGGGTGATACATGCAACTAATGAATCATTGAACACTACATCAAAAACTAATGATGTACTATATGTTGACTAATTGAACATAATTCAAAAATGAATAAATGAAAAGAAAATATTGTGTCATGATAATGTTAGGACTTTCTTTTTATACAAGAGAGGCAAAACCTCTCATGGAGCCAACCATTGATGGGCCTCACTAGTATCATGCCAACATTGCAAAGACAGACCTTTTGTTTCTAGGTAGGTAGACCAAATATTGAACATATCTTGGTCATTGTTTCTTTGGGATAGCTCTTCGCAGCAAAAAAATTTCCTCGAATTTTACTGTCATCTAAAAATCTCACAGATACTACAGAATGACATTTATTAAAGAAATAGTTTGACTCATCGATCTGGATGGAGAAGCTGTTGTTTTTCAGTTTAAAATAGAGAACCTCTTCAGCTTCATGTGACCTGTCATTAATAAATCAACTTATTATATTATTTAAGAGTAGAATCCAACTTTTCTTTCTTTTTTAAATTTAAATTTAATTTTTTAGAGATGGAGAGAGAGTGCTCACGTCTGTGAGGTGGAGGAATGGGGGTGGAGGAGGAGCAGAGCGAGAGAGAAAATCTTAAGCAGGCTCCATGCCCAGCACAGAGCCCAATGCAGGGCTCGATCTCACAACCCTGAGGTCATGACCTGAGCCGAAATCAAGAGTCTGATGCTTAACCGACTGAGCCACCCAGGCACCCCTTCTTCTTTTTTTTTTTTAAAAGACTTTATTTTTTATTTATTTATTTTTAATTTTTAATTTTTTTATTGTTATGTTAATCCCCATACATTACATCATTAGTTTTAGATATAGTGTTCCATGATTCATTGTTTGTGCATAACACCCAGAGCTCCATGCAGAACGTGCCCTCCTCAATACCCATCACCAGGCTAACCCATCCTCCCACCCCCCTCCCCTCTAGAACCCTCAGTTTGTTTTTCAGAGTCCATCATCTCTCATGGTTCGTTAAAGACTTTATTTTTAAGTAATCTCTGCACCCAACATGGGGCTCAAACTCACAACCCCAAGATCGAGTCGCACGCTCCACTGACTGAGACAGCCAGGTGCCCCCCAACTTTTCTTTTTTTAAACAGTAAGTTTTGCTACTAAATAATTTGTTTCTTCAGACTTTTTATTCAATGCAACTTTTCAATTTTTAAACAAGAGTTTTACTCTGTTTTGAGATTCCTATAGCCATTAAAAATAATTGGCACCCTTACTTATCAAATCACCAGGTGTGGCTAAGTGTCTCCAATTGTGTTGGAGTAAGTGCTGCATTTGAACTTATTGCCATCAACAATGCACAATGGAGTAGGACAGTTTGGATTACCAGTTTTAAACATGAAAAATCTCTAATGAATGGGCTAGCATCACATTGTAGCATCACATGGCATGCCAAGTTCAAATATGATGTTTCTTTTGTTTAGTAGTGATGTAACAAAATCACAACATAATTAGAAACACCTTGCAGAAGACTGGGGTTCTATAGAACCAGAGTTGAGAAACAGGGGATTAGAGTGGATTCTATTTTCTGCAAATGAACTCTGATCAATATAGCACATACCAGGTATCAAATTAATATTTGTAGATTTATAGTTATATGCAAATTGATATATTTATATCCAACAACAGAGCACACTTTCTTTTGAGGCACCATTGGTTCACACCATCATAGAAAATATTATGGGCCACAAGACAAACTTTAATAAATTTAAAAGATTTAAATCATACAGAGTATGTTCTCTGATCACAGTGAAATCAAACTATAAATCAATAACTGAAAGATAACAGGAAAATCTCTGAACAATTGGAAAGTAAATAAGACACTCCTGGATAGTCCATGTGTCAATGAGAAATTAAGGAGAAGTTAAAAAACACAACGAACTGAATAAAAATGAAAATTCAATGTATCAAAACTTGTGGGATGTAGCTAAAGCAATACTGAGAGGAAATGTTATAAAACCAGTGTTTACATAAAAAAAGTGGAAAAGTCTCACATCAAAGGTCTAAGCTCCCATCTCAAGAGCCAAGAAAAAAAGTAAAGCCCAAAGCAAACAGAAGAAAGGAGTTAATAAAAAGGGAATATTATGAAAAACTCTATACACATACATTTGAGAATTTATTTTTTTAAAAAGATTTTATTTATTTAGAGAGAGAGAGAGTGTGAACAGGGAGGGGAAGAGGGAGAAGGAGAGGATCTCAAGCTGACTCCCCGCTGAGCTCAGAGCCCAACCCAGGACTCAGTCTCAAGATCCTGATATCCCAACCTGAGCCAAAATCAAGAGTCAGATACTTAACCAACTGAGCTACCCAGGTACTCCCATACATTTGAGAATTTAGATAAATTAGACCAATTCCTTGAAAAACAAAAACTACTACAATTCACCCAAAATGAAATAGATAACTTAAATAGCACTGTAACTATTAAGGAAACTGAATTAGTAACTAAAAAATTCCTTGGGCCCAAATGGTTTTGCTGGAGAATTCTACCAAATGTTTAGAGAAGAATTAATACCAACTCTACACATCTTCAAGAAAATAGAAGAGGAGGGAACACTTCTCAATTCATTTTGTGAAGCTAATGTTACCTTGATACCAAAACCAGACACAGACAGGGCAGGAAAACTACAGACCATAAATATGGAGGGAAGTACCCTTAACAACATATTGGCATATAAAATTCAGCAATATACACAAAGAATTATACACCATGACTAAGTGAGGTTTACTCCAGGGATGGATTCTTGGTTCAGTATCTGAAAATCAATCAATCAGAGTGATCCATTATATTAGTAAGCTAAAGAAGAAAACTCCAATGATCATATGAGCTGATATAGAAAAATCATATGACAGAATTCAACACCTATTCATGATAAAAATCTCAGAAAACTAGGAATAGTGGGAAACTTCTTCAACTTGATAAAGCGCTCTAGCACTCTGCAAGAGTCCTACAGATAACATTATATTCTATATTTCAAAATAAGGCAAGGAGGATTGAGCTCATCATTCTTATTCTAACAGAGTAGCGGAAGTTCTAGTCAATGAATTAAGGCAAGAAAAGGAAAGGTCATAAGAATTGTTAAGGGAGAAATAAAACTATCTTTATTTGCAGGTTATATGATTCCATATGTAAAAATTCCAAGGAATATTCACAGAAACTCCTAGAACTACCAATATGGTAAAGTAAGATTATAGGATATAAGATAACATACAAAAATCAATTGAATTTCTATATACTAGCGATGTACATGTGGACACCAAGTTTAAAAATACAGCATCATCTACAATCACTCAAAACAGCAAGAACAAAAAATTCTTAGGTGTAAATTTTCATGTACTGTATGTGTATCATGAAAACTATAAAATGTTGATGAGAGAAATCAAAGAAGATCTAAATAAATGGAAAGAAATGACATGATTGTGGATATGAAAACTCAATATAATAAAGATGGCAATTCTCCCCAACTTGATACATGGGCTTACCATGAATTCTTATCAAAATCACAGCAGGGTTTTTTTAATAGATATGGAGAAGGTTATTCTTTTTTTAAAAATTTTTTTATTGTTATGTTAATCACCATACAATACATCATTAGTTTTAGATGTAGTGTTCCATGATTCATTGTTTGTGCATAACACCCAGTGCTCCATGCAGAACATGCCCTCTTTAATACCCATCACCAGGCTAACCCATCCTCCCACGCCCCTTCCCTCTAGAACCCTCAGTTTGTTTTTCAGAGTCCATCATCTCTCATGGTTCGTCTCCCCTGGAGAAGGTTATTCTAAAATTTATGTGAAAAGGCAAAGGAAGTAGAATATCTGCAATAACTTTTTTTTTTAAAAGAATAAAGTGGGAGAAATTGGACTACCTAATTATAAGATAAGTATTAGGTATGGTTGTCAGGACTCTGTGTCATTGGCAGAATAGACAGTAGATCAATGGAACAGAATAAAAAACCTGGAAATAGATGCCCCCAAATATGTCCAGCTGATTTTTGACAAAGGCACAAAAGCAATTTACAGGCACATCTCATTTTATTGCACTTTGCTTTACTACACTTCACAGATACTGTGTTTTTTAGAAGTTGAAGGCTTGTGGCCACCCTGTGTTGAGTAAGTCTCTTGGCACCATTTTCCCAGCAGCATTTGCTCACTTAGAGTGTCAGTGACACATTTTGGTAATTCTCACAATACTTGAAATTTTTCACCATTATTTTATTGATTATGGCGATCTGTGATCAGTGATTACAGACTCACTGAGGCTTGCAACTTCATATTCAACAAAGACCGAGTATCTAGAATAGATGAGGAAATTCTTGAAACTCAACAGTAAAAAACAAAATCCAATTAGAAATAGGCAAAAGACATGAAGAGATATTTCACCAAATATAATATATGGAAGCAAATACGTATGTGAAACAATGTTTGACATCTTTAGCCATTATGGAAATGAAATTAAAATGAGGTATCAGTGACACCTACCATAATGGCTAAAATAAAAAATAATGATAATGCCAAATGCTGGTGAGTGTGTGGAGAAAGTGGATCTCTTATACAGTTCAGCGGTTTCTTAAAAATCTAAAGATGTGTGATTGAAAGACTGCTGTCCTCGGCATTTTCCTCAGAGAAATGAAAACTTACCTTCACACAAAAACCTGAACACAGTTGTTTACAGCAGCTTTATTTATAATACCCCAAAACTGAAAGCCCCCCCAAATATGTCTTTCAATGAGTTGATGGGTAAACAAACTCCGGTATATCTATGCCATGGAATACTACTCACTGTGAAAAAAAATGCAGGAACTATTGATAACACAATTTTTGAATGAATCTCCAGAGAATTAGGCTGAGTGAAAACCGTCAATCCCCAAAGGCTGTATCCTGTCTGGTTCCATCTATATAACATTCTTAAAATGACAAAATTATAAAAATGGAGAACAAATTGGTGGTTGTCAGAGTTAAGAGGGATAAAGGAGTTAAGGAGAGAGTTAAGGGAATGGAGGGACATTGGTGTGGCTATAGAAGGGATCCTTGTGGTGATGAAAATGGTCTATATCTCACCAGTATACCTGTCAATATCCTAGTTGTAATGTCAGGCCATGATTTTGCAAGATGTTGCTATTGAGGGGAACTGGGCAAAGGGTACATAAGATCTATTTCTTGTTTTTTTTTTAAGATTTTATTTATTTATTTGACAGAGAGATACACAGTGAGAGAGGGAACAAAAGCCAGGGGAGTGGGAGAGGGAGAAGTAGGCTTCCTGCCAAGCAGGGAGCCTGATGTAGGGCTCGATCCCAGGACCCTGGGATCATGACCTGAGCTGAAGGCAGACGCTTAACAACTGAGCCACCCAGGCACCCCAGATCTATGTTATTTCTTACAAATCCATGTGAATATACAATGATTTCAAAATAAGAGGTATAATTTAAAACATCATATATATCATAAATATAAATATATTATATATATTTGCAGGTTGCCTCCCATAGAGATTATATTCTAATTTATATGTCTGCCAAAATGGTGATGGATGTGCCAGATATCCCTGCATCCTAGCCCACACAATTTATCACATTTTTTTGACTTTTACCAATCAGTTGATAGTGGTATGGTTTTTGTGGGTATTTTAAGTTATGAGTGAAGGATTTTTATCTCATGTTTCAACATCATTTGTGTTTTTTTTTCTCTCTGAACTGCCTACAAATCTTAAAAACCAGAGCTTGTGGGGAAGCTCCCTGCCAAAATACCGGCTTCTTTGAATGGTCTCGCTGTCCTACCCCCCATACCTGACCACATGTATGCTTTCTCTTCTTCATTAAGATTGTTCTTGCTTTTATAAGTAAATTTCATCTTTTGGCATCTCTGGTGTCTCTTGGAATGGCCAACCATGTGGTATATTCTCTCACCAAAGAGTGGGCTCTTAATGAAGGGCTCAGCCAAGGTTCATTTTTCTATGTCACTCCTATTGAATTCTGTAGTATCAATTCTCACAGACATTGTCAGAACATATTTCTTTGACATTTTCTCTCATGTACATTTGAGGCCAATGTATTTACTGTTCTTTCTTAGTGGGATGTTAAACCATTTAGGTTCAGAGAGAGCTTTTTTTTTCTTTTTTAAGATTGATTTATTTGTTTTGAGAGACAGACAGAGAGAGTGAGAGAGAGAGAGAGCATGAGCAGAGTGAGGGGCAGAGGGAGAAGGACACTCCCCCTGAGCAGGCAGCCTGACATGGGGTTCGACCCTGGGATCATGCCCTGAGTCAAAGGCAGATGCTTAACCAACTGAGCCACTCAGGTGCCCCATAGAAAGAGCTTTTTATCCCCTGCTCTTCTTGCTGTACACATTGTGCCTGTGTTTCCAATGCCCTCAGTTGTCATTCATCCACGAGTAACTTTCCAGCAAAACTCATTCTTGGGAGAGGGCTTGAGGTATATTTAACCCTAATCAGCGGGCCACAACTTTGGGAGTGGCTACCTTCCATTTCTGTCCTAGAAAACTATTTCTAGTTCCTTCGGGAGGAAGATTTAGGGAGTCATGGAATTCTTTTATGAGTCCCACAAAATCGAAAGAGGTTGTTGTTTTGGCCACTTTTTTTTTTTTTTTTAAACATTTTATTTATTTTTAGAGAGAGAGAGTGCGTGTGTGAGGGGTGGGGAGGGGCAGAGGAAGAGGGAGAAAGAGTCTCAGGCAGACTTCATGCTGAGTGCAGAGCCAACTTGAGGCTGGATCTGAACACCCTGAGATCATGATCTGAGCAGAAATCAAGATTTGGACCCTCAACTGACTGTGCCACCCAGGCGCCCCTGTTTTGGCCATTTTCAAATGTCTTCTGTCTGGTCCCCTTTAGTGGCCTTTGGGTTGTCTCTTCCCTGTCGAAACCTGCTCTTAGCAAAATATTTGATAAACTCATTCACACGGAAGTGTTAACCGACAGATAATAGTTTAGATGTAACCTGCTCAGAGCCTGAAACTGAGGAATGAAGCTGGAATGCTGACATTTCATGAGTTAAGTGTCCAGCCGAGTAATTGCTTTCTTGAAATCTGAATATGTAGGTAGCACATACTGTCTCTTCTCCTGCATGTGACCCTGTTCACTGTGTGGGGCCGTGGAGGAGGTGAGCTGCTTCTTCTTCTTCTTCTTCTTCTTCTTCTTCTTCTTCTTCTTCTTCTTCTTCTTCAAATGAGAGAGAGAGAGAATGTGGGGGGTGGGGCCCGAGGGTGAGGGAGAGAGGGAATCCTAAGCAGACTCCACACTCAGCACGGAGCCCAAAGCAGGGCTCGATCCCACGACCCTGAGATCATGAGCCAAAATCAAGAGTTGGAGGTTTAACCAACTGAGCCACCCAGGTGCCCTAAGGAGGTGACCTTCTAAGCGAGCTAAGTGTGCACTGATAGGAGATTCAGCAGTGATCCACAGGGTGCTATTTATGTATTCTGGTCTAAGTCATAAATAGATGCAGCAAGGGAGTTGGAGTTGGTAATAGTTCATCTTTAAAATTTCTTATTTTAGTTAGACTGATTGATACAGCTGATATTCCTCTTGTTTAATCCAATGGCATTCAGCATCTCCATGTTAACTCCTAGGTTCCTGTTAATAATAGCGTTCTTAGAAAAATCTGTGAAAATTAATAATGGCTCAAGAAAAATAAAAATAATACCTCCATGATAAAAACAAGGTTAGCTGTTATAAACATTAATGGACTATCACGTTTCTCCCTCTCTTTCTATTTCCACATAGTTATTCCCTTTGTTGCAGACCCAAATTTCCTTTCAGCCATTGACATCTCTTGGACAGCTTTAATTGATTTTCTTGACAGCATTTTCCTATTTTGGTTCTTCTTCCATTGTTCCATTTTCCAGATACAGTCCTGTTTTTTATTTATTCACAGGTTTTTTTTAAGCCCTTTATAAAATCACATCAATTGTTTGCCCCTTCCTGGAGAAATTGTAATTTGCAAAAGCTTAATTAGGATCTCTTATGATTCTCCACACTTCACAATTTTAATATGTACCATTAGTACAATAGAATCTCCAGATTTCTTAGTTCTTCCAAATTTTCTTCCCCAAACCTAGCTCCTCTATAGAGTTATAGTTGGCTAAAACATTTCTTTCTAAAAAAAGTCTGGAAGAAAACCAGATAAACAGTATTATTACATCAAAGTTACAAGCTCTTCCCACACCATCATTTAGCATTGTTGTTTTAAGTTTTTGCAAAAGCAAATGCTGAACCTCATTTGGAAGCTATTTTCATAAGAAGAAGCTATTTTAATGATCACATATGTTGTTGTTTTAAGGGCCCATTTTATAATGGAAAGACTATACACGAGACTATCTTGGGGATTTGATTCATGTAATTCCTACTTCATTTTGCACTAATCTGTTTATTAATCAGCCTGACTACATGGTCTGTTTTTATGCATTTTGATTTCTTTTGTGTTTAAAGTTCAGGGTTTAAGTTTTTAGTGCTAAAAGTGAAGATGACTGCTTTTCGTTGTTTGTTTGCTTGTTAGTCCAAATAGATTTCTAAACATTTCCATGCTGCAAAGGGAAGAAAGAAAACAAAAAGATGGGAGCGATATTGTGTCAACACATTTACTTATTACAGGGGAGCCCTCTGAATGAGCAAATTAGGCTTAAAGTTCTTTTTGACATTGGATTGCAAAGGTGTCTGTTTTGCAACATGGACGATTTTCAGTTGGGAGAGAATGGGACCGCTTACTGTTGCGATTCAGAGTTTTCCACCCACTCCTTCTATCCAGTGGCACCTCACCTCACTTCCTACTGTTGGACTTAAAAGGTTTTCAGTTTTTAAGAGACTCCTGTCATGCTGATGATAGTGTAACATATTTTAGTCCCAAACAATACGATGCAAGAAGTCTCATAGGACTTATTTCTTTATCCAATTAGCCAAGTTCCACTTTATCCTGCTCAATGGACAATTTCCCTAGTGGGATTCCCCCTTGCTGGATACAAATTTAGGAGGGAGTGCTTAAACACTGCAGAACATGTAGGCAAGGGTCATTTGTTCCTGTGTTCACACAGGTCACCTGAGAGAGGAAAAGAAACCTCTGGTAGTAAGAACAAATGCAAGTTAAAAACTCAGTAAATTAGCGGCTTTGGCTAATGTTTTGTTGGCAGAGGTGCCTAATAAGGAGGGGAGAAATTAGAGGATCATTCTTCCTGAATCAAGTTCCAATTGTCCATTCATCAAGTTACAGACCAGGGCAGATGTCTGGTCAAGGGCACAAGTGTCTGGGTGCTTGCTTGAAAGTAAGGGAAATTGTCCAGTGAAGTCTGAAGACAGAAGCTGATAATAGTGTCTGTGATTGTATTTTTTTTCCTGCCATACAAGACCTGCATTTCCTATAGATATCCGTAGCTTGTTACCTGCCACCTGCCTTTATACATGCAGAAGGGCTTCTTTACTCTATCATTTGGATGTGCAAAGGATTTTATCACCCCTTAATTTCTCAACTATTAATCCAACATTCTTTACCAACACTTGGTAATGGTGGCAGTGGTTGAAAACACATTTGGTACAATCCAATTTAACCTTTCGCCTCAGTCAATCATTCTAACAAAGATTTTTTAAAGGTTTAATTCAGACTCTTTAGGATCAATTTTCAGTCTCTTAGATTCCACTCTGCTCTTTTCCAAGATGGCATGTGGGGGGATGGGATTTGGAGGAGAGGCTCCCATAACCAGTAGGCTTTGGAGTAAGGGGTTGCCCAGCCTCCTATTGGTTCCTGGTGTGTTTGAGCTGGAGTCTGCTGGAGTATGTTTCGTATGCCCCCATCCCTGGCCACTCTGGGATATCTACCAGTAACAGCTAAGGCTGGCAATCCCATGGTCTATTGTTTCTCAAACTTGATCGGGGTCTGGCCAGCTCACCTCTAACATTTGTAGGACCTGAGGAAAACTACCAGGGGATGTATGAATATAAATATATATAAATATAAATCAAGCTAAGGCACTCTTAAATATGTTCTATTCTTTTACAAATGTATACCTTTGTAATGTCTTTTTCTTTGCTAACATTTCTTTGCTGAGAAATATATTTAAAGCTATGGCTTTCATATGTATGAAAATTGGCAAAATACTATAGAAAAACTTATCCTGTATGTCTGAATGTTCTGTTGATGGGTTGGTGATAGTTGGATGATAGCAAAATAAATACATAATTCAATATATTAAATACCTGTTTATTTCATAAGTTATTTTTTCTGATTTCATTTCAGCAAAATCATTAATAATATTATTGTGATCAAGATTTTCATGACTTGCTTCCATTGGTAGTAATGTCAAATGAGACAACATTTTCTGAATCATTATAGTATTTATACATTTTTCCTTTGTCCTAATTTGGATAACTCTTGCTCTGCTGAGGGGAGTAGCAACAAGAATCTCAATAAAAGTTTTAAAACAATATTATATTTGAAATGAATCCATGAATTTTACATATGTATAAACATTGTAATAGAGTTGTATATAATAAGGTTGTTATTAAAGAAAAATTACACAAATTATTAAATTTTATCTTATAAACATTACTACCTATGTTACTAATGATCAGCACCATCTCTTTGGATCCATACAGTTTATCTTAAGTTTTTCTTCTTTCGAATTTTCAATTCTTGAATATATTTTTTGAAGTGAAAATAACTATACCCAACATGTTCACCTCTCTCTTTTGTGGAGACTGTACTTTGATCTATAATGGCCAGAAAATGGACTCTAAATTTTGGAGACTATTTCTACACATATCTCCTTCAAAATGAAACAATGATTTTGTTTTGTTATTCTAATTTTCTTATTTTTTATTGAAATGTCACCTTTTTTTGCACATTTCATATGCAGTTTCTTTCAATTAAGGCACCATATTTTTCTAAAATTTTAAAAAGTAATTTTAATCCTTTTAAAGGTAAAATAGCCAAAGTTAGAGTTTTTTCTTTTTCTCTGCTAACATTCTTTGTTAAATTTATAGGAAGCAATACTTTAATCCCCATACTGTGGCTAGTGCAGATTTGAAATTAATTTCATTCTCCCACAGGTCACAATTTACTCTTTAGTTGAGGATCTTCTCCTGAGCATCTTGCTCTGTTTTGCTTAATATTGTCTGTACTTTAGTAAGTGGTTGGAAAATCAAAATTAACAGGTATTTCATGAAGATTTCTCCACCTTGGGCATATCCAGAAAATGTATACCATCTATGATTGTTCCTGTGACAGGGTTGAAGGCCTGTCCCCCATTCATCATATACACTTGTCACGAATACTGAGCTTGTTCTTGAGTGCTCCAGGATCATGAATTAGAGCAAGAAGAGAAGCAAGAAAATGGACACTTAGCACTTCTGGGAAATGAACCCTCCTTACACAAGAATTCTGTCATACTCTTGCTGAGAGGATTTGATACACTAAGTGCTTCCTCTGCTCAAAATCTCCCTGCTTTGAAGCAGTGTCTGTCTCTCACTCAGCAGTGGGACTGGAACCGAACCCACGTCCATCTGCCCAATGCATAACAAAGCCAATTTTTGAGACACCAAGTTTGCAGCAAGGAAAGTGTTTATTCCAGAGGCAGCCAAGTGAGGAGACAGAGGGACAAGCATCAAATCTGCCTCTCAGAAGAGGGAAAGAACAGGTGTTTTATAACCACAGGGGTTGAGATTATACACATATCGATGAAAAGGGTGGGGGAATTTATGATTATTCATGAGGCAAGATGGAGCATGCACATTGAGCAAGAGATTTAACAACAGAATGAGGCAAAATACAGCCCCTGATGTCAGGAGGTTATCTTAGGACAAGGAGAAGGGGCTATGGGCATGCGCTGAAAGCTGAATGGGGTCTTGGGCTCATTATTTTGCGTAAGGAATGCAGGATAGGCTGGAACCTTATTAGTTGACCTTGAGTCCAGGCTTCTGCAGAGACAGCTAGTGAATTTGTTTAGTGAGGTCTGAAAAGGCACAATAGCGGATCAGGGGGAAACAGTTCTCTGGAAAACAGGCTTTAGACTTTCTGCTAATTTCAACCTAGTTAAAGCTATGGGGCACAGTTTCAGGACCACCTTGAACCATCACAGCTTTGGGAAGTAGTCATCTTGTTTTTTTTTTTTTTTTTTAAAGATTTTATTTTATTTATTTGACAGAGAGAGAGAGAACACAAGCAGGGGGAGAGGGAGAGGGAGTAGCAGGCTTCCCGCGGAGCAGGGAGCCCGATGCGGGGCTCGATCCCAGAACCCTGGGATCATGACCTGAGCCGAAGGCAGGCGCTTAACGACGGAGCCACCCAGGCGCCCCCGCAGTCATCTTGTTTTGAGGACATAGGGTGAAGCATGCAAGCTGTCTCCCTGGCACCTGAACAGTGTCGTTCTTGAGAGCGGATGTTTGGGGTTATGGGTCACACTGTGCAGCCGCATTGAGCCCCATGGGTCACACTGAGCATCCTAAGCAATGGAGATGCCATGTGCTTTTATCCCATAGAGCTGCCCATGTAGGCACACAGCTTTTTTTCTTTTTTTTTTTGTCCCTGGGAATGTGTCATTGGAAGAATTAGGTGATTTCTTACATTCCACAAAAATGAGATAATATTTGCTTCGTTGTATATTTTATTCTTCACAATTATTTTATGTAACTTAATTCTGAATATTTTATTTTTATTCCTTATTTAACTGATTTATGACCTGGGTGTGTATGGGTGTGTGTTTGTGATACACTCTATTCCTCAAAGCGTGGTCTGAGGTTAGGACTGGGGACTGGAACCTTCCCCATAGACTCAGCCTGGCCACTGCCCCTGGCCTTAAAGATGCTGCAGATCCTTCCAAGTGACTGCTGTGTGTCCGGCCAGCCACCCTGCAGGCTCAGCTTTGAATTCACTTTGTTCTCAACCACAGTGAGCCTCATGGAAGGCCCTTTGGCTCTCAATCCAGTGTCAATACCATATGGAGACCAAGGGCAGCTCAGAAATGCAAACTAGACCTTTTCTGTGCTTCTACCCTCCTCACTATGGTGGGGTGAGTGCTGCTCCGTATAGTGAGAGACCCTTGGGGATGGGCTACCAGGGCATATCTCTCCTTTCTTCTGTCTTTCTTTTCCCCCTGTCTCTCCTCCAGGTGGCAACGGGAGGGATTTTCTCTTGCTTCCCTAATCTATCTATGATCTGCTCACTGGGTTTAACCCTTGATATGTTAAATGAGAGCTAAAGAGATCTAGAAAATCCTTTCGTCCTCAATATTGTTAGCCTTTTAAGACCATTGTCCTACTGCTAAATTCTAGATTTGATGTCAGAAATGAAATAATGATTCCACGTTTACTCCAGTTTCTTCTTTGATTCTTTTACAGCTGTCGTGAAACTTGAATGCATATCGGAATCACTCCGGAGGGCTGATTAAAACACCTATTGCTGGAATTCACCCAGGGAGTTTCTGATTCTGTAGGGCTGGGGAGGGGCCTGAGAATTTTCATTTCTAATGGGTTCAGTGATGATGCTGATGCTTCTGGTCTGGGGACCACAGGTGGAGATCCATTCTTCTATAGCAATCCTAAGCATGCCCACCTGACCCGCCACTCCAACAGATGGACACCTTGGGCTGAGCAGAGAGAAAGTTTACGTGTTTGGGAAGGTAAAATAGAAAGGTATATAAAGCGTTTTTTGTTTTTTTTAAAAGGTTACTTCCCTTAGTGAACTCACCAAGAAGTGCTAAATCTAAATACCTGCTTATTTAGGTGGAGAGTAGTCTAACAATATGAAATTTAGAAGAAAGCGTTATTTCTTCTTGCATCTGGGCCCTAGCCAACTATGGTAGGAAACAGATACTTTTTCTTACTTAGCTGAGATACCCATGACATGTTTTTTCTCCATGATAATTTACCAGAATGTAATATTTTTTAAAACAACTGATTTTTTTTTCTAGGCTTCATTTAAAATTATACTTAGTAGAAATTTGCCATAAAGATATCTTTCTGCTTTGGAAGATTTTCTTCCACTTCTTCCACTCTTTGATAGTAGCAATGGAGTGACATCATTGATCACTTAATTATGATTCCCTTTGGGGTAAGATGTTAATGAAAATACTTGAGAGCACCAAGAAGCATTTTTCAGGTTTGAACGCCAAGTCACAATATAACCAATCTATTCTTTTTGGAAATGGAATCTTGTCCTGACTAAATGTTTCCATAAGAGACTTTTTTGGTGCTTCCACTTTAAAAGGGATTTGTGTGGGTGAAGAACACATTCAGTGCTTTCTCCATTACTCTTGCTCTATTTCTTTTCACAATAAGGCGTAAGTGTAGATCTACAGACGTTATAAGTCATATAAAACCAGAAGTAGCCCTAAATGACTTTGTTTTCTCGAATCTCATTATTAAATTTATTTTATACAGCTTCCCCATTTATTTTTTATTTATTATTTGGTTTTTTAAAAGATTCTATTTATTTGAGAGAGAGAGAGAGAATGAGCAGGGGAGGGGCAGAGGGAAAAGCAGACTCCCCACCGAGCAGGGAGCCCGATGTGGGACTCGATCCCAGGACCCTGGGATCATGATCTGAGCTGAAGGCAGATGCTTAACCGACTGAGCTACAGAGGCACGCTGACAGCTTCTCCATTTAAAGAGGGACTCCTCTTGCTCCCTTATTTGGAAGAAGAGACTGGCACAAAATATCAAAATCTTTCTAGTACTAAGTGCCTTTGTATCTTCAGATATGACTAGACTTGTGAACACGATTTTGGACCCATCTCTGTCTCCCCCAACTCAGCTCTCTTTTCTTTTGTCCGTACAAGTAATATGTTTATGGATCTCACAAATGGTCTGCTGTTCTCAGCTGCAGAGCCTTCTCCCACTGAAAAGGCAGTGAGCTAATTAACACAGCCCCCTCAACAGTGAACAGAACAGTCACCCTGGATGCACATGAGGACACCTTTGAGAAAGGAGTGACAATCTGCAGAAAACACAGCACTCCAGGAGAACATAAAAATGCAGTGGAACGGTGCAAAAAATGCAAGTCTCAATAGTCTGATGTGCAACTCGTCAAAGTAAACATTGTCCCAAAGATGAGATATTAGGTAGTGTAGAGTGTTTTGAATGTTCATCATTACTGGCTTCTTAAGTATTTGTAAAGAGAAATTGATTTGGGAGGCATGGAGAGAGGTTGGTAAAGAACATGAAAGCATGCCTGCTGAAACCATCAATATGAGCAGACAGGCAAGCTCACTTGCGTATTGCCAACATGTGATAATATATTGTGAAGACATTTTGGATGCTTAGAAAAAGTTCAGGGAATTTGGAGGTCCAAATTATTTTGATGCCTTTTAAAAGGTTGGCAAATTTGCAACATGCTGCCATGTTTGTGAAATGAACATAAAATAGTTGCTTTTCCATTTTTTATTAAAGACAAAATAGATAGAATTTTATCTTTGCAGGGTAAGATTTGATTCTGGCTAAAAGTGTGATTTAAAAAAAAAAATTGTGAGTATACACCATACCTTCCTTTCCAATTATCTATAGAAAAACATGAAAATCTATTTCATGCCTTGTATGAAAAGAAATCTCTATTCATAGTTTTAAATGACCAATTACTTATCCCTGCATTTTTTTTTGGTAGTTTTATTTCATGACTTTTAAGTACCTTTTATTCTTAAAAATTCTCACTGATATCTGCTTTGAATTAAATCACATGTGGTCTGAGATGCCCCAAATCTTCAATTATAGAATTGTTCTCATTGTGACAATCCTACGTATTTTAGTTAAAAAAAAAAAAATCCCTAAACCCGAGTAATCTTTAGTACAGAATTTACATTATTTAACTTTCAATCGAAGGTATAGGTTTGTAGGTTCCATTTTAATTTTTGTAGAAAACTTTTGTTAATTTTGAACTATGTCCCAGATACTCCACAGAGTGAGTAAGGAAGTGAAAGGCAGGCGGGTGGTGACTCATCAGCTCTGGAAGTGGGGTGCCAGCTCCACAGTGTGGGTGCCCTGCAGGGCTGCTCATAAGGCTGCCTCCCATCCACTCTGGAGACAAGAATTTGATCTTTTCTAAATGCAGAGGACATTTTACTTCCATTTGGAGGGTTAAAAATGAGGGGCATTTTTACCTCCCGGGACAATATAAAATAAGGTGTGCAATTTAGTGCCCCAAGTTTAAAAACTAAAATTGTAAGACAACTGAATTAAACATTCAGCCTTTTTTCCGTAATACCAAAAAAAAAAAAAAAAAAAGTGATGGAAAGAAGGATAGCAAGAGATAATAATAAAGTCAGGATACAGAACAGAGGGCCTTAGTTTCTGTCCAGAGGGACCACCATCTTTTAATATAGTCACTTAAAAATACATGCATTGCTACATTTTTCATTAGCCTTAATTTTTTCATCAATCATGTTAATTTATACAGAGGGCACTTAATAATAGCTAATTAACACTTATGACTTTTGAAATTAAAAGACCTTTGGAGAGATTACTGCTGGTTGGGGAAAGGATTTTTTTTTTTTTTTGTTCCTCCCATTTTAGAAAAGAGAGAGAAATAGCAAGAAGGTATGAGGCTTGGTGTGTTGAGAGGAGATTCTTTCTCCTGCTTTCCTGATCATCTAGTAGATGATAATGACACTGGTCTATGCAGACACAGTGACATTCTTTGACATCTCCTTAGATAAATGACACTTTTGAGCAGTGTTGGTTTCCAATAAACAAATCAAGATGAAAAAATTCAAGATGATCTCTAAAAAGATGGAGACCAAAATGGGACTTATAAATGCCACCAAAGAATGTCAGAGGTAAACAAAAAAAATGAATACTCCAGTGTAGTTACTCGGTTGGAATAAAATAAATCACATTAGAAATCAAAATTTACTAAGTTGAAATAATACTGAAATTTTTAGGGGAGAGTTGATTGCATAGTTTATCTTTTTTTTAAATTTTGTTTTATTATGTTATGTTAGTCACCATACAATACATAGTTTTTGATATAGTGATCCACGCTTCATTGTTACAATTTATCTTCTTCATCAACGGAAGTTTCTGACTTGTATTTTCTGTGTCACATTAACCAACTGTGCTTGTCTGTGTCATTCCTTTGTAGCTTAGGGCTTTAGGTCATGGTCTCTGTATTAAGAAAGTAGATTTTAACTGTGTCCTTTTTAGTACCTACGAAATGCCTTTGGTTGCGTACTTGTTTTATGTGATTAGGGTGTGTGTGTATATATGTATAAATACACTATTATATACAAATACAACATATGTATATTATAATTTGCATATATTATAGTATTTTATATACTTTTATAGCTATATCTATCTATAAATACATCTTTTAAATTTTTTATTTTATCTACCAGTAGATGTCTCCCTTCCCTGACTGAAGACTTAAATCTATAGGCCTGCTTGAGGTTTTCAGTGAATCTTGTTTTTGTATGAATGGAGAAATTAAGGCTTTAAAAAAAGGAAAACTTTAATATAAAGCATCTCTCACCCAAATTCATGTTTTAAATGCCTATTGTGTATACTGTATTCAATTGAAAATGTTGCGTTCGGGCATTTTAAGTTTAAGAGGATTACACAACAGATTCTCATCTCTCTCAGATCCTTTGAGTATTTCCGTTTTGACTAAAGGTCTAGGATGTCTAATAACTTTCACAAAGTACCTAACCTAGTTTTGGGGGATCTATGAATTTCAAAAATCTGAAGTCAGAATAGGGAATAAAATGTATTTCTGAATTTTAACATCTACTTGAAAATTGTCCAAATTTAGCAGTATTCAAGAATGAAAATGTTGACTCACTCCTTGGAAAGATCCTTTAGTTTCCTATTCAAGAGGTGGAAAACATTTCCAAATATATTTACATTACCTGTGTTAATGGTAAAGTGTTTAGTGCAAGTTGTAGCTTAGGGGAGAAAAGTTTGCACACTGAGAAATAGTCCTGTCTATGCTAAAAATTTTCTCTAGAAAAATTGTAGTGATAAGGCAAAAATTTTGAGCCATTCTTTTGGTGCTTCCAACATCTTCTTTCCCCTTCCTTTAGTTTCCTTCTTCCATTTTCCCTGAATTGCCTGTGGGGCTCTGGTCTCCTCTGCTCTGGTATCTTCCCTGTGAAGTACTCTTAATTTGGTATTTAGCAGCCATTGGGAACTTTGCTAGAGGTCGTGAAAGCTGTGTGACCTGCTAACTATGGAATTTCCCAGTGGATGGGATGGAAGTGTTCTTCTTAAATCTGTTGATGTGTCTTTGAACATGCCCGGAAAAAAGCGATTGGCCTCACTACTCATTGTGTTGACCATGTTGTGGTGGGCTCTGCTCTAAGAACACCATGCCAATGTTATTCTGTAACCATCTAGAATCATCTGGATGGCAGCTGTTTTGGCATCTAGATCAGTGATTCCAAAACCCTTTTCCGTGGGGAATGCTCCCTCCGAGGTAGCTATAGTTGGAGTATGGGGACTCTCTCATGGGTAAGATGGATGGTATCTAATGCCCAATCCCAACCTACAATATGCAGTTCTTCTTTTCTCATCCAACTGGTTGAAAGCCATGTGTTCTGACATCAGGGCTGAGAACTGCTGGTCTAGATAATTCATTGTCCCCTTCTCATACATTGGTTACAGTTCTAGAGGGTGCTTTGAGTCCATTACTGGATCATCAGATTAGTATGCTGTGAAATTACTGTTAACCCACAGGAGAATCTTATTTTTCTAAGTTGAATCAAATTTCAAACCAGTGGTTCCACTTTTTTAAATAGCATTTTTTAGAATTTATTTACACATTACATGAAAGTACCATTGTAACGATCTTAAGTACAATTTAAGTGGCATTATAGTACATTCAGAATGTTGTACAAACATCACCACTGACTGGTTCCAGACATTTTCATCACCCCAAAAGGAAACCCCAGCCCCATTAGCAGTCCCCTTCTCACTACCTGCCTGCCCCCAGCCCCTGGCCACCACAATCTGCTTTCTGTCTGTATGAGTTTGCCTATTCTGGACATTTCATTTAAATGGAATCATACAACATGTGGCCTTTGTGTCTGGCTTCTGTCACTGAGCATCATGTTTTCAAAATTCATCCATGTTGGTGCATGTACAAGAACTTTATTCCTTTTTACGGCTAAATAATATTCCATTGTATTTCTATATCACAATTTGCTTATCCACCTTTTAGCTATGGTGAATAGTGAAGTTATGAACATGCTTGTACAAGTTTTTATTTAAACACTTGTTTTTCATTCTTTTGAGTGGAAATGCTGGGTCATGTGATAATTCTATGTTTAACTTACTGAGGAGCCTCCAAACTGGGCTTCCACTTCTGCCATGTGAATGTTTCTTCAGAGAACCATTAATGTAATATATGTGAGAGGCTTCTTACTTCAATAAAAATGCAGAGTTGGGCATCCCAGGACCCACAGTAATAATAATAATCGTAATTATTCCTATTAGTTTAGAATCACGCTTATAGTTATAAAGTACGCTGTGATTGTTCATATGCTTTGACAATTATTATTTATTTGAGTTTCACGACAATGCAGGGTGGGAAACAAAGCTAGCAATGTATTCATTTTATAAATGAGCCAATGGAGCTCCAGAGAGCTTAGATATCTTAGCTTCACTTTGTAACTAGTAAGTGCTATGATCAGGACCAGAATCCATGTCTATTAGGTGAATGCCTTTTGTATTTTTTTATGACATGCATTTATTGCTTTTTAATTTTTCTCCATACTGACAATATTAGTTCAGTCATCGTTTTGGTTGCTTATGACAAATGACACCTTTAGTATGGTGATGACTGGCTAGGGTTTGTGGCTGTTGACAAAAATGTTCTCCAAGCATTTAAACAATCAATGACTGTATTCCTCGCCTAAGTTTCACCACTGTGCCCATCCTCTGAATGCTGATCAACTAACTGGTGTGCCTCGAGAAAGGGATCCTCTCACCTTCAGATGAAAAATGATGACACATGCATTAATGAAACAGTTTTGTATTTTCATATCTACAGTTAGAAAAACTGCAACAGGGTTTTTTAGCTAATTAATACCTTGACTGGCTATGAGAACAGAAGGCTGACTTTTCTTAAATCTGATACCCAATTTTTATTAACAGAGCCAAGAGGGGTGATCAGAGGAGAAACTTTTAGAAGGACAACTTTTCCTTTTTAATCAGTGTTACTTAGATAAGAAGCTTCGCTTTGTCTGGACTTCAGTAGCTTTTATTCCACTGTAATCAGTTAAGCAATTAAGACTAAATTGGGCCCACACTGGCTTGTAGGATATAGTGATCCATTTCCTTGGAAGCCCCTCCGCCAGCCAGCTAGGATTGCCTAACACATTTGGAGGTACTTTTGGTAAGAATAGAAAATGGGACTGTTTCAGGATCATTTTTTTCTTCAGCCGTGAAACTCACTCTTTGCCAGGACAATCATCATAGTAGCCGTCAACACGCTTTCTTTCATCCTGCGTTCGCTTGGTAAAATATTTTGGCAGCTAATGCACTCAGGGACTTGCCTGTTTCCAAGTCCTACTACCAACAAAATATGGCACATGGTATATGATTATTCTAAATTAATGTGGGTTTGAAACTTTTTGAGAATTTCATTACAATCCTTAAGAGCCGTGCCATCCGATAGAGTAGCTTCTCGCCATATGTGACTATTTAAATTTAAATTAATTAAAATTAAGTAAAATTTAGAATCATTTCATCAGTTGCACTAGACATATTTCAATTGCTCAGTAACCACATGTGGCTAGTGGTTACTGTTGTGGACGGCACAGATACAGAACATTTCCATCATCATGGTAAGTTCTATTGGACGATACTGCTTTAGATAACTGAGAAAAATCATCTGGAGTTTCAAAACTACAGCTATTTTGCAGCACAAAATAGAAAAATGTTTGTTTGATTCACAGTCTCAAATCCTAGAAAAGAGGTCCCAAGGAGCTGGAAGAAGCCTTAGAAATCCTCTGTGACAAGCCATCTATTTTAGAGACGTGAGGGAAGGTGGGTTTGGTGTGGGGACAGGTGACTTGTCAGGAGTCCCATAATGAGTACTGGCATACATTTCATAACTTTACATCATGCTTCTCCTCATAAAGCTGAATTATAAATTGTCCATTAGTGTTTTGAGAGTTCATGCAATGTTAAAAGAGTAAACTACTAGCTTCTTATTCTCCTTTTGTCCATCGCCAAGCTCCTCGAGAGTCCATATTCATGCCTCCTCTGTTTCCTGCCCATCTACTCTAGCATCTCTTGCTGTTTAGCTTCAGTTCTTCCTATCACTAACGTTTCTCCTCTGAGGACATCGATTACATCTTAGTCACTAAATCCAAAGGTCTTTTCTTACTTTATAATCTGTTTTTTTGTATTATATTTTTAAATCTTGGAATGTTGAAGAATAGATGCCCGCACATTCATTTCTTCTCCTTTTCCCTCAGCCTTACCTTCTGCTCCACTGTCCTTCTCTTCTGGTCTCCTTCTTGGATTCCTATTCCTTCCCTCATCTCCTAAATGGGGTCGTGCAAGGACTCATTGTTTTCTTATTATTATTCTCCCTACACTCTTTCTTTCTTTTTTTTTTTTTTAAAGATTTTATTTATTTATTTGAGAGAGAGAGACACAGCGAGAGAGGGAACACAAGCAGGGGGAGTGGGAGAGGGAGAAGCAGGCTTCCCGCTGAGCAGGGAGCCCGATGCGGGGCTCGATCCCAGGACCCTGGGATCATGACCTGAGCCAAAGGCAGACGCTTAACGACTGAGCCACCCAGGTGCCCCCTCCCTACACTCTTTCCCTTGGCAAGTTTACTTACCATCAGAACTTCAGTGACTGGACTCCCCACCTGTCACTCTAACCTTGACCTGGTCTGTCTTGAGCATGGGTCCCATGGCCAGCTGCCCCACAGGAACTGCAGACTCAATACAGTCAAAGCCCTAACTGGTTGTCTTTCTCCCCCAGCACTCCTTCCTGTGTATCCTATTTTTGTTAAAGTCACAATAATTCTCTGAGCTACCCAGAACTGAAATATTAGGACCATTGTTGCCTCCTAAGGATGACCAACCATCTTGGTTTGTCCAGGATTGAAAGATCTTCCAGGCACAGGACTATTAGTGCTAAAACTTAGAGACCCTGACAAGCCAGAGTTGGTCACCCTACTCACTGTTCTTTCTTGCTACTATATTCAATCAGCCAGCAATGTGCTTCATTTCCAGGACCACCATATTTCTCACATTTGTCTCACATTTGTCCCACCATAACTTAGTTCTATCTCATCAAGTCTCTTGTTACAGCCTTTAATTGATCTCCATATTTCTAGTCATCCTTCCTTCAATCCATCCCAAGGTCCACACTTGGTAATCTTTCTATAACGTAACCATGTCAATTCTTTACTCAAAAATATTCCCTGAGGACTTGGGGAGGGAACAGAATGTAGATTGGTAACAAAAGACAGACAACTGTTTTGAAGAGTGAAGTAAAAGCAAATGTTCTATGAAAGAACAGAGTTTTGTTTCTTTAACTTCTGAGTCCAGAGGTCACAGGCACCAAATTGTCAGATCTGGGAAATGACTTAGGGCTGCAGTCATTAGCATGGGGATTTGGTCAGTGAAATTTTTTTATGTGTTCTATCTTACCCTGCTACCAGCACTTTGCTGCTTTGCTGGTGTCCTCCCCCTTCCCTTGTCACTAGCTACTTTTAACCAGGAACCATTATTCCCAAGTAACATTTTGCCTGGGAAACTATTTCTCCCTCTCCATATCAAGAGGCAGCAACAGGGGCGCCTGGGTGGCTCAGTCGGTAAGCGTCTGCCTTTGGCTCAGGTCATGATCCCAGAGTCCTGGGATCGAGCCCCGCATCAGGCTCTCTGCTCAGCGGGAAGCCTGCTTCTCCCTCTCCCACTCCCCCTGCTTGTGTTCCCTCTCTTGCTGTCTCTCTCTCTCTGTCAAATAAATAAAATCTTTAAAAAAAAAAAAAAAGAGGCAGCAACAAAGAGAGGAAAAATACAGATGTATTTAAGAAACACAGTTCTCCCCCAAAGAGTATCCTCATCCCTACGGCTTGCTTCCCAGTGGCTAATGTTGTTTTTGGCCAGACTCTGAACACCTTTTGCTTCCCTCATTCAGACCATTGATGTCCAGCCACTTTGAGTAACTCATTCTTCCCTATGATCATCCTCCCACATACATGTTTGCACGTGGTACATTTTGCCTTTTGTTCTCTCACTCCCATGTGTGCATGTCCTAGCCTATCTATGGTTCAAATCTCAGCTCACGTGTCATCTCCATTGTGATGTCCATAACAGAAACCATCTTCCCTTTTCATAGGTTCCACAGCCTTAGAGAGCCATTGATTTTATTTTTTTACATTTTTTTATTGTTATGTTAATCCCCATACATTACATCATTAGTTTTAGATGTAGTGTTCCATGATTCATTGTTTGTGCATAACACCCAGTAGAGAGCCATTGATTTTAAGATGACATTATGGGACATTGTGTTCTCCACTCAAAAGAGGCAACAGGAGGCCTTGTCCAAGCTGAGTGTAGAGAGACACCTTTTTGCAAAAATAGGTAATTTTGCCAGTTGCCTCCTAAGTCGATTTGGTTCCTATAATCATGTAATTAAAAGAGTTAGAAGGAGAGATTTCTGATCCCTTCTCATACTCTGGCTTTCCAAGATTTCAGTGTCATCAATCTGTTAGGAAAAAGCAAGTTATAGCAAGTGTATATTTCAATGGAGTGGGTTTCTATCCAGTAAAGTCTAGAAAGAGAAATAATTGTTTTAGAATGCAACTACCCTCCCAGCCTTTCCTAGATGAGAACCAGCTGGTTCCACAATGGACATCATCTCTCTCTAAATTTCCGTAGTATATTTTAGATACATCTTTGATGGTGTTTTTCATTTTTGTTTCTTACATATTCCACATTCCTCTGTCCATCTTCTGTCCACGTGTGTCTTTGACACTCTTTCTCAGTCTCTGTTTTGAGTTTCTTTTCCTCTATTCTCGACAACAGTTGGAATTTCCCTGTGCTGAGTCCTGAGTCCCCACTTTGTCTCATTCCACACTTTCTTTTTCAGCAGTCTTACCCTGGCCCTTTTCAATTAATGCCTATAAATGACAACATCCAAATTTATATCTTCATTCCAGCCTCTTTTATGTTCAGACCAATATATCTTACTGCTGGCATGACATCTCCACTTGAATATTTCAAATTTAACAACTTGAACGCTTGACTGTTCCTTCAGGATTTACTGCAACTCTAGTGATCACACCTCAGCTAAGGACACCACCACTTACCCAGTGTCTCATGCCAGAAACCTGAGAATTGTTGTTTCTCAATCAATTTGTATGAACTCCTGTAGACTCTATATCCTAAAATGTATCTTGAATCCCTATCTTCATCTCCATGGTCAAAATTATAATCTCCCACTTATTCAGAAAAGCCTTGTTCCATTACTCAATATAAACTAGACTTCCCATTCATATGTGTTATAGGAATTTTACTTTTCCTTCTTAGAATTTATCCTTCTCTATTAGCTGTATGTTACCTGTGTGATCATGAGCATCTTTCCTCTTCATCATTATCTGTAAGCTCTGTGAAAACAGATCTTTCGTCTGCTTTGCTCACCTTTGAATCCCCAGCTCCAGCTTAGCACTCACAATAAACACTTGTTGAAGGAAAGAATAAATGAAGCTTCCTGGAAATATTCCATATTAGTATTTGCCTATCCGTAAATAGACTTGGCCTCAAAACCTTTGTGCCACAGAGAGTAACCAATACAAATCTAATTGCCAAATGTGCGGAAAAACAATAATGTATTTATAAGGTTAATTGTTCATGACCATCTCTGCTTAGTAACCTATATGGAATGGTTTTGAGCTTTAGGGTATCTTTTCCTTAGTTAAATAATATTTAATGAAATCCATTGTTTATTAGTCACAACAAAGTGTCTATTTGTAGTCTACGATTCCCTACATTATTATTCTTATAAGTAGGGAGAAGATAATTGAAAAAGACAGTTGGAATTCAGAAAAATTTCACAAAAGCAGAGCATTGTATAATGGTGAGTTGTTTTTTGTTTTAAATTTTGTAGGTGACATATAATTCCTGCCCTTTTGCTTTCCCAGTATTTGGCTCGGAAGGTGCTGCCACTTACAATCCTTGCTCCTCTGGGTGGATGCAAGATATATCTTTCCTGGAGATCATCATCCAATGGCAATGCCCTTGGAGAAGTGAGTTATCCATGCTTTCTGGACACTGAGATTCCTGTCCTGATTTTTCAGTTTTCGTCTAATTCTGCAAACTATAAGGAACCATTCATATATATCTATATATACATATGCATATATATTTATGTATATCTGTTTATTGCTAAATATAGGCAGAGTTAATTTCTATATTTACAACCAAGGAACCTGGCAATTAATTGTACTGGCATTGGAGGTTATACATAATAAACACCTCATAGATAAAATCTCTGCTTATGCAGAGTTAATGACTAACTGAACACAGCCTAGCTTTTTTTTTTTTTTTTTAAGAGAGACTGATAAAAAATAGACTGGGATGAAAAAATAAACTGGGATGAAGATGATAGGAGAAAATAGCTAACATAACTAAGGAAAAAACTGTTTCTAATTACCTTCACGGTGTCTATTTACATCAAAAGGAGACAGATTTCATATTCATATTCATTTTTATTGAGTGTCATGTGTCTGGAGTATTGTAAAGATTCATCCATGAGTACTTCTGCCTTCAAAGAACTTGACTCTAGTAGACTGGAAACTTACCCAAACACAAATAATTACAAGAAAGAAGAAGAAAAACATTTTACTGATATTCGATATTATAGTGTTTATAGCAACAATGGGAGGTAGGTATTATTCTCCATTTTGCAGATGAAGATTATGAGGCTCAGAGAGTCTAAGTGATTTTTTTTTTTATTAAAGATTTTATTTATTTATTTGACAGAGAGAGAGCACAAGTAGGCAGAGTGGCAGGCAGAGGGAGAAGGAGAAGCAGACTCCCCGCTGAGCAGGGAGCCCGATGCGGGGCTCGATCCCAGGACTCCGGGATCATGACCTGAGCCGAAGGCAGACACTCAACGACTGAGCCACCCAGGCGCCCCTAAGTGATTTTTCTAACGTCACAAGATCCTCCAATGACTGAGCCCAAGTTCAAATACTGATGCATGCTTTGTCCATGTCACAATGAGATTTCCAAGTGCAATAAGTGAAAAAGTTTAAGGGTTAGGTGTGTACAGAAAAATGAATTTCTTTTAACCACAGCAATGCTATAAGGCTTCAAGAGGGAGGTAGGAGCTGAGCTTGGGGCTTGGGAAGATTTTAATTTTCAAATATAGAAAAGCAGGATGATTCAGGTAGTGAGAAGAATATGGACACATAGGAGTTTAAACACGGGTCAGTGAAAGCTATTGTTTGGAGTGACAGGTATTTTAAGGAAATATAGAGAAATATCTTAAGAAAGATAGTTTGAACTCAAACCTTGAAAAACCTCAAAAGTTGGCATAAAGAACTAACTCATCATTATTGCAAGTGTATCAGAACCTCTACTTGGTAACTCTCAGTATTAAACTTAAAACTACTTTATACACCTATCCTGCATTTTAGAATATCCAGCTAACTTAGGGTAGTCGTGATTTATTTTGACAACCATCTGCCTGTACAACCACATTTGGTTCAGATAAAACCTAGTGTTGGCTTGTTCATTCATTCCTCATATATTTGTTCATTCTTTAAACATATACAAATCACCTACTAATTAGCAGATATTTTCATAGATCCCATGGATATAATCATAAGATATTCTCTCTAACCTCCATGAGTTGGGGAAACTATAGGCAAATTAACAATTGCAAGAGAATATGATAGACGCTGTAATAAAAATGTGGCATGGGTACTATGGAAGCAACAATAAGATTAGACAATCACCTAATTATCTAGTCCAGATGGCCAAATGGCCCAAATGAGTGATCAAAAGTCAGTTCTAAATATGACATTGACTTATCTTCTTAACTTGGACCCTTAGCCGTTGGTGTTCCCCAGCGTTTTGGCTAAAATACAGTGATAAGCAGAATGGTAGATTCAATGAGGCACTGAAGGTATGTTGAGGTCAGGTTGTGAGGTCTTGGAAAATATGCCTATGTGGTCTTTGTGTAAACAATGCCATAAAAACTTATTATCATGTGGGACTTAATCGCCTAGACTTAAGTTCAGCCTGAAGCTCTTGTTAGAAAAGACGTGAGGTTCCCATCATAGCACATCATGTTGCGCTGTTTTCAAATGATGTTTCCTAACAGTTTCTTTTGCTAGATCCATACACTAATTTATTCTGAATTTGAGGAGTTTTGATTTCAGCCTCTTTTAGGTACTAAGGAGAATAGTAAGTCCCATGGTTCACTTTTTTTTTTTTTTTTACTTTTTAAGAGCTTTGGACATAGGTATGTGTATTTAAGACTCCCTATGCCTCAGTTTCCTGATCTTTACAATGGAGGTAATAACTCCTGCGTCATGGAGTTCTTCAAAGTAATACTGCCTACAGAGTACTTAGTTCCAAGCCTCACACATGTTAATATTTAATAAATATCAGGATGACAACAGAAGTGCAGATCTCCACTGAAAAAAATTCCATCCAAATACCTGGTGTTCAGTCTCAAGTAAGCCTGCTACACAACTGGCTCGTCTTTCCCTTATTCCATGCCATAGTATCCCCCATTCTCATCAGAACATCTTCTCAGTGTTTACCATTCCCCTCAAGCCCCCACTCAACCCCTACACCTCTCACTTTCAACAACCTTAGCACCAGAAAGGAGCTACTTAAGCTTCTGGTCCTCCCCAGCTGTAGACCACACCTGTGTCCACCTGTACCAAATCTTTCCAGGCTCAGAGGAAGAGGAGCCCTTTCTACTCAAAGCTTCCTTCTCCAGTTATGCTCTGGATTCCACTACTTCCTGATTTTGTAGCTCCTCAATGATTTACATTTCTCTTTCTTATGGTGCTTTCAGCCTATAAACATGCTAGGTTCTCTCCCTTTATATATCTACAGCTTTCTTGTTTCAATCTGTCTATAGGAAAGGTGCCATCTATATGTCAGATACTCACACACTCACATATATACATACCTCCATACATACATAGTTAGATAGATAGATAGATAGATGATAGATAGATAGAAAGAGAAAAGTGAGTGGATGGAGGATAGATGGATAGATAGATAGATGATAGATAGACAGAAAAGTGAGTGGATGGATGGATAGATAGATGGATAGATGGATAGGTAGATGATAGATGATAAAAACGTGGTGGATGGATGGATAGATAGATGGATAGATGATAAATAGATAGAAAGGGAAAAGTGAGTGGATGGAGGATAGATGGATAGATAGATAGATGATAGGTAGATAGATAGATGAAAGAAAAGTTAGTGGATGGACGGATAGATAGTTGGATACATGGATAGATAGGTAGATGATAGATGATAGAAGAGTGAGTGGATGGATGGATAGATAGATGGATAGATACATAGATAGGTTTAGATAGATTTTTATATCTAAACATACTTCCTTGAACCTAAAGCACAGTCTGGTTAGTTTTCCCTCTTCTTCAACCCACTCTAATCTGGTGTCTACCTCTGTGGTTCCTCTGAAAATAGCTGTGTCATTTGATGACTTTCTAATTGACAAATTCAATGAAAACTTTTCAGTTTTCATCTTACTTCATTACACCTACTCTTACTGTTTAAAAGTGATGATAACAGTAAAAGTCTTCACAGGTATGCAGGAGTTCCTAAGTTATATCACACAGCACAGTTAAATGATTAAATATGTGGATTTTGGCATCGTAATGCCTGGATTCAAATCCCAGCTTTGTCACTTGATAGATTTGGGATTTTAGATGAGTTTAGATGAGTTACTTAACTTCTCTGAGTCAGAGCTTTCTTATCCATATGAGGTGGATAATAATAATAACCTACTCATAGGGTTGTTGTATAGACTAGTTGTTTAATACAGAAGAACAGCATCTGGCACATAAGAAGTGTTAAGTAAATACTGGTTATTATTGTTCATTTACTAGTTCTGCAAAAAGCTTACTCAAAGATACATAATATCATCTAGTCAATAGAGATACAATCAAAATAAAGAATTATAGATAGGAGGCTATATATACACAGCCACATGTACATATATATACACACATATATTTTTCTATTTTATAAATGAAAACTAAATAATAAAACTAGAAAAACACAGAATTAAGTATAATATTTTAATATTTATATTTTTACAAACTTTTTAAGTATAAAAATAATCCTAGAAATACAAGATATATAATAGCTCTATTAAAAAATCATTTAGGTCTAAAATTTTTGATTATATCATCAGAAACTGCAAGTTCATGAGATGGTAAGATAAGGAGAACTAAAAAAATTCTTAATTTCTCATCTCACATGTTGGATAGATAACTAGAAATAAATGAATCCAAATATGAGTTTTGCAAAAATATGGTGTACTAATTTCATAAATGAAAATGATATATGCCTTCCCTAATCATAGTGTAGTCCTTCTCAGATGAGATATATCAACATATATTTCTTTTCATATGCAGATATGTCTCCCAGACGTCTAATAGTATCTTGTCCTTTTTTAAGACAGTGTCCCCAAAACTTTACTCGCACAAAAACATGCATGAATGAGCAATGCAGAATTTACTCAAGAAATTTAACAGAGAGAGAGGAATAGATTCACATCACACAGTGAACAACCCAATAAATCCCAATTAAATATCATGCATCCGAATATGAATTTTCTTCTTTTTGACACTTTCTACACATGTGAAGTTCAGATGCTTGTCCCCCTTTCCAGTACTCTTCCCTTTCCTTTTTCCACAGTGGGGCCCACCCAAGGTTCACTTCTACCCTTCACTGGGCTTGTGAAAGCATCTTCTCATTGAGGTTATTCTCTCTCCTCCAAATATCATCTGTTAAGAATATATATTTTTTATATCTTTAATTTATAGACACACATGCATAAATGTATATGCATACATATGAAAGATTTTTAGAAAAAACAGCACGTTAGTGCTGGTTATCTATGGGTTCCTCTCCCTTGGTTATTTCTGCCAACCTCCACCCCTCAGTGCAGGCAGCAGGTCTCCAGGGAATCTCCCTGGGGAAGCCTTCCCTGGGGCCTGACTGCATTTTACCTCTGGAAATGAAATGATTAGTATTTTTGTCTATCCTCCCCTTTAGATTATAAGCTCCCTAAGAGCAGGAGCCGTATCTTACTCATCTTCACATTTATAGCTTCTAGAAGGCTCTTTCAACATTATCCAAGCTGCAAAAATTGAACTAAATTCAAATGACACTGGTAAAATAATTTTAGCCATCAGCGAATATATGAGGTGGGACAATACTTAGCTTAAAAGACTTTTTTTCCCCTGTATTCTAGGTGTGTTCAAGAAACTATTTTACTTATTCAAATAGTTGGAGTGCCAAGCGGAAAGGCCTAAAACTATAAGTCTTGTGAGAGGAGGAACCGATAATACCAGTTAAAACAACACCCCTATGTTGTGGTTCTTCAGTGCAAGAACTCCTCTTGTTTGTTCTGTCGATGGCATGGTGAAAGAAAGCTGGGAAGAACGGAATAAGGGACCAGACAGAATTTTAAACTTCTCTTCCTAGTGTGCTTAGGAGAATATCCTTAGCCAAAACTGCTGAGTACAGATAAAATACTTTGCTGCTCTTTAAATCACCCTAATCTTGAAAGCAATTAACCATGCTTTGATAATTGAATTGATTTTTCCTTCCTCATTGAGGAGCATTGACATCGACTGGGGAACTGATGGAAAATCTCTTGAATATCATTAAAAATTAGCTTTATTGAACAGCTTAGCATATATTTCAAATATATTTTAGAGTGAACTTACAAAGCTAAGTAAAAAATAAATAAATAAATGCAGTCAAGTGTGCTGCTACCTTATAATACCATAGTTGAAAAGAAACGATTCTGGACAGTTTTTTTTTTTAAATAAAGGAAACTATAGTTTTTTTTTTTTTCCTCTCACATTCATATATAACTCAAAAGCATTTCAACTAATTTGGCTCAGATTTTCCCGGCACAGCTGCCTTTGGCTGAGACTTAGAAGGAAAAGTTTCAATAGAATGGCAGTTATTCCTGAATGTATCAGGACTGTTCTAACGATGGTACTTAGTGACCACATTATGGTAAAAATGCTTAGCTGTAGACACAGAATTTATATCAATGCACTGGGCTTTCATGAGGTGCCACAGAAGTGATTGTTATTTTTGTAAGATTACAGGAACTACAGAGAACACGCTGCTCTAGACAGCATGTTTGTGTCCCTCCGAGATTCATATGCTGAAATCTAAACCCACCAAGGTGATGGTAAGAGGAAATGGGGTCACTGGGAGGTGATTAGGTCATGAGCACAGAACCTTCATGAATGGGATTAGTGCCCTTATCAGAGAAAGCTCTCCTGCCCCTTTCCACCATGTGAGGACACCATGAGAAGTTGGTGGTCCACACCCCAGAGAAGGGCTCTTACTAGAACCTGACCATCCTGGCACCCTGATTCTGGACCTCCAGAACTGTGAGCAACAAACTTCTGCTGCCCAGGATGGACAAGGCTGCGTCCTATGCAGAAGCGCTGCTCCTGGAAAAGCCTGCTGCTCTTTTGGGCCCCACTTGCTTACTCCTTGAAACTATATCCCCAGACTGCCTTAGTTTCCTATCCTGTAATTTTATTTTATTTATTTAAGAGAGAGGGAGAGAGAGGGAGAGAGAGAGAACGAGTGGGGGAGGGGGCAGAGGGAGAAGCAGACTCCCTGCAGAGCAAGGAGCCTGTTGCGGGACTCCACCCCAGGACCCTGGGTTCATGACCTGAGCCGAAGGCAGATGCTTAACCGACTGAGTCACCCAGGCGCCCTCCTGTCCTGGTTGACTAATAAAACTTTCTTCTGACATTGATTCAGAATTCTATTGATTTAGAATGCAGAGAACCAGGAAGATGAAATAGTAGGACTTTTTTCATAGAAATTCATGATGATAATTTATTTTCATAACCACAGCCCCAAGGCACTGAAAAAGCCATGAAATACTTCATTGATAGGAAGCAAATCAAGGCCTTAGGGTGAGTTTTGGTGCTCAGGATTGTTTTTGAATTTATTTTCTTTGAAAATTGGTAATCTTCAGATGGTATAAAATTTCATTCATATTATTCAGTCAACCAGATTCCCTAATGCCCAGTGATTCTAGGCAAATAATAATCTGCTGTACAAATGTTAGAAATTTTACTCTACAGATTGAATTGCACGGCTATTGAGTATGAAGTTATACATTAAAGAGTCTAATTTAAATTAGCAAAATTAAATAATAATAGCCTCAATTATTTTAATTTCATAAAAGGAAGATATAATTTGGGAGGAACTTTTGAGTAGCAGGGTGCCCTTCAAGGACTTCATCAAAAACAGTGCAATATTTATACTAATTTTTTTCATAAACTTTCTTCTTCATTTAAGAAAATTTCAATTTATTGAGCATTTTACTCTATGCACCGCACTCAAATAGCTACCTAGCAAGGAAAGGCAGAAGAAGCAAAAATGGATGCTCATTGCATCCTACTATGTGCTAGGTACTGTGGAGAGTGTGTGGAGTCAGGCAGCAATGAATATCAGCCCTACTGTCTGTTATTTCAGTGACCTCGGGCATGTTACCTAATCTGTCTAGCCTTAGGATCATTATCTGTACCATGAGTATAACAATTCTTTACTTTATAGGACTTCAGGTAGAATAAAATGGGCCGATATAACTGAAGCATTTCACATAATAGCTAACACAGGGCACTTGCTCACCAAGTGGAGACTAATCTCAGTTTTCCTTCCTTCTCCCCTAAATCATGGTTTTCTCCACTGCATTAATCCTCTCAAACATGCAGTATTGCTCCCACCTGGAAAAAACTTTGCCTTGACCCCACTTTTCCTGCCAGGTATGATCCCACTTCTCTGCTTCCCATTACAACTATGCAAAAGAGGAGCAGTCAGGCTCGGTGGTAAGCTATGATTGGGTGATGAAAGTGAGTAGATCTCAAGCTTGACTGACAGCAAAGTCACAGAAGCAGCTCAGTCAGCAAAAGGGACTAGATACATACACATGCACACGCACACAAACACAAAACACACATCATACCACACACACACACACACACACACACATACAAGCACACACACACACCACCACTGGTGAATGGGATGGAGAAGGAATAGGATAGAGGTGGGATAACCAAGATGGTTTAAACAACCTGAGAGTCAGGGATTAAAAGGGAAAGGGTGATCAATGATGTCCAGGGCTGCCAAAAGATCAAGGTGTGTAAAACACTAAAAAAAAAAAAAGCCCTGAGTTTGTCAATTAGGAGATCATCAGTGACTCCATAAAGAAATCTCAGTAGAGTGAAGACAGAAACATATACCAGATGGCTTAAATCAAGTCAATAATTCCTTTCTTCCCATTATCTCTTAAGTGTAATACGATCAGGTCATCCTCTTAATGCCCTGCTAAACCTGTTCTTATCGAGGTTGCCAGTGACCTCCACATTACTAAATCCAGTGGTCAATTTTCAGTTTTCAGTACATCATCTGCAGCATTTGATAAAGTGGATCACTCTCTATCCCTTAAAACACTTTCTTCACTCAGCTTCCCAAACATCACTCCCCTGGGTGTTCTTACCCCACGGACAACTCCTTTTCTTGTTTCTACTCACGCCTCTTTCCCTTAATGTAGGAATATTCCAGTCTTTCGATCTCCTCTTCTCTTCACTAAGTTTCATGGCCTCAAATGCTATCTAATAGTTGAAGATTCTAAAATTTATATTTCTAGCACAGACTATGCATCTGACTCCAGATTCACATATTCAGTGATCTACTTGACATTTCCATTTGGATGTGTTTAGGTAACTCAAATTTATTACACTGAAAACTAAACTCCTGATCTTCCTATTCACTCATTGTTGCCCACGTTTCCATAAATGTTAACTCCATCCTTCCAGTTATTGTTTCCAGAAATCTTGGCATGATGCTTATTGCCTCTATTTCTTTTGTACCCTATATGGTGGTTTTAAAATATGCCTACTAAATCTGATACTCCTTCCTTGAAATGGTGGAGCCTAATTTCCTTCCCCTTGAGTGTGAGCTGGACTCACCGTCATGACTCTAATAAATAAAATAAAATGGAAGCGAAGGTGTGAAACTTTGAAGATTAGGTCATAAAAGACACTGTGGCTTCCTCTTTCTTCTCTCTCTTTTCTCACTCTGTGTGTATTAGTCTACTTGGACTGCCATAACAAAATACCATATGCAGGATGGCTTAAATAATAGAAATTTTGTTTCTCACAGTTCCGGAGGCTAGAAGTCCCAGATCAAAGTCCAGCAGGGTTGGTTTCTGTGAAAGCGCTCTTCCTGGCTTGCAGACAGTTGACTTTTCTGTTCTCACATGGGTTTGGGGCTTCAACATATAAATTTTGGGAGGTGGACACAAACATTCAATTCATAACGATGGGCGAAGTTAGTGGTCATGTCATAAAAACACTCAACTAGCCTAAGAACTGAAGCCTCCTACCAACAGTTTGATGTGAATGAGCCATCTTAGCAGCAGATCATTCAGCCCCAGTCAGACCTTCAGATGATACTACCCCATACAATATCCTCACTACAACCTGATGAGAGACCCTGAGCCCGAATTACTCAACTGAACTGTATGAAATTACTGACCCACAAAATCTGTGAGACGTTTGTTGTTTTAATCCACTTAGTTTTGGCTTGTTATGAAGCAATAGGTAATTAATATAATTAATTAATATACCTCACATCCAATCTATTGGCAAAGTCAATTGGCTCTACCTATAAAACATATCCAGAGTACAACTACTTTCATTGTTACTACCTAAATATATGCCACCATTATAACTTACCTGGGTTTTTGCAAAATCCTCCTAACTGATTTCCCTAATTCTACCCTGACTGTTACCATCGGTCCTCAATACAACAGAGCGATCCTATTAAGACGTCATATCATGTCACACATCTCCTTCTGCTTTCACCCTCATTCTCTCTGCTTCTGCCACATTGGCTTCCTTATCATTCCTGGATCATGCCAGGTACCTTCCAACCTCAGGGCCTTTGCACTTGCTCTTCCCCTTGCCTGAAGCACACTTCCTCCAGATATCTTTACTGCTTACCCCTTCTTCTTCTTCAAATATTTGCTTAAACATTAATTTCTTATTTCTTATGCTCCTTCTCTGCTTCTATAGCTCATATCACCTACCATGCTATGTAATTTACTCTTTTTTTTTTAATCTCCCAAATAGAATGCTACCTTCAGGACTGCAGGGATTTTATCTATTTTGTTTACTCTTGTGTCTTCGGTGTTAAAGAGTGTGCCTGGCACATATTATGTATTCATTAAAATTTGTGGAAAGAATTAATGAATAAATGAGATAAATAGGCAACACAATTTTGTTTTTTTTTATATAAAAAACAAACTTGCTAAAAGTCAGACATCTATATTGTGGGCTTGTGAAGTATGAACCTAGGTTCCACTTGAGTCCAGTGTTCATTTCACTCCAATGTTCATTTAATTACAAAACACTGCAGGGCTCATTTTATGCTACTGTGTTTTTTGTTGTTGTTATTTTTCATAAGAAGTATAATTGGAAGAAAAATCTCCCTCTCCTTTGTTTTTTGTTCCATATGAAGATGGGAAGGAAAGATGGTGTTATCAAAAATATGAATGATGTCTCACAGGGCAGTGACTTTCTCATTGTTGGAGATACCAAAAGCAGAAGTTGAATAACCACTAGCAGATGATAATGTGGAGGGGATTGATGCAGTGCATGAAAGTTAACCAGGTGACCTGTCCTTGGTTCCCTCTAACCTGAGATTACACTCCAGCAATCAACAAAGGGTCACTGCACAGACATTACATTTCCAGCTCTGTGAAGGAAAAGGATGAGCCAAAGGGAGAGTCAAGTCAGTCCTCGGCTGTCCGTGGGGGGTGCTTGTGTCTCTGAGGAGACAGACTCTTTTGTCCCAGCTGTGGAGGGGGATATTGGATTTGGCTTTTGACATATTAAACCTTGGGAACATCCAAATGGATATATCTTGAGGCATACTGAGTAATACCACCTTCTTCCTCTAGAACCAGAGAGAGGATAGAAAGGAAAATAGGGGATCTGTGTCTCAGTACAGTTTAACACCAATACCATCTGTGTTAAGAGGGCTGCTTCTTTAGGGACAGCAAACCTTGTAAAAATTTCTGATCAAACCCTCCAGGGGCTCATTTAAACTGTTCTGAGTTTTGTCAATAGGGAAGTAGAATTGGTTCTTCATTTTCTGATCAAGACACAGAGAAGAAGTAAGAAGCCTTGCCAGGTTATTTCATTAGAAGAAAGTAACTATCCTGAAGCAATACATTTAAGCAAGACTGACTGCTGCTGAGGTAGAGGGGAGGTATGATACGCTTCGCTCCCGGAACGGATCAGTCAGACACCGAGTGTTAATTATTGTACAGCTGTCCTGGATGGCGGGTGGGCAGGAAGAGCTCAAGACACAGGTTCATGCGGATGGGGAAGGTAAGTCACGGAATTTCAGTCATGAGAATCTTGCATATGAAAAGCATGTGCTTGGGCTATCTGATTTAAAAATCAAATGAAATCCAGCTCCCCCCATGCACCCTATCACAGAATGCTGCTTTATTCATTCTGCTTTTCATAACAATGGGAGGTGTCAAAATGAATGATGTTGAAGTGGTTATTGGAAAAGTGCCATGTAGTACATTTGTGTGGTATTGTTAAAATGTAAATCAAGTCAACTTCATTAAAATGCTTAGTAGTTTCAAAATCAGGCGAGAGTCCTTTCCTAGGCTCTGTTCCCAGCTGGAAGAGTAGTTTCCTCTGCACAGCTGTCCCTGCCACTAACAGTCTGAGAGAGAGATGGCATTTGAATATAGATTTGAATATACTGAGCGACTGACAGATATTCTCAGTACACAGTCTATGTCAGTGTTCCACATTAGGAAATAAGTTTTGCTCATTCAACTGACCTTGATAAGAACATACACTCTTGCAGCATGGGGTACTACAGAAAAGAGATGCCACTGCTGTTCTCACCAATTAGGACTATATAGCTATGGCCTTGGGTTTCAATTAGGCAGAGCAGTAAACCCTGGGTCAGCAGCCTTAGGTTGCAGTGCATACTACAGGGGGAAACAGAACTGTTCCTACTTTGTTGGGGCAGCACAGCTTGATGAGAGCAGTCTATCTGAGGAGCAGATGGGGACGGCATTGTCAGGCTCTAGTGGGGCCTACAACTTGGTTAAAGAAAAGTGTATCTCCAGCTTGACTGACACCATGGCCGTAGAAGTAGCTCAGGCCGGCAGCTTGGGACACACACACACACACACACACGCACACACACCCACATATGCACACAGGAACTGGTGCATGGGGCAGAGAAGGAACGGCACAGGTGGGATAACCAACCTGGTTTAATGACATGGAAGTTAAGAGGGAAAGGACAGTCAAGGGCTACAGAAAGATCAAGGTGTAGAAAATATGAAAACAAAGCAAAACAAAACCTGTGCGTTTGTCAATTAGGAGATCATCAGTGATGCTAAAACAGAGCTTGGCCAACTACGCTTGTTGCTTGTTTTTGTCTGGGGCACAAGCTAACAGTGGTTTTTATATTTTTAAGCATAAAATATGTAACAGTGATAACAGCTGCTGGAAGAGTCAAGGGCATTGCTTCTTGGCCTGAAAGCTTAAAATGTCTATTATCTGGCCCTTGACAGAAAGACGTTTGCTTGCCCCTGCTCTGAAAAGATATCAGTAAAGAGGGAAATAGAAGAACCATATACCAGATGTCTTTCACCTCTCAATAGCACAGAATGACCCAGCTTGCTCCTCTCACTACTCAGAGTGAGAAAGATGGAAAAGAGATGCTGGTTTCTGTACCTTGGCTGCATATGGAAGTCGCCTGGGGGCTTTTACATATGCAGATGCCTTGGTCCAAACCTCAAGGTATTCTGGTTTAATAATTGGTCTGGAATGGGGCTCAGGACTGATATTTTTGAAAGGTGGACAGGGTTGAGTATAAAAGGGTTATACTCCTATTGGACAGTTAGTCTATGGCATCTGGAGTTGAATGGGAGGATTTTGGAGCAAGCTCAGCTGACATTAGACTTCAGCATGTTTTAATGGATTCAGTTAAGACAGTTGTATTACTCTCTGCACCAACAGATAGTGGCAAGGTGGGAAGTCAACCAGTCAACTTCTATTTATTAAGTTGTATAGGATAGAGCAGAAGAACAAGGAGGTGAGGTCTTTCGGGGTGTGGTGAAGACATCCTAAAATGGTTAACTATATGTTCCACAGTATAACAAGAATCAAGTGAGGTTAGGAAGGGTGAACTGATGGACGGATGGATGAACGGATGGATGGAAGGAGGATGAACAGACAGATGGACAAATGATGGATAGGTGGATGGATGGATGGACGGACACACGGATGGGTGGATGGCTGGATGGTTGGATGGAGAGTTTGGAAGGGCTGAAGCACTGGAGGTTACTGAGAAGGGAAGAGAGGATTCAGCACATGTGAGGAAATAAGAAAAATGTGAAGATGTTGTGGTAACAGAGGGAACATTCTGATGATACCTCAATAACAAGCAGGTTCAGGTCATAATACATTGTAAGCCTTTAATCTAATTTAAAATATTTATTTTAAAAATTTCTGGGTGTTTTTGTGTTTTGTTTTTAGTTACTGATATTGCAGTAGCACTTTCTCCACCATTTTTTATGGTCAATGTGTTTCTTCCCTTTGTCAGTCTATATAGCCTTTGTGGACAACCTAACTGCCATTTGATGTTATTGCTCTTGGATAAAATATGTTCCACTGAAATGATAAATAAACATTCAAAATACGCTTGTAATCTATTGGTAAAATGGGACTTTCCTGATATATACAAAAACATAGGTCTTCAAGAATTTTCAGAAGACCCTCCCCCATTTAAAGACATCCCCCAGTAGCCATAAGCACAGCTCTTTAGGAGCGCTGCCTAGGCCCAGAGAGCAGCCACATGCTAGGGGAGCACAAGGGCTCCTACCACAGATGGCATTTCCCATTTCTGGTAAAAATCAATCCTTTTATTCATGACCTGCTCTCCTTTAAGTTTGATGACCTCTGAGTACGACAGATCACAAGGTTAAAACCATCGTTCGATTTTTCTTGCTGAAGATAATAAACTAGGTAAATTTGGAAGCGATCATATGCAGAAAAACGGATGCATACCAATGGCTTTGTTATTTGCTTACTTCATTACTTGGGGGAAATATGTTTCGCGTTTATGTTTCTAATTACAAAAATAATATGTGCTAGTTATAACAGGTCAAACAATGCAGAGGCTTATGAAGAAAACGTGTAGTCACCCACACTTGTCCTCCAGAGTGATCCTCCAGGGCAGCCAACATTGACAATTCACCTGTGTACTTCCAAGCCGTCTCTTGAACAAGACTCATTCAGTTTGCATTGGCTTCCTTTAAAGCGGCTCACAAACAGTTGACCAATCTCAGATTCCAGAAGACAGAACTCAGCCCCTCTGGTGGGGGTCAGTGATGGTGGCAGGTCAGAGTGCAGCCTGGAGCCAGCTAGCGCTCTGTGTTCAAATCCTAATTCTGTCACTTACGGCAAAACTGGGAAAAATGATCCAGTTTTTCTTTGCCTCAAGTGACTCATGTATAAATGGGGATATTTCAGTGTCGTATAAGGATTATTATGTTGATTAAGAAGTTAACACCTTAGAGTGTGCATAGCACTTTGAAAATTCTCAATAATAACAGCTATTATCTCTCTGAATAGCACTGCAAAAGTGCAAAGAGTGATCTTTTGGTACCTGAGTATATACAAACTGTAACAAGGGTAACCACAGTTATAAAAAGTCTGCATTTAGGCTTAGTGCTATCCCGTGACAAAACACTCCACAATCCACTAATTATCTTATATGGGTAAAATTCTGTATGAATTCCTTTTGTTTTTCAGGAAGTATAAGGAACATCAATAAAATGATGAGCACATTTTAAAAAACGATTTTGTTGAAGAATAGTTACTTATTATAAAAGTCACCCATTTTAAGTGTACTAATGAGTCTCAGGAAATTTACTGAGTTGTGCAACCATCACCACACCCCAGTTTTAGAACATTTCCGTCACCCTAATAAGATTCTTCATGCTCAGTTACACTTACCGTCAATTTCCCTTTCCAGCTCCAGATAACCACTAATCTCCTTTCTTTCTCTATGACTTAGCATTTTCCGGACATTTCATACAAATGGAGACATACAATATGTGATCTTCTGTGTCTGGCTTCTTATGGTTACCTTGTTTCTGAACATACTGGAGCACATATCAGTATTTTTTTTTGTATTGATGAACCATATGCCGCTATATGGATATACACATTTTGCTTATCCACTCATCAATTGATGGCTCTTTTGGTTGTATCCACTTTTTGTCTATTATGAATAATGTCACTATGAACATTCATGTACAAGTTTTTCAGTGGGCATATGTTTCCATTTCTTCTAGGAAACAGGAAATTCCTAAGAGTGAAATTGCTGGTCATATGGTAAATTTGCATTTAACTTTTTAATAAGCTGCTAAGCTGTTATCCAAAGTGACTGCACCATTTTGCATTCCCACCAGCAATATACGAGGGTTCTACAGACATAATTTTAAAAGGTTAAAAGAGAAAGGTCTAGATATAAAAAATACAAATTCAAATGTTGAATTTCCATTTTCTGAAATTTATTATCTTCTACATTTCTCCTTCAGTGGAAGGAAAGAGGGAGAATCCTGTTCTTGCCTTCCTAGGATTCTGGCCTCCCACATTTTGCTCTTTGGTTGGAAGAGGGTTGTCTTACCTTATTCAGCCCTGCTAATTCAGGGAAATAAACCATGTGCTCCTCCATTCCTAGTAACTCCAAGAGACCATCCAGAGAAAAAAGAACATTTAACAAATGAATATTCACTCCTTGGGTATGGCAAGAGAAGAGTTAATGCAGTTTGTAACAATTATTGACTACAAGATCTGCAAATGATTGCATAAAATTTCTAAAATATGCCTGCAAGCTTCTCTTATTGATGTGGTGCCCCCAGGGGTGCACATATGGGTTTAAGTGTCTACACTGTTTTATTAATTAAATTGCTATGATTTACCTCTCCCATGTTAGCATTTATAGTTTCTGAAACAGCCCTGTAATTAGAAAATGACGTACTAGTGTTGCTTGTTTACTTTGTGGGTGAAATATTATATACATATATACTTATACATATGTACACACACACACACACACACAAACTGCATTTTTCCCCCACCAACCCTCACAGGCTACTTTATTTCTAGTCCAATTAATAGGCAACCTCCAGTGGTGCATTAAATTGCTTTTTAGGGAGAGAGGGAGATAGCTGGGAAGTTCATTGTTCCTGCTGAGGAGTGTTATGGCATCCATGAATGTTTGTTTATTTGTTTTCCCTCTGTAGACAGAAAATTGAAATAATAAGATTTTTTGTAAAAAATATGTCTAGAGATATACCTAGCAAATTCTAAAGTTGTAGAGCTATTTTAATTATATAGTGTTTTATAATCTTCACTTCCTTTTTTGAAGATAATATAGCAATATATAATATGTGTAATATATATTACCTATGATCTATAGACAATAAAGTTGTTGAGACACTTTTTTGTTAATTGAACCTTTATTTTATATGTATTTATTCATGCCATCTACAAGCATATCCTGGTGCTGAATCCAATGTTGTATATATTTTTATCAATTTTCTCAACTGTGGGTTATATCTGACTTTTAAGAATGTCAGATTATGATAAGTCTCATTCAAGCACATCAAAAGATTACTGAATCTTAGATTGGAAGAACTTTGGGAGTTATACAGTCATACTTTTCATATTTCTGTAACATCTCTGAGCTCTGTATGAATCAATCATCATTGCAATTTCAAATCTCTTTCAGATGGAGGTATATAATTTTTAAAAGTCTCTATCTCACGGAGATATTAAGGGTAACATGAAATAATAATCTTTAAGATATTTTAACGTATGGGGGAAAAGGTTTTCTACACATGCCGAATATTAGTTTGGTTAACAATCTAACATTGAAGAGATTTATGAGTAATGGGTTGCTCTGCTCTCATGGCTGAGTGTTGTGGTCTGATTATAGAGGGTTAGAACAGATAGAGCAAAAGAGGAGTAGATAATACAGAACTTAGCATAGGGCTATATGAAAAAGGGGATCTATTCAGTTTTACTCATCTAGTTAACAAATATATACCAAGAACCTACGCTATATTTTGTAAAATAGGAGGCACAAAAGTGGATACAAAGATTTTTCAGATAGTCTCTGACCCGAAGAGGTTCACAGTTAAGTAAAGGGAAAGGTCTGTTCATAGATAATTATGCAGAATGTGTGAGATGGCATTCATAGAAAACAATTTCAGATTTCAGAAGATAGAGGAAGCTCTTCTGGTTGGGGTGGTCAGAAAAGGCTTCTTGAAAAAGATGGCATGAGAGTTGAATTTTGACATATGGGGAGAATTTCAATAGATGAGGGTTCTCAGGGTAGGTAATTCCAGCAGGGGTAACAGCATGGGTAAACGTGCAGAAGTTGGAAAATGTAAGATGTAGATGATCGTGTACACAGAGTAAAATAAAGAGACCTCCAACTTTCCTTCTGTGCAGACCTGAACTGCATAGTTGTAATTGTTAAGTCCTTCGAGATGGAGCAAGCTTCTAGTGGGAAAAGGTTTGGTTCCTATATTGGTTTTCTTGATTTCGTATTAAGGGGAAGTCATGGACAGTGCCATCAGTTTAACCACTCATCTTGCCATCCTGTGATGTGGGTAATTAAGGTGATAAAATGCACATGCCTCAGGACAACGAGCCAACAATGCTGATAGTCCCGTGCCCAGTGAAGAAAAGGAAGACTGGCAGAACAGTGAAAATGCACCGTGTTTATAATAAATCATTTTTAAATATGAAAAGAGCATTTAGTTCTTTAAAACTGAATTTAGTAAGTTAAAAATCCAAGATTCATAGCAATGAGTAATAATAAGTTAACTCTTGAGAGAAAAGGTAGGAAATATGCATATCTTTGTATTTGATGATATATGCAAAAAGAGAAGTTTGGGAGAAAAAATAACTAGTAATGGTAGCTACTAGTGCACATGTGTATGTGGGCTCATGTGTGGGGGTGGAAGCTTGCAAAAAGGACAGGAATGGGAACAGTGTTTTCTCCCCGTACACATGCGCTGTACAGGAATCACCCAGGGATGCTGTGAAAATGTAGGTTCTGATTTTGTTGGTCTGGAGTAGAGCGTGAGATTCTTCATTTCTGACAAGCTCCCAGGTGATGTCCATGCTGCTGGTCTGTGACCCACACTTGTATAGAAAGGGTCCACACAACCTGGGAAATTTGCATGATACCAAGGGACAAATATTCCTTTTGTCGGTGTGAGGATGACTTTATGGTTCTGGGTAACCCCTAAAGATGTACAATGAAGGTAAAAGACAGGAGTCTGGGCTTTGCTTGAAAATAATCCAGAAACAACAAGAACAAATAGCAGCAAAAGGATAGATGAAGCAACTGTGACTAAATCTTAATAATTAATCTGGGTTCTGGGTATATTGGGGGTTATTCTACTATCCTGTCTACTTTTTAAAAAAATTTTATTTCAAAGAATCTGCTCCTGGTTTCATTGATCTATTCTATTGTTTTTTTTAGTCTCAATTTATTTCTGCTCTAATCTCTATTATTTCCTTCCTTTTTCAGGCTTTGGGCTTTTTTTGTTCTTTTTCCAGGTCCTTTAGTTGTAAGATTAGGTTGTTTATTTGAGATTTTTTGTTTGTTTCTCGAAGTAGGCCTGTATTGCTATAAACTTCCCTCTTAGAACAGCTTTTACCACATCCCACAGATTTTGGACCATTGTGCTTTCATTTTCATTTGTCTCTATGTATTTTTTTATTGCCTCTTTGATTTCTTGATTGACCCATTCATTGTTCTGTAGCACATTATTTAGTTTCCATGTATTACTTTTGTAGGTTTGAAATTTTTCATAATAAAAAAATTTTAAGTTATCTACAATTTCTGTTCCCACTTCACAATATAGCATTTTGTAAGGTTCTTAATGATCCCCCTTCACAAAATCCAGAGTAAAACTCTTGTCTTCATCATATTTGACTTTCAGAAAGCTTTTGACACATTAAACCACTTCCACTTGATCAAAACATTTTTCTTTTGGTTTGCTGATACCATATCTTTCCATATATCTCTGTTGCCTGATCCTTCTCAGTTTTGTTGCCATCATCTTGTCTTTTACCTGACTTCCTGATGTGGGAGTTCTTGGGCTCCATGCTTGGCTCCATGTTCTTTTCATTCTATCTTCTCTTTCTCAGTGATCACAATGAGCTCAGTTACCACCTGTTCTCTAGTGACTTCCCGATATCCAATATGTCTTCCACCCAGACTTTTTCAACGAGCTTCACATGCATATATCCAACGCTGTGATCAATACCTCTACTTATAAACTTTTGAAATTCAACATGACCAAGATGGAACCAATTATCTTTCTCTCAACTTGACTTCCATTCAACATTTCTATTTTTGTAAGTGACACTGCTATCCACTCAGATACTCATTCTAGAACTTAGGGTGTCATCCTCTACATCCTTCTTCATCGCCACCCTCAGCATCTCAGTCACCAAGTTCTGTCACTTCTACTTCCAAAATATTTTTAAAACCTCTCTATTCTTGTTGATCTTCACTGCCACTACTGCCCCTTGTACTAGCTACTGAGAGAGCCCCTAAAGCATCTCTATTAGTTGTGTGGACCCACACCCCCAAGTTCAATCTCCACTTGGCAGCGACGATATTCTTAGAGAAACACAAAGATTAAATACTCTTCCACTTAAACCCCTTTAATGGCTCCTCTTCAATTCCAGTGTCCGAAGTACTTGCGATGGCCCAGGAGACCCTGTGTAAACTTCTGCATCATCTTAAACTCTTCTACCATTCTACCTCACCTGATACCATTCTCCCCTTTTTGTTACCTTCTTGCAACAGTGGCCATCCTTCTAACTTCTATTCCTTTGGGTTCCAGCCTAAACAACCCTTCATCAGAGAAGCCTTATCTGACCTCCCAAAAAAGTGAAGTCCTTTCATTATTCACTGCAGTTTTCCTTCGTATCATTTAACACTAATGCAAGTAAATGACTATTTAGATAATTATGAGTTTATTGTCAGTCTCCTGAATTGTAATGAAAACTCCAGGTATTAACATATTGCCTATTGCCTGACATGTATTATTTAGTCAGTTTATAATCTCTTCTATAAAGACAGACTCTGTCAGAACATGGCACCTAGTAGGTGCTCAGTGAATTGTTATACTATTATTGAGTGTCATTGATGTTCAAATTAAACACTGGAACAGAATATAAATATTAACATTAAATTTTCTTAATAATGTCTCCTAGAAAAACTGAATAGAGTAGGGATGAGCTGCTAGGTATTTGTTTTGCCGATTTGCTCTCCCCACACCCTTGGACCTGGACCTTTCCCTTGGGAATTCATGGCATTCTAGTTGCCTCCACCACAGATGCTTTATCAGAAGTGAGCTGGAGGGATTTAGTTTTGTTTTGTTTTGCCCTCTTGAATAAAGGTGACACGACACATTAGAAGTGGGATGTCAGATCTTTTAGCATGAAACTTAAACAATATAACAGAATGTTCGAGAGTCATTTCTGAATAGATAACTTTCTTTCCTTACCACTGAATCTAGCCTATTTCAGAACATGTCAGTTGCTTCTGGTAATTTGCCCAGTGAGGACACCTCCATCGTAGCAAAGTAGGACTGAGCTACTGAGTATTTAAGTAACAGAGACCAGCATGTAGGTTTATTTCCAGTTTCATAGCCCTCAGCCCCAGTGTGTCAGGTTAGTTACACGTTGGTTTCCCAATATTGGTTTTGCAAACCCAGAGCAAGGTGAGAGTTTATTCACTTAACTACCAAATGGCAAAAGTATGGGGAAAAAAACATATTTTCAATAAGGTGGGTGAATGCAGATTGCAGCACAATGAAAGGTGCAACTCTCTAGGCATGGCAACCATCACCCTGGACCCATGCTGCCGGGCGCATAGCTCCACAGGTGTGCTGGATGCAGGTGGACCTGCCAAGCAGCTTTGCCAGTGTTTGCTTTGACAACCCGTTTCAACCATGGCAGAAACCCCCGAGTGGCAAAGCCCTAGACCCTTCAGAGATTTTTGGGTACCTTGTGGAGGACTGGGCGTGGCAGGAAGTTCAATAAATGAATCTTATATTAAACTGCAGTTAGGCACTTTTGGCTTTTCTGTCCTATTAAGGAAATCATGCACTTGAGGGAAATAAACCCACAAGATCTCTTTGGTGGTGGAACTTAAGAAAATATTATCTTCCCTTCCGGTTCTATTTGTGGATGGTGCTAGTGGGTTAGTTAATAAAACACAATCGCTTTCCATCTCTGGGGCTAGGATTAATATATGCCTCTTATTTATCCACAGACACTGCAAGCTGAATTCTTGGCCCTCAGTCCTTTACATGGATGTTAATCATGCGCGTGTACTCGATTAAAATTGGTAGGTTGGGATAGCAAGGGGGAAACTCAGGCAGCTGCTCTTTTTGTGGCACCTGGAAGGGCCTGTGCAGGTGATGTGAATTCCCCTGCTACCCTGCCACGTGCCTGGGACTGCACACGAGCACCAGCTGAGGACACCAGCCGTGGACAAAGGTGGGGGAAAGGCGCTTCTTGGTCCCGTTACCTAGTCAGGTGTGATGCCAGAGTTGGATACGAGCAACCATCTGGTTTTCTCAAAATTAGTTTGTGTACTGAAATACATTTTATCTTTCTTTTAACTGTTAAATGCTGGTAACATGACCCATCACTGTGTCTGCCGGTTTCTTCCAGTGCATTTCTGAAATCCCCACAACCTGGCTCCTGCTTCTCCCCTTGGAAATTGCTCTGAAATCTCACTGTTGACTTCCTTACTTTTAAATGTGATGTCTCTGTCTTCATTTTCACTGATCTCTCTCTGTTTGTTTCTGTTGTTGGTCAGATTTCTTTGTGCACTCTTCTCTCTTGGTTTCCAGACCGTCCCATGAGCCTGGTCATGTTTCTGCCTCTGCTTCTGCCCCTTGGTCTCACTTTCCTTTGCTGTCAGCTCTTCCCCCACCAGGTCATCTGCAGGTTTCTCTGAGATCTGTTCTATGCGGGTAGGTATCCTCTCTCTGCACGAAGACATACCTCTACTGTCTTTGTTCCTCAGCCTTTTAGCTTTTCCTGCCCAGTATCTAATCAAATTCTGTCCACTTGTCAAATTATTCTAGAAATAGCTAACGTACATTGTATGCCTCTAATATGTCAGGCACTGTGCTAGGTCTTTAGAAACGTTACCTTAACTAACCCTCAAAACCAATCTGAAAAGGAGGTTTTATCTCCATTTTATAGGGGAATAAGAAAAGTTATCCCTTGAGGACTCAGAGAGGTTTAGGAACTTGCCCCAGATCCCGCAGCAATGGTGAAGCCGAGATACAAACTCGGGTTTATCCGTCAGCAAAATCCACACTCTATACCAGAGGCATTGCAGCCCAGTGGCCAGGCTCTGTCCTTTTGTGGGTAGGTGGTCCTGGGTTTGAGAACTAGCTCGATCATTTATGACACCTCCAATATTCAAGTGTTTTAGCTACAAAGTCAAGATAATGATAATACATACCTCAAGGGCTGTGAGTATGTGAGAGTACAGTATAATGCTTGGCCCATAGTTCTCAGTCAGTTTAATATTCATATTGTTATTATTATGCATTATTACTCCTAAGCCAAATGCCCTACCCAAAACCTAACAAGTCACATTTCTTCCATGATTATTCTCACCCCGGTATCTCCCTTCCGAGAGCTTTGTTGCACTTACTGTATGTACCACACCACTTAAACTTGATTATTGTCCTCCTTATTTTGTTCTCAAGTTCTCAAACAGTTGTGTATTTGGTCTCCCCAGTGAATTGTTGTATTAATTTTTTCTCTGAGAGTTACGGGCACGATCTAAGGTTTATGTTTGCAACTTTCAGTAGGCGCTCTACATGATTTCAAATACATCTCTGTTGTCTGTCCAAAAGCCAGTATCTGCTGGTTTGGTCTCATCCCTACCCCTCCTCCAAATGCATTCTGTAGTCATTTCAAATTACTTGCAGTTTACTAAAGCAGCTTATTTTCTCATGTCTCCATCAATAGTACATATTGGAACCTGCTATGGGGCGTCCCTGGGTGGCTCAGTTGGTTAAGCATCCAACTCTTGATTTCGGCCCCGGTCATGATCTCAAGGTTGTGAGATCGAGCCCTGTTTTGGACTCCATGCTCAGTGGGGAGTCTGCTCGAGATCTTTTCTCTCCCTTCCCATCTGCCCTTTCCCGCGGCTTGCACTGTCTCTCTTTCTCTAAATAAATAAATAAATAAAATCTTAAAAAAAAAGAAGAAGAACCTGCTATGTGCCAAACGCTATGCTAAGCACTGGGAATTCAACAATAGACAAAGCTTATGTAGCTCAGTCTAGTGGGGAATTGAGAAAGCAGTGAATCTATTACAAAACCATGTGTTGAGTGTTATGATAGAGAATATGGCTATCAAGGAACACCAGGTCAGCCCCTAATTAGAACTGTGGGGTCAAGGATAGTTTCACAATAGAAGTGAGGTCCATGCTGAGACCAGAAGGTGCCACACAAATTGGAATGGGGATGGGGTAGGGAGAATGTAAATGTTCCAGATGGAGAAGAGAATTTACACAATGGCTTATAAGCAAGGGAGAGCACATGGAGTCAAGGAACTGAACAAAATTAGTAGGGCTGGCTGGGTCACAGCTGGAGAGGGAAGCACGACCCTGGTCACCCAAGCCTTCTGGACCATGTGAAAGGGTGAGAACTTTACCTAATGCCATATGTAAATGACATTTTTTTTCCTCTTCAATATGAAAATTACTTGGAGATGGGAATAGTCAAGAATAGATTGTGGGAGATTCATTATGAGCAGTTTAACCTAGGTGAAATTTAGTGGTGGCCTTTAGGATTTGGAAAATGTCTAGGGAATAGAACTTAAAGAAATCCAGGCTAGATTTGGTGTTGGAGGAGACAGAAGAGTTAAGAATGACTCCTGATTTCTGGCCTGGGCAGCTGGGTGGATACTGGTTCTAGTCAGTGAAGAAGGTACACAGGAGGAGGGGAATCTGGTTGGTGGAAAGAAATCTGTATGTTCAATTTTGCTTAAGTTAATCTTGAGGTGCCTATGGCACATCCAGGTGGAGATGTCCAATAGGCAGGTCAATATGCAGGTGAGTCTCAGCAGGTAGACAGGGGCTAGACTTAGAGACATTACAACTGTGTGTGTGTGTGTGTGTGTGTGTGTGTGTGTGATCTATTTCCCCTGATTTGCCCTCTTTCCCCACCCTCATCTGAACCCGCTTGTTAAGATTGAGGTTAGGTTTTACTTCCTTGAGAAATTCCTTTTTCTTCTTAGCTTTCCCTCATCTTCACTCCAAAGTCATCACGTATAAACCTATAGTACAGCATTTACAAGGTTGCTTTGCAACTACTCACTTGTCCCTCACTTTGGATTCTCATCTACATGGAGACAAGGGCTTAGTTTTGCTCATCTTCATACCAAACATAATGCCTGGCAGATGTGTGTTTAATGAATGTTTTTGCATACATTATAATTATAGAAGCTTGCTATGGTCAAAATGATGAAATGACCTTGTTTGACTTGGGCTTCTTTCATTTTTCACCAAGGTACGCAGGACCTTACTTACAAACCCAGCTAGATTTTCCCAGGGAAGTACCTGCTCCAAACTTTTTACCTCACTCACCTATCAAACATACCATTCCCCACTGAACACCAAATGGTGCTAAGATACAGTGGTAAGGTGCTGTGAGGAAAACAGAAATGAATAAACACATTCTTTGCCTTCAAGGAGACACCCAGTAGCAGAATGAAGAATGAAAGATACCAAGGTTCTGCAGGCAAGAAGAAAGAGGCCCCATGCTCTCACGTCACATCTCCTGGGTGCTGCCCACCCAGACTATATTTGGGGCCAGTCCCCAACCTGCCAGGATTACTTTCCAGACCTCAGCTTTTCAGATGGTCCTTGTCCTAGGCTACTATAGATTTCTAGTGGGAAGACTTTGCTAAAACTTGAAAATCAGAACAATTGGAAATCTGTTCCAGAAACCTACTAGAACTTTTACAAATGGCATTTTAGAGAGTTTTCTCTAGGTTATCAAATGAACAATATCAAGGAGCCTCTACATAGGTCTTATCTGCTACAAAAATGGATCGGTAGTTAAAATTGTGGCAAAGATAGGTAATAAAGTGAAATGCATTGTACTATTTACTTATGATGCAACAAAGTAGGCCAACTTTGACAATGTCTTTCATTAAAAGAACTTGTTGTTTGAGGGATCTTGAAGCACTTTTCTTAGTTTCCAGCTGAGACGTGAATATATTTTTTTAAGATTTTATTTATTTATTTGAGAGAGAGAGAGCATGAGCAGGGGTGGGGTGGGGAGGAGCAGAGGGACAGGGACAAGCAGACTGCGCTGAGCGTGAAGCCCGATGCACGGCTTGATCCCATGACCCTGAGGACCATGACCTGAGCCGAAATCAAGAGGCCAATGCTCAACTGACTGAGCCACCCAGGTGCCCCAAGACGTGAATATTTCAGACACACTTTTTGAATGTGTGTTTGAGTTTAAGTAAACACATGACAGTCACGAGTTATGGTAACAGACTGTGTCTCTTTAGAATCTTTGTTCCTTCATTCTATAGGAAGGGTGTCTCATGTTTCCCGTATGTGCTGCAGACCCTACTTCCATAGGAGCAGAAACCGAGATATTGTGCCCCTGACCTTCCCAGAGAGTTACAGGAGCCTGTCACAGTGCGCCAAAGGGCTTCTTAGAGGTGACAGGACAGTTTGGAAAAGGTAGGGGGGCTGCTTAAACAGACTGACGTCTCTGAAAAATAGACCTCGAGTCATCAGTCTCACGCTACTGAGATGATGTAAAAAGCCTCTAACAAGAACGCTCTCACTTTTGAAACTCAGAAAGGTAAATCTCCCAAGGACTGTAAAATGACTCTTGTCTCCTATATTGACATTTGTCTCTGAAAAATAAATGTCTTTTTGCATTATTTAAATAGCAGTTAAGTACTAAGGGCTCTCTGTTATTTGTACCCCAGGTCCTGCTGGCGAGGTATGCTGGCCTGGAGGACCGAGCAAAAGTTGGGCTCATAGGGCAGGAGAGAGGAACATTCGGGAAAGAGAGACAGACAGGGACTAGGGGTGGGAGGAAGAGAAAGGAAGTGTTTAACATTCAGAATTTGTCCACAGCCGATAATTTATTGGAACTCATCTGTAACAAGGCCTGGCACTGATTTATAAGTTGATTTGAAAAATAAATAAAAGTGATAGAAACCTGCATTTGGTTTTAATGATAGACTGTTGCAGCGTGAAAAGTAAGGATATGAAACATTGCAAGGAAATTAGATAGTATGCCCTGAAGACAATTGCAGCTACCAGCCCATTAATTGTTAGATATTTATTATTAAAAATTTCTTTTCATGAGTGACTGCAGAATATTTGTGCTACTCAAGCTGTTGAGTTCTGACATGAATGGAGTGTGGGGAGCTCATTTGTTTCTGTGTTTGTGTGTGTGTGTGTGTGTGTAACTGGCAAGGCGACTGACCAAACTGGGTGATAGATCTTTACTGCAAAAATACAAACATAGAGGGGCTGCCTCTTGGACTACTCAAAACAGAGCAAGGAATGCTAAAGCACTTGTCACTTCTAGAGCTGTCATTATTGCCATCTTCACCATCATCATCATCATCATCATTTTAAAAAATATTTTATTTATTTATTTGAGAGACAGCATGAGTGAGAGAGAGAGCACAAGCGGGGTGGGGAGAGGGGCAGAGGGAGAGGGAGAAGCAGGCTCCCTGCTGAGCAGGGAACCCTTCATGGGACTCGATCCCAGGACCCCGGGATCATGACCTGAGCTGAAGGCAGATGCTTAACTGACTGAGCCACCCAGGAGCCCCCACCACCATCATTATTATTACTACTATTATTTTTAACCCTTGTGTAAACACAGGCTAGATCTTTTGACCTCAGAAAATACTACTCTAACATTACTAGCCATAGCACTCCAGAGGAGCTCAGCCTAAGAATGTGAAGAGCAATATTTTCATCTCACCAGCATTTAATTTATAATGTTTTCTTTTGGTCTGGGAAGATCCAGAAGGATTGCTACTTGAACATATCACAGTTTAGATTATTATACACAGTGGGTGCACCCAAAACAAGATATCCCCCCCTCCAAATTTTAGACTGCTTAAAACCCCTTTCTTAAAAAAACCAGATATTTATCTTTGTATAGAGAAAAAAAAGAGGTGGGTCTTTAATTAACTGGAAATTACTCATCATTACAGACTAACATTGAAAATGTTCTTCATTCTCTTTTTATTTATTTATTTATTTTTAAAAAGATTTTATTTATTTATTTGACAGAGCGAGAGATAGCGAGAGCAGGAACACAAGCAGGGGGAGTGGGAGAGGGAGAAGCAGGCCTCCTGCCGAGCAGGGAGCCCGATGTTGGACTCGATCCCAGGACCCTGGGATCATGACCTGAGCCGAAGGCAGACGCTTAACAACTGAGCCACCCAGGCGCCCTCGTTCTCTTTTTAATTCATATGTAAAACTTTATATTTGCAGTTTTCTTACTTGTCAGGTATGTTTAGGGAAAAGATATATGTGGACAGATTTCCATTTATTTAAACTATGTAATTAACTGGTAATTAACTGGTTCAGATACATATATTTTTTTTGATATGGAAACACACTTTATAGCCAGTCTTAATTCCCGATTCCCTCTTAGGGCTATTTTCAGTTTTAGTTTTCTACTGTGTAGTGAGGAAGCACACAGACAAATGATTTACAGTGGAGAGGGCTGCCATAGCAAAGGTACAATCGTTCATGCAAATAGTGTATTTAAAAAAATAGCCATGATGAGTTGCAATGTAAATCCATGAATCCATAAATTTAACTTATCATTTAATATCATTTGTATCTAATAACAATGCAGTCTAAAAAAATACAGTCCAGGTGGCCCCTGTGCCATGATGTCTAGCTTTGCCATCCAGCAATTTACAAATGCTGTTCTTTCCTATTCTGTTTTGCTGATGGCTTTTAACTCTATTGCACTGAACTCTATGGTAAACCATTGAAGATCTGAGCAAATGCTTGGGCTCAGATTTTGGCTAGATGGTAAGCTTTCTGAGGGAAGAGCCTGGGAGTATTTCTATCTTTGTAGCTTCAGAGCACATTCTGGCACCTATGACTTTGAGAAGAATGGACTGATCAGCTGACCCAACCTGAAGACTTCGTTTTGAAGAGTTTGTGAAAATCCATCAACTAGTGTTTATTGCTTCCTGCTCTTCCTCCTTCCCCCAGTGAGGAGGGCATTTCAGCTATTGATATACAGATGCCTACCCCCATGGTTGAGAACCAGGCTTGCATCATCCTGGAATAAAGAATTTACACTGTAAGGGGTCACACAAGTTCCCTTTGAGCTCTGGCAGTTGGTCTGCCTTTTCTTTCTTCTTTCTTCTTTCTTTCTCTCTCTCTTTCTTCCTTCCTCCCTTCTTCTTCTTCTTCTTTCTTCTTCTTCTTTCTTCTTTCTTCTTTCTTCTTCTTCTTCTTCTTCTTCTTCTTCTTCTTCTTCTTCTTCTAAGATTTAATTGATTTTAGAGAGAGGGAGAGTATGCACAAGAGGGGGAGGGGCAGAGGGAGAGAGAGAGAATCCCAAGCAGACTCCACACTGAACGTGGAGCCCAATGTGGGGCTCAATCGCATGACCCTGAGATCATGACCTGAGCTGAAACCAAGATTCAGATGCTTACCCGACTGAGCCACCCAGGCGCCCCGGGTCTACCATTTCCACTCACTGAAACTCCCAGGTGCATATCCACTATGCCCTCTCTACTAGTCACCTTATCTGTCATTTCTTTGAGATTGTACAGATATCCTTAACTCCAACCCTCTCCACCTCCGGCTTTGCTTACATTTCCTTTCCTTTCTCTCTCCCTTCTGTCTCATCCGTTTTTGAAAATCAACTCTGCTTCTTCTCTGTCCTGTCTACTCCCCACACATAGTCATAATGACTCTTTTAAACTGTAAATTAGAGTACATCACTCCCTTTCAGTGACATACCATCACACTCAGAAAGTCATGGTAAGGATTTTTTATTTGGACATGAAGGAAGTGAAAACATTAGCCATGTGGATATATGAGGAACACAAGTGCAAACACACTAAGAAGAGCTTGTTTGGTGTGGCTCGGGGTGGTGGTAAGGGTGGAGATTCGGGGATACAAGATGAGGTCCAGAGGTGGCTGGGAGCCAGCCCTTCTGCCCAATGCCCTGGCCTGGTGGGACCATTCCCTCGTCTCTGCCTTCCTCAGAGGTCTTTACAAATGGAGGCTTTGACTAATTTTTTCCTCCTAAACTAGATGGACAGCTTATGCCTATTTTCCTAGGACAATTATCAATGGTATCTCCCTTTCATTTTCAGAAGTGTCTAGGTTTGGATGATGTTATGGTAGTCTCCACTTATCTGGGGGTAATACATTCCAAGCTCCCCAGAGGATGCCTGAAACTAGAGATTAAGAGACAAATGACAATAACTACTAATAGAACAATTATAACAAAATGCTGTACTAAAAGCTAGGTGAGTGTGGTCTCTCTCCCCAAATAGCTTATTGTACTATACTCTTCTTGTGAGAATGTGAGATGATAAAATGCCTCCATGATGAGATGAGGTGAGGTGAATTGTATATGCATTGTCACATAGTTTTCACTTACTACTTACCTCGTGTCAATAGCTCAGAAGGAGGACCATCTGCTTCTGGACTGTAGGAGCCCGGGGGTAACTAAAACCATGGAAAGCAAAACCCTGCGAATAAGAGGGAACCACTATATATAATTATCTGTCAAACCTTCCTTTTGAAATGTCACCAGCTTATAGTGTCTTTTTTGATCCTCTCGACTTGTTGTGATCTATTCCTTTTCAAAACCCCATCATCAATCTTCTTTTCTTTCGTGTTTTCTAGGTTGTAGTCACTTACTGTGGTCTTCACTTCTTCCTTCTAAAGTTTTTGAACATGAACACTGTACTTCAGTAGATGCTACCAGAGTACTTAGGACAGAGCCTTGCACAGAAGTGAATACCCAAACCTAGGTGTTGGATGATAAATGACTGACTGACTGACTAGAAGTTCAGTAGAAGGATCCATTATCAGCTTCAGGAGTTTGAGACCCATGAGTTTTGGATCTCATTTCTTTATAAAACTATGCAAAATGGTTAATTTTTCTCTCAAATCATGAAGTGGAGGAATTATTTAAGAGTTTACAAACTACAAGTAACAAAAGTCTCTGTTTAGCTAGTGAATTTAGAACAGTGTTTTCTAAGATATGTTCTTAGAACACGAGTTGGGCCTGATGTTAGTGTTTATCATAAAAAGAACTATGTGGTCAATTAAGGAAATGCTATGTTAGAGCTTAACGAGGTTTTTAGTATATATTTTTTGGTTAATAAGGGATTCTCAGAATTTTTTATTTTTTTATTTTTTATTATTTTTTATTTTTTTTTAAAGATTTTATTTATTTGACAGAGAGAGACACAGCGAGAGAGGGAACACAAGCAGGGGGAGTGGGAGAGGGAGAAGCAGGCCTCCCGCCGAGCAGGGAGCCCGATGCGGGGCTCGATCCCAGGACCCTAGGATCACGACCTGAGCCAAAGGCAGATGCTTAATGACTGAGCCACCCAGGCGCCCCCGATTCTCAGAATTTTTAATAAACAAATATGCATGGCAAATCTATAAAGAGGGACTATAGTATCTCACATTTTCCAAATTTAATTGATCATGAATGCCTCTTCTCAATCCTCCCACTCCCTTTTCTTATGGAGCCTATCTAAGGGAAATAGTAATTTAAAAAGCAGTTTTACAATTACTTATAAGGATATCTCCACTACATTCATTTCCCAGGTTAATTCCAACCACGAGTTATTAATACACCTCAAAATCTTATGAGGCAATTTTCCCTGGAGTCAGTTTCTTAATTGAGATTTCTTGATGAGCATGACCAGTTGGGACTCCATTCATGCCTTTGAAGCACAAGGACTCTAATACTGTTGGACTGAGCTCAGGCCCCCAATCTGGACAATTCAACTTCCATCCTTTGCTTATTACCATTTTTGTTCAGAGCTTCATAAATTCATGCTGAATTCTTGTGCCTTCAACCTCTCTTGCTCCTCTCTGTACCTTCCCTGCATAAGCTCCTATATTCAGCCTCTCCAAACACTGTTTCATCAAACCACACCCTGGTCAGTAGCTCTAAGTGGTTCTCTTTTTCCTGTGCAGTCATTTCCAACTTATTTACCTGGAAGTCTGAGTGCTGTCTGAAGAGCACCACAGAGTAATGATATATTTAATTCTAATAAACAGATTAAGAAAAATATTTGTAGGAGGAAAATTTTCTATTGCATATAAAAGTTACAGACATAAGCTCATCTCTCTTAAAAACATGCTGTCAATTTGCATTGCCCTGACTGTTAGTGCTGTTGAACATCTTTTCATGTAGGTGTTGGCCATTTGTATATTTAAAGAAAATGTTATGGGAGAAAAATTTTAATTGAGAAAACCCCACCTAATTCATTCATTTGTTTTTCTATGAATTAGCAAATCATTACTACTCCTTGATTTTTGCTAGATGATACCTATTCTAACTCATGATCTGAGACAGCAGTTTTAATACCACAGAGTCAACTCCAAACTCATTATCTGTTTTGTCATATTCTTTTATTTTTAAAAATTTTAGAATTAGAATTCTTTTATTTTTTTAAAAAAATTTAAAATTAAAATTCTTTTATTTAACTTTTTAGTTAGTTAACATACAGTGTAATATCAGTTTTAGGTGTACAATCACTATATTGTACAGGACAAGTGCCCTCCTTAATCCCCATCACCTATTTCACCCATCCCCCCACCCACCTCCCCTCTGGTAACCACCAGTTTGTTCTCTAGAGTGAAGAGTCTATTGGTTTGCTCTTCACTCTCTTATTTTTTCCTTTTGCTCATTTGTTTCGTTTCTTAAATTCCACATATGAGTGAAATCATATGGTATTTGTCTTTCTCTGACTGACTTCTTTTGCTTAGCATTATACTCTTTAGCCCCATCTATGTCATTGCAAATGGCCAGATTTCATTCTTTTTCATGACTGAGTAGTATTCCATTGTGTGTGTGTGTGTGTGTGTGTGTGTGTGTGTGTGTGTGTGTGTGTTTGTGTCTGTGTGTGTGTATATCACCTCTTCTTTATCCATTCATCAGTTGATAGACACTTGGGCTGTTACCATAATTTGGCTATTTTAGATAATGCTGTTATAAACATCAGGGTGCTTGTATCCTTTTGAGTTAATATTTTTTATATTCTTTAGGTAAATATCTAGTAGTGTAATTGCTAGATCATAGGGTAGTTCTATTTTTAACTTTTTGAGGAACTTCCATACTGTTTTCCAGAGTGGCTGCATCAGTTTGCATTCTCACCAACAGGGCAAAAGAGTTCCTTTTTCGCCACATCCCAGCCAACACCTGTTGTTTCTTGTGTTATTGATTTTAGCTATTCTGACAGGTGTAAGGTGATATCTCATTATAGTTTTGATTTGTATTTCTCTGTTGATCAGCATCTTTTCATGTGTCTGTTGGCTATCTGGATGTCATCTTTGGAAGAATGTTTGTTTTCAGCCTATTTTTTAATTGGGTTATTCATTTTTTGGGTGTTGACTTTTATAAGTTCTTTATATATTTTGGATACTAACCCTTTATCAGATATGTCATTTGCAAATATCTTCTCCTATTCTGAGGTTGCCTTTTAGTTTTGTTGATTGTTTCTCATTTTGATGAAGTCACAATAGTTTATTTTTATTTTTTTTCCCTTGCCTCAGGAGACATATCTAGAAAGAAGTTGCTACAGCTGATGTCAAAGAAGTTACTGCCTGTGTTCTCGTCTAGGATTTAATGGTTTTTTGTCTCACACTTAGGTCTTTAATCCATTTTGAATTTATTTTTGCGTATGGTGTAAGTAAGTGGTACAGTTTCATTCTTTTGCATGTTGCTTTCCAGTTTCCTAACACCATTTGCTGAAGAGTCTCTTTCCTGCTTTGTCAAAGATTAATTGACCATATAGTTGTGGTTCATTTCTGGGCTGTCCATTCTTTTCCATTGATCTATGTGTCTATTTTTGTGCCAGTACCATACTGTTTTGATTACTACAGCTTTGTAATATAACTTGAAATCTGTAATTGTGGTGCCTCCAGCTTTGCTTTTCTTTTTCAAGGTTGCTTTGGCTATTTGGGATCTTTTGTGGTTCCATATAAATTTTAGGATTGTGTTCTAGCTCTGTGAAAAATGCTGGTGATATTTTGGTAGGGATTGCTTTAAATGTGAAGATTGCTTTTGGTAGTATAGACATTTTAACAACAATCCAAGCATAGAATGTCTTTCTATTTCTTTGTGTCATCTTTAATGTTTTTTATCAGTGTTTTATAGTTTTCAGAGTATAGGTCTTTTACCTCTTTGGTTAGGTTTATTCCTAGGTATCTTATTCTTTTCAGTGCAATCATAAATGAGATTGATTCCTTAATTTCTTTTTCTGCTGCTTCAGTATTGGTGTAAAAATGCAACAGATTTCTGTATGTTTATTTTGTATCCTGCCAAGGAAGGAAGGAAATAATAAAGATTAGAGCAGAAATAAAATGATGTTTAAACTACAAAAAACCACAATAGAACAGACCAATGAAACCAGGAGCTGGTTCATTGAAAAAATTAATAAAGTTAATAAACTTCTAGCCAGACTTATCAAAAAGAAAAGAGAAAGACCCAAACAAGTAAAATCACAAGTGAGAGAGGAGAAATAACAACCAACACCACAGAAATACAAACAATTATAAGAGAATATTATGAAAAACTATATGCCAACAAGTTGAACAGCCTGTAAGAAATGGGTAAGTTCCTAGAAACGTATAAACTACCAAAACTGAAACAGGAAGAAATAGAAAACTTGAACAGACTGATAACCAGCAAAGAAATTAAATCAGTAACCAAAAAATTCCCAACAAACAAAATCCAGGACCAGATGCCTTCACAAGTGAATTCTACCAAACATGTAAAGACGAGTTAATGCCTATTCTTCTTCAGCTATTCCAAAAAATAGAAAATGAGGAAAACTTCCAACTTCATTCTATGAGGCCACCATTATCCTGATTCCAAAACCAGATAAAGACTCCACTAAAAAAAGAGAACTACAGGCCTGTATCTCTAATGAACACAGACATAAAAATTCTCAATAAAATACTAGCAAACCGAATCCAACAATACATTAAAAAAAGAATCATTCACAATCAAGTGGGATTTATTCCTGAGTTGCAAGGGTGGTTCAATATTGGCAAATCAATCAACATGATACCTACATTAATATAAAAAAGGATAAGAACCATATGATCCTCTCAATAGATGCAGAAAAAGCATTTGATGAAGTACAACATCCTTTCGTGATGAAAAACTCTCAACAAAATAGGTTTAGAAGCCACATACCTCAACATAATAAAGGCCATCAATGAAAAACCCACAGCTAGCATCATCCTCAAAGGAGAAAAACTGAGAGCTTTCCCCCTAAGGTCAGGAACACAACAGGAGTGTCCACTCTCACCACTGTTATTTAACATAGTACTGGAAGTCCTAGCCTCAGCAATCAGACAATGAAAAGAAATAAAGGCATCCAAATTGGCAAGGAAGAAGTAAAACTTTCACTATTTGCACATGACAGGATATTATATATGGAAAACCCAAAAGATTCCACCAAAAGCCTGTTAGAACTGATGAAAGAATTCCACCATATTCTTCTAAAACATAACCTTCCATGACTCTGTTTTCCCATCCCCTGCACTCTCGCCACTCCGAGGGTGGTAACAGACCAGCAGCCCCAACACCACTTAAGAGCTTGTTAGAAATACTGATTCTTATTGAAGCTGATTCTCATCTCTCTCCAAACCTAATGAATAAGAATCTGCTCTTGAACGAGGTCCCTCAAGCACACCAAGTTTGAGGAGAGTGGTGAGAGGGCAGCCACTTAAATCTCAATTTTCTCATTTGTTTTTTTTTTTTTAAATTTTTTTATTGTTATGTTAATCCCCATACATTACATCATTAGTTTTAGATATAGTGTTCCATGATTCATTGTTTGTGCATAACACCCAGTGCTCCATGCAGAACGTGCCCTCCTCAATACCCATCACCAGGCTAACCCATCCTCCCAACCCCCTCCCCTCTAGAACCCTCAGTTTGTTTTTCAGAGTCCATTGTCTCTCATGGTTCTTCTCCCCCTCCGATTTCCCCCCCTTCATTCTTCCCCTGCTGCTACATTCTTCTTCTTCTTTTTTTCTTTCTTAACATATATTGCATTATTTGTTTCAGAGGTACAGATCTGAGATTCAACAGTCTTGCACAATTCACAGCGCTTACCAGAACACATACCCTCCCCAGTGTCCATCACCCAGTCACCCCATCCCTCCCACCCCATCCCCCACTCCAGCAACCCTCAGTTTGTTTCCTGAGATTAAGAATTCCTCATATCAGTGAGGTCATATGATACATGTCTTTCTCTGATTGACTTATTTCGCTCAGCATAATACCCTCCAGTTCCATCCACGTCGTTGCAAATGGCAAGATCTTATTCCTTTTGATGGCTGCATAATATTCCATTGTATATATATACCACCTCTTCTTTATCCATTCATCTGTCGATGGACATCTTGGCTCTTTCCACAGTTTGGCTATTGTGGACATTGCTGCTATAAACATCAGGGTGCACGTAGCCTTTCGGGTCCCTACTTTTGTATCTTTGGGGTAAATACCCAGGAGTGCAATTGCTGGATCATATGGTAGCTCTATTTTCAACTTTTTGAGGAACCTCCATACTGTTTTCCAGAGTGGCTGCACCAGCTTGCATTCCCACCAACAGTGTAGGAGGGTTCCCCTTTCTCCGCATCCCCGCCAACATCTGTCATTTCCTGACTTGTTAATTTTAGCCATTCTGACTGGTGTGAGGTGGTATCTCATTGAGGTTTTGATTTGGATTTCCCTGATGCCGAGCGATATTGAACACTTTTTCATGTGTCTGTTGGCCATTTGGAGGTCTTCCTTGGAAAAATGTCTGTTCATGTCTTCTGCCCATTTCTTGATTGGATTCTTTGTTCTTTTGGTGTTGAGTTTGATGAGTTCTTTATAGATTTTGGATACTAGCCCTTTATCTGATATGTCATTTGCAAATATCTTCTCCCATTCTGTCAGTTGTCTTTTGGTTTTGTTGACTGTTTCCTTTGCTTTGCAAAAGCTTTTTATCTTGATGAAGTCCCAATAGTTCATTTTTGCCTTTGCTTCTCTTGCCTTTGGCGATGTTTCTAGGAAGAAGTTGCTGCGGCTGAGGTCGAAGAGGTTGCTGCCTGTGTTCTCCTTTAGGATTTTGATGGACTCCTGTCTCACATTGAGGTCTTTCAACCATTTGGAGTCTATTTTTGTGTGTGGTGTAAGGAAATGGTCCAGTTTCATTCTTCTGCATGTGGCTGTCCAGTTTTCCCAACACCATTTGTTGAAGAGACTGTCTTTTTTCCATTGGACATTCTTTCCTGCTTTGTCAAAGATTAGTTGACCATAGAGTTGAGGGTCCATTTCTGGGCTCTCTATTCTGTTCCATTGATCTATGTGTCTGTTTTTGTGCCAGTACCATACTGTCTTGATGATGACAGCTTTGTAGTAGAGCTGGAAGTCTGGAATTGCGATGCCGCCAGCTTTGCTTTTCTTTTTCAACATTCCTCTGGCTATGCGGTGTCTTTTCTGGTTCCATACAAATTTTAGGATTATTTGTTCCATTTCTTTGAAGAAAGTGGATGGTATTTTGATGGGGATTGCATTGAAT